>NW_026057582.1:117757992-118074901 GCF_023721935.1 Panthera uncia
AATTAGAATTAGAATTAGAATTAGAATTAGAATTAGAATTAGAATTATTAGAATTAGAGTTAGAGTTAGAGTCAGAGTTAGAGTTAGAATTAGAATTAGAATGTTTGACTTAGAATCTACAGAATCAACCTTGGAGAAAAGTGAGAATTTAAAGATGGTATATAGAGTGCCATGCCAACATGAATTGTGGTTGATAGAGAAGAGAAGCTAAGGAAAATATAATTACAAATACCTTCAAGACTCGTATTTATAGAGTTTTCACAGAGAAAAATGCCCCCGCAGCAGCACCTGCTGGTTAAATATGACTGTGTCATGCATGGTTTTTTCACCTCACTTCCCCAGGCAAGGGACATTCCACCATGCTAGAGAGTAGAGGACAGGAAGCCTAGGGTCACATACTGTGGAGCAGGTCAGGATTTTCCACAAGACCAGTGAGGTGTAACCTTCCATCCTTCACTCCTACCAACCACTTCTGACAGCCTGTATGACTGCAGCAGTGTGTCCACACAGGCACATGTTTTATGCAAGTTGTCAGTTTTCTTTAGATGGGGGAAAATTTTGTAAGTTGCATGCCTGGCATAACCTGGATCCTACCTCAAATCTAGGATATGTCTTTATGGGCCAATCAAAACAGAAAACTGATTCACAACAAATGTGAACCTGGAATGGGAGACACATTGAAAAAGTCACAGAATGATGCACAGCAGGGTCATCAGGGTGGCTACAACTGCCAGAACATTTTATGTATAATCTCAGTGAGAGGTCTTACCTCAGTGGAAATACAGTGACGTTAGAGGATGTGAAGTGAGGAAATTACTTGCAGAAATTGCTTTACAAAGAAATCAAGTATCAAAATATCAAGTACTATCCCCATAGTAGCTTCCTGTCTCATCTTGACTTTAATATCTTAATCTGAATTAACATAGAACTGATAAACATCTCCTCTCTATCATATGCTTTTGCCACATACAATTCATTTACTATGTTCATATAAGAAAGATAAATTGGTGTTGTTTTCTAAAGCAAACCCCAGGAAGACAAAATTCCTACACACACCTCAGCTTTCCACATGCCAGTTTGAAGAAGTAAATCTAAACTGAACCATGATTTATGAGGATAAGTACATAATTTCACAAATATATGGAGTTAAATCTCAGAGTGTCAGATAAGGCAGTAATCAGCCCTAGACAGTTAAGAGAACCTATAGATTTGATGCGCCATGGGTGGAGGGGGGGGGGGCATGAAACGTTCTTAATTCATGTCTCTCAAAGCCAAGCTCCATCTCCTGTGCATGAGCACGAACAATAACTATACCTGTTTTTATAGCATCATTTTGGAAAGATCTGGGGACATTATATTTTATTTCTTTGAACATATGTGAATATAATTTAAATTATAATGTGAAATCTGTTTAAGTGTCTAAGATAAAACAAACAAACAAAAAAAAAAAAACATCAAGAACATCTGGAGCTTCCAGTGGAGGCCTCTTAGAGTAACCACCACACTCCCCAGGAGTATGAAGGCCACTTGTTCTGCCACTGTATGAAGAAAGAAGGTAACAGAACATGTACCCCACCAAGCATATAACCTAAAAATGTTGGTGTTTGTCAGATCACCACAGGACTTTTTTTTATCATCTGCCTGATGACCCAACAATGTCCCTTTTTCTCTCATGCTGACCAATCTGGTCGCCTATTGGTGAGATTCTTGTTGGGATTATGGCTGAAGGCTGAGTTTATAGCTGTTCTCAAAGAGGACCTACACATTCCAGTGGCTGGAGTTCAGGTAACCTATCTCAAGGTCTTAGATGCAGGCATTAACAATGCAAGCATTCTTTGGACTGGGTCACTTTGCTTCTTACTTGTTATATCAGTCACAAAGGAGGTCCACTGTACATGGATCAGAATACTTATTCATCAATAAGTGGAAAACTTCAAAATAAAGACTTCACAATTGACCAAATAAATACCCTCTAAATGAGACACCAACTTAGTAACTAGAAGATGACTACTCCAAAGCATATTATCACAGGACCACAGCCCAGTGGCTCTGTGACTCAGAAAGCAGTGGGCTCCAGAACAAAGGATGTATCCCCTTCTTCCCAGCATTATTGCTGGAGGAAGTAGAGAATAAAGACACAATCTCACAGTAACCTGCTTATTATGGAGCAGGTAGGGAGCTAAGCCTTAAGGGTACTAATGCAGCTAATCTCACAGCAACCTTAGAAAGAAGGTATTTCTATTTTATAAATGAGAAGACTGAGGCCCAGAGAAGCTAAATACATGTGAAAAGGTCACACAGCAAGAATATAACAGGACTGGCATTGCAGCCCAGGGATATATGGCACAAAGCCCACCCTTGCCCATTTGCTATGGTTGGGAGGACAGGGAGCTTCTTTGAAGAGAATGTGAGCTTCAGGAGGTTTTGTATTTGTTTTTGTTTTTTACACAATAATAAGCTTTCTTAGTTCATTATTCTACCAGCCAAATGTCACAAAACCAAACAGAATAGAAAGGAATAGAATTGAACTAAATGGTTCTAAATAATTTTGGTAATATATTTGTAGAATTTTATTCCTTATTTTTTAAATCTTCTCAGACTAATGAAAAACTTTAGAAAAAAAAAGAAACAGTAATAGTTTTCTCAAAAATTCTGTGGTCTTGAGGAGTTTCTCTGAAGTACAAATGTTTGTTCATAATATGTAAAGAAGGAGAAAATGCCATATAGAAACTTAAAATAACTTAACCTAACTTAATTAGATATGAAATAATTTACATAGAATATTAATTTCATATGATATCTAAAAGTTTTACAACTTATAGGAAACATAAAAACCATGAATGGGGGCAAAATTTAATGTCATTTTTCCATCACAGTCAAGCTCCCTAGTGGTTTATATAGGTGTCTAGTGTATTTTGTAGAAAAATGTTAATGAAATGGGTTTACTTATTTATATAAATTACTATGGACTGAATGATTGTTTCCCCCTAAAATTCATGTGTTGAAATTGTAATCCCCAATGTGATGGTGTTTGTAAGTGGGTCTTTGAGATAAAATTAGGGTTAGGTGAGGTCATGTGGGTGGAGCCTCCAAGATGGGATTAGTGCCCTTATAAAAAGAACAAGAGACAAGAGGTCTCTCTGCTATGGGGAACCGAGTAAGAAGGAGGTGGTCTGTAAACCAAGAAGAGGGTTCTCATCTGAACCCAGCCATTTTTGCACCCTGATCTCAGACTTCCAGCCTCCAGAACTATATGAATGTTATGAAATGAATGTTGATATCTAGCAACCCAAGCTGACTGAGGCATATACCTTCTTCCACTTCTCTATGCATGATTTTAAGGTTTAGCTAAATCATGCTAAATAGAACAGTCAGGAATTTGAAGAAAAGGGAAGCCTAACAGACAGATGTGTGTATAGGACAAAAGATAAACACAACTCATCACCCAGCAGTCCCATCTCTTCTCCCCAGCCTGAGATAAAAGGCTGTCACATTTCCAGGTATGCCACCCAGTGGGATACGTACAACTTGCCACACAACTACATATCTGATTGCTTCTCCTCAACCTAGGCCCCCACCTCTCCCATTCCAGGGACAAGAGGAGCTGCTGCAGAGTGAGGGCATCATTCAAATGGACAGATGCTGACAGAGGAATGTCTGCTTCCACCTGTGCTTTCTCTGCACCCATGCCCAGGAGAGCATGGCCCCTCTTGATTGACATAGGATCCCTTGAGGCTGCTGCGTCAGAAGTAAGGAAGCAAGTTTCTCATCAACTCATTTCCTTTAGAGATATAGGTACAAGAGAGTTATTTCAACCACAGTGGACCTAAGCATTCTATCTTATTTGGGAAGAAACATTTAATACATTGTATCATTTTTCCACTAAAAATGTTTGTTAGTAGAAAATAATTTTGACTCTTCACGTCATCCAACAAAAGAGAATAATGGCCTTTCCTTTTTCATCTGTTACCTTGCCTCCTGCCCATAAGTCAAGGTTGACTGATCATTAACAGAATTTTCAGGAATATCCTCTAGAGTCTCTGCACTTAGAATGTGACCTGGTGGAAGAAAAGCTGCCTCAATTTACACCTAAGGTAGGGAGTCACCACTGGTGTACTCTGGATTTCCTCCTCTGTCCAGCACACTGACAAGCTGTCCTTTCCCCACCACAGGCCGTTAAGATCCATGATCTCATCTGCCAAGTGACCATATGCTAACTCTGTACAAGAAAACCTTGGATCTTGAACGAGGCAGGAAGGAAGCACCAGGTGCACCCAGATGAAATGACAGCCGTTTGGACCACACTTACTTCCACTGAATTTCTTGCCTGAGGCATGAATAAAATGGATCATTTTAAGTACCTACTGAATTTAATAGAAACCAGATTTGCTCTCTGTTATTTTAGTGAGTTATTTTAAGTTTGAAGAATCTGCCCTCAATTCATATTCAAGGGTGGTTAAACACTATTTTCAAGACCTCAAAGTTAGACTGAATTATGACATTATAGAAGTTCCAGCAATGAAATTGTATTTTACTCCATTTAACACAACACCAGAATCATAAAGCGTCTGATGTTTCCATTTTCCTTAATAAAATTAATCTAAAATTGTCTTACTTTTTACATCATTTTCACATATTAAAATTTTATTTTTTACCTGAATTATGAGAGGCCTAATACAATTTGTTGTGCAGTCAGCTTTATTATTTACCGGCATAAAAATTACTTTTATATGAGAAACCCTTATGCACCACGGTAAACAAGAGTGGCATTACAGTTTCCCATCTATTATTTAGACCATTTGATAAAGTAGAAAGGATCTTTATGTTAAAAACATATATTTTAATATGTTTTGATAATTGGATCATTCTTTCCCTCATATAACTATGGAAGAGTCAACACATTTTTAGATATCCTCTGTCTACCAAGCAAAATATAAAATTTACCATAATGAGAAAATGAATTAATGACAGTAAGCTGAAGTCTCTATTTTCACTTCCACAGCTAGGTTACTAGCGGGGGTTCTAGGATGCCAACCTTGACTGGCACCCTCTGCTTTTCTCTTCCAAAAGATATTTTCAAAAAAAGAAAGTCATTGAATTCAAGTTTGCAACGCCACATTCATTTCAACTCCACATTCAATGAATGATAGCAGATAATACAGCGACATTTAGAAATTGACAGCTTATTTCATTCCAAGTTAAAGTCTCCTTGGAAGAAGACCAAGCCCTGCTCTTCTGCTGCTGAAGTCCTTCTCCCTTCCCATTTCACAACATCTGTAGCAAGTGAACATCAAGGATTGTTCTGAAATCAAACACAAGTTGCTGCTAAAAAGGTATCCAAACTTCTCAAGAGAAGGTTCTGCCTTCAGGCTTGATGATGTGACTCTTTCATCTTTCTTTCTTTCTTTCTTTCTTTCTTTCTCTTTCTTTCTTTCTTTCTTTCTTCTTTCTTTCTTTCTTTCTTTCTTCTTCTCTTTTTCTTTCTTTCTTTCTTTCTTTCTTTCTTTCTTTCGTGTTATTAGTTTAAGTATAATTATATTACTGTGTTGGGCATCTAGTATTAAAAATATAGATTTTTTTTCATATAGGATTTTTAAAAAAATTAGATGTTTGGGAAAATATTTAAAAATAAAGGTAACATTAAAAGTTCTAGGGTGACTGGGTGGCTCAGTCGGTTAAGCATCCAACTTCAGCTCAGGTCATGATCTCACGGTTTGTGAGTTCAAGCCCCATGTCAGGCTCTGTACTGACACCCCAAAGCCTGGAGCCCACTTCAGATTCTCTGTCTCCCTCTTGTCTGTCCCTCTCCTGTTCATGCTCTCCCTCCTCAAAAATAAACCTTAATTTTTAAATAAAAAAAGTTCTTAGTTCATTCATACAAATACATGTAGCACTACTGTGTATGTACATAGAAACATGAGTTTGAGACCTACGTATTTGACATTTTATGTAGAAAGTGTAGTACATTGAAGGTTTCTTTATTTTCTTGAGTTCCATTTAATATTAAGAAGAAAGCCCACGTATGTGCATGTGCACACACAAACGCAAAGTTTTAATGTTTTAAATTTGGTCCAATCACTTAAAATACAGTTTTAAAAGTATACTCACTGTTCAAAGGACCAAAACAAAGACCCACATTTCAGCTGCTCTACTGCCTTCTGCAAAGCACTTTACATTCAGCTGTTAATGACAGGCTACAAAAGCATGGTAGGTTCAGGTCTATAATTTGTAAAAATTATTTTTAGGCCACTTTAAACAATTTCCAGTGTTAAGTCATTTAATGGCTTAATATCAAAAGTTAAAATAAATAAATAAATAAATAAATAAATAAATGAATGAATAAGAAAACCACAATAGCAGTGCTTCCCAATTTCAAATGGCAGCAACTGCAAAGAGTACTGGAGTAATTTTTTGCTTCACTATTAAATGGTAAACCGAGGCAGAGGAAACCTATTCACCAATAACCAATAGCAAATAATTTAGAAGAAATCATATGCAAATTATAAAAGTCTACACTTGTAGAACAAGTATTTCTAGGAAAAAAAAAAAACTACAATTAAAAAGTAACACTGAGAGTAACATCCAAGGTAGAAGATAAGGAGAATGAATGTGAATGACCACTCATTCCAGATGCTGAGCATGTACCCTTTTCTAGGGTATGGCATGATTCTGACAGGTAGGAGCTGATCAAGTGTTAGGAATCAAGTGTTTTATACTGAATAGTATGAAAACTAGTTAGGTTTGATCTATAATTCAATTTCATGTAGTTTCCATAGTAAATGCATCTCAGCTCCATGCTATAGAGTCAATTTAGTATACAAGTTCAGAGCTCTGTATTACAATGGATGTTTACTGTTGTTAACATGGGTACTTAACTGTGAAAACATAGTAAACCTTATCCTTCAGTTAATCTATGTGAGCATTTAAAATTGTTAAAATATATACTGTTAAAAGTTTTTATTTCTTGTTAAAAGCAAAAAGAAAACCTGCAGCTTTATATGATTTAAGACTGTGAGGAAAAACATGCATGGTAGGATGGAATTATTAAATAATTGTATCAGCCTTTATATTATTTGTCAAGACCAGACAGAGTACAAGGCTTCTCTACCAAATACTTGATAACATTTCTTTATTTCATGACTGAAATCTAGTAACTGATTTTTTCTATAAAACAGATTACTTACATGGCTGCTTTTGTCTTTTCATTAATTATGAGATTACCATATTTTCTAGTTTCTGTTAATAAACTTGACACCTTAATGTTAAGCCAACAACTTTTATCTAGTTAACACCTAGAGAGCTTTACAGTCTTTGCCCTAGAGCCTTTGGCATTTTTGCAACTTATGAAGAATGTTGTTGCTTCCCTTCCCTTCCCTTCCCTTCCTTTCCCTTCCCTTTTTCCTTTTCTTTTTTTCTTTTTGTTTTGTTTTTCTTTGTTTTAGGGGAATGGATGCTTTATTAAAGGGGGATAAAATGTTCCTTGGGGAGGCAGAGACCTGGGGTTTAATTTCTTTTGCAACAGTGAGGGATGACATACCCCAGGCTAACTCCTTTAGGGTTCCATTCATGAAACAAAACTATAAGGGGAAGACTTAGGGCTTCATTCATAAAACAATATTATAAGGGGGAGATGCTGTCTATGACCAAATGGTCAAGGTGCCACTCCATGAATCAGGTGAGCATTCATTTGTCCTCATGTCTCCAGGAGTGGAGAGAAAGATAACTAGTTAGGAAAGATATGGTGGTGTTGTTGTTCCATAAACTTGGGACTTTTCACTGGTTGATTACATTAACTAAAAACGGAAGCAAATTCCCCTACCCAACATCTCTGTCTGCATGGGACCTGTCAGCCAGAAGGTGGGCACTGACCAATGAGGTGTAGTACTGCCCCTCCTGTGCCACCCAGTGCAGCTGGGGCTTGCTGCAGCCATGACGAAGCTTACTATGAGAACAAGGTTTACCCCATGCTCCCTGGGCTGATAGTGCATCTACCTAGGCCCATGGCTTCTGAGACCTTGTTCCTCTAATCTCTAGATGTCCAAGAGAGCTACTCCCAACCTTTTGGTGACATTCCCATGACATGATTTTCCATACCTTGGAGTGCACTCTGCACTTCTCCCTGAGTACTCAGTCTTCACCCTCTTCCAGCTGAGGCCCCCCCACAGTTAATTTTATCCCTCTGTGCTCAGGCTTTCAACTTCCCTGCTTGATTTTCCCAGACTCACATCCATCAGCACATTCTCAGCACCAAATTCATCCACATTGCCCTTTCTGTGCCTGTGCCTACCTGCTGGCCACTTCTAAAGAAAATTAACTCACCAAAGTGGTCATATTTCCAAATGGAGCACTAAATAGGCCAATCACCTTAGTTATAAACTCTGGACCTCTGTCCCTCTCCTCTGGGCTCTTCCTTGGCTCTTGAAGCTCTGGCCACAAGGAGTCCTCTCTCTTCTGGACCTCCCTTTCCATCCTCAGCTCCCCATACCCATATTCTGCAAGTCCCAGGTTGCTTTCAACACTGCGTTGTGACAGAGGACTTCTCTGACCCCCAGGGTAGGGAAAGCTTACCTGTTATAGTGCAGTTGGTAATTCCAGATGCATTTTACCAGACAGGCTGCAAAATCCATCATACTGTTTTTAGGTTAGTAGGACTGGAACATGGCAGTCCTTGATAAAGTGGCATTAGTTGAATAAAGGAGTATTTCTATACTTCAGTGTTCATCCTTTTGGATGGAACACAGTTTGCAAGGGTGAAAGTAATCTTAACCACCTGCAAGCCTAACATTTTGATTTAGATTATTCTTCCTCTAACAGGAAAGAAAAACAAATTTTACAACAAATCTTCATCTACAAGTAAACATATTCAGAGTCTAGAAGCAAAGTCTTAGACTAAAGAATTTGGTGGTGGGAAAGGTTGTACCCCCACAGGCCCCTGCTTGAAGTCCACTTTCAACACTCTCTGTGCATCCTTTCCAAGTGGCAGTTGTGATTCTATGACTTGCAGGGCAGTGTTATGGGAGCCAAAGCTCCCTTGCTTCAAGTTTTGGGGACTGTCATGGGAAGGATAACAGGAGGGGCTTTCAGATATTGTTTTTGTTTCTAATTAAAAGTATAAAAGCCTGTGATTATTTTAAGACAATAAAATTAAAATGATAGAATTAAGAAGAATAAAATATTTGGTTATGAATGATTAGATAAATGTGTTGTGACCACATCTTGGAAGATGAAAGGAAAATTTTTAGTCTTTGTCAAAACAGAGGAGTGGGGTGGGGACTAAGGAGTGGGGAAACCTCCCCCCTTGTTCCCATGCAGAAAGTTCACACCATGTGCTGCTGGCTTTCCCCGTTACTAAAAGATAATGTTTGACTCTTCCATAGGAAGGAAAATTATGTCGTGTTGAATAATGCTTCCTACAGCCATGGCTGTGGAGTGGTTTCCTTTGTGAAAGAAAAGGAACTTCATTAAGTTCACAAATAGCACTGCTAAATGATGTACAGAATCCACTAAAGTCATTCCTAAATGCATAGCATGAGTGAGTTTTGCACTTGTAGGGTATTAGAAATAATCTAGACTATTACTACTTAAGCTTTTCTTTCCATATGAAATGCCTTGGAGATAGTATACATTGCCATAATAGAGAGTAGAGTGCTGGTAGGCAGGGGTTTGGGGTGGTGGAAATGTTGGTCAAGGGTCCAAACTTCCAGTTATAAGATTAACAAGTTCTGGGGATCTGATATATAGCGTGGTGGGTACAGTTAATTATACTGTATTATATACTTGAATGTTGCTAAGAGAGTAGATCTTAAATATTCTCTACACAAAGATAGCAGTGGTAATATGTGATGTGGTGGAGGAGTTAGTTAATGCTACAGAGGCAATCGTTTTGCAATATATAAATGTATCAAATTAACACATTGTATGCCTTAAACCTACACAATGTCGTATGTCAGTTATATCTCAATAAAACTATAAAACAAAAAAAATACATTATCATCAAATCATTTTATGGTATTTTTTGCAAGGGCAGAAAAAGGCACTACAGTAACGACCATTGATGTCTAGTCATCTCCCATTCAGGTGAGGAAACTGAAACATAGAGGGGAACCAGCATCCTTGCATGGTGTCACCCTGGGCCTTAGACCAACAACTAACTCCATGTTGTCCCATCAGCCAATGTCACAAGTCTGGATCGGAGAAAAGTCAGGCCCAGGTGAGTTTCCACTACCTTGGATCAGGTGAAACTGTGCACTATTTAGGTTCTCTAAGAGCTACTTCCTACATAGCCATGAAAGCTGGGTAACATGATTCAGTATTTCAGGGTTTCTAAGAAAATGATTCTGCACATAGAGAAACTAAAATCCAGCTTTGACTTTAACAGCTTGGCTGAAACATGATTTTTCTGTGTTTTACATCTTTATGTGCTGGCAAAGTGGAGACACAAACATGAGATACTACTGAATCTCTTCTCTCACTGAAAAGCATATTAACTGTTAATCATTCCCTGGGAAATTGGGGACCAGAAGTGGGACAGTGGGGTTTAAAGCAGATTTAAAGTTTTAAGAACTATCTAATCTTACGTCTAAATAGATTTTGGGAATTTACCTAAAGATAATGGTTCTAAATATAGGAAAATTTGTGTATAGGAGTGTTCTGCAATGTGAAAAAAACAACATGTAATCTATTGAGGAAATGGACCAAATGAATTTGGGGGCAGCCACTCACTAGACTTAGTTGAACATTATGCTGGAGGAGACTCACACTTCCTGTGTGTGCAGTGTCAGACTGTGGATATTTATCTAAATATACTTTTATACCTGTGTAGCTATCTAGCAATATAGGATGTGTATGCATGTATAGAATATGAATAAATATATGTAATCTATTTTTATTTATGTAATCCTTCTAGTATTTTAAATATCAGAAAAATAGCCCCACAAAAATGCTAAAAGTAGCCGTGTTAGGGAAGTAGCATTGTGAATCTTTAAAAAATTATTTTCTTCTTTTTTCCAATGTTTTGGAATGGATTTCTATTACTTTAGTAAGAAAATCATTTAATTATAAACTGCTCTCAAATTTCTGTATGAAAATATATATATATATATATATATATATATATATATATATATATACTGTTTATAAGAAAATTTCCTTAGGGCCCCCCATATTGGTGTTGGATTGAAAAGAAATGCTGCAAAGATACAAATGGATGTTACAACTTGAAATTATTCAGAGCACTTCTTTTTGTGCTTTCAAAAAGAATGAATCATGAATTTAAATTACTTCAAATCTACCCTCAAGAAAGTAAATAAGAATCAAGCAAAAGTGGCAAACAAATGAAGAAAAGTGGAAGGATCTCTTAAGCTCAGCAGCAGATTTTTTTTAAATTCTGCTCTGGGCTCTTGGCTCTGGGCAGCCAAGCATGGCAAGGAATCTAAAGTGAGACTATGGAGAATTTATGTGAGGCTCTCTCTGTGTGCTTTTGGGCTAGAAGTATTCACAGACCGTGTAGCCACTAACAGGAGCCTGGCTTCAGCCCATGGCTCCCCAGGAGCATCACTGCAGCAATGGCTGGAATCAGTCTCCGATTTGTAAGAGAGGTCATCTAATTGAAGGTAAGAATTCACTCCAAATACCTCTCTCAAGATCCTTAATATCTTGAACACATTCAGGATTGGGGACCTCCTATCTTTGGAAATAATAAATTAGGTCATTTGACCCTTCCAATTCTTAGATTTTTATTTGCACTGACTCTATGTTCTTGCAATATGCATCCACATTGTACTCAAGTACCCCCTGCATTCCAAAGTCCACATCCTCCACTAATTCACCTTAAAAAATTAGGAATCAGCTTTTGGATTTTTTGCCAGAAAAAGAGTCCAATTTGGGCAAAACCTCTTCCCCAGTGTTAGTCATACGAGGTTTGGGCTAGAGAAGCTCTGTCCCATTTCTGCCCTCTGAATTGTGGAGATGAAATGGTCTCCAGTGGCTCCACCCTTTTTCACCCCACATCTAGCTTCCACAGCTGGGAAAGAGCAAGGAGGGAGCAGGATGACAGATGAGATCATGGCTGTGGATCCCAGGACCCTGGAGACCTAATGTGGAATCTCACAGTTGTCCACTCCCAGTCTCCATCTCCCTGGCCTCTGCCCAGCAGCCAACTCTGTGATCACCCTGTAGACTGTATCTCCCAGGCTGGCCAGCGCTGGCTTTGGCTAACAACTAACAGTGCTACCACAGACTAGAACACTGAGGATACACCATCATAGAAATTTAATGCCTGTTTCCTCCTTGCATTGTTTAAAAACATCTCCCTACAATTAATATGATTTACTTAAAACAGATTTTCAGAAATAAATCACTGGATCCAAGTCTGTTTGCCATGACTTGTACAAGCTTCTCCTAAGAACTATTCCCAGCTATATGTTTATCAACAGTTGAGAAATTGTGGTCATTTACTATGTAGTAGGGAGAGGGGATGCTTGTTGTCATCGTTCATCCACAATTAAAATGCACAGATCAGGAATTTTGTTCAAACTTTTAAATTGACAGTACTTTATATGCAGGACATTATTTAACCTTTCAGTTGATTGAACCTGGAATTGTTTATTTCTTCTTTTCTTTCTTTTTTTTTTTTTTTTCTCTATCCTTTACTCAACAAATATTGAGGTACACATACTAGGCTACATTAAGGGAAGAAAGTTGCTCAGGCTTTCAGGATTAATTAAGGGGAATCAGAATATGTTCTGAATAGATGAAGTTTTTTTTTATTAAATAGATGATTAATATCATATAAAATATTTGAGGAATATTTGTGTCCTAAAAGATGCAGAAATGTAATTATTTTCCTTTTTTCATGACTTTTATTTTTAGACACTTGCTATGCTCCCAATATACTCTGTAGAGGGAAGCCTCCTTCTCTTCCTATTTGCTTTGAGAAGAGGTTGAAAACCAGTTAATTCCTGGTGCAATACTGGTTTATGTTACTGAATTTTATATCTTTAAATCATAAAATCAATGACTACATGATTGGAAAAATAGTAGAGAAAGTTATAAAACAAAGAAAAAAAACAAAAAGCAATAATCTTTTTGTTTGTTTGTTTTGGCAAGATGAAGTCAGAGTGACTGAGTGGATACTAAATTTTAGTTTTAAAGTATTCAGAAGAAGAGTCTGGTAAGAGATGCTGTTTTTTTGATTCTCAGAAGGCCTTGAAGGGACATAGAGAGTCTCACCCATAGGTTCCCAGATTTTTGTGGCTCCCACTAGCTCATCCTTCACACCTTTGATCTTGTAATATCTTGCCTTATTACAACCAAATAGCCATTTTCTAGACTGTCTAAAATGGCTCTTCATAATTTCTCCTGAGTGTGCCTGGATAAATGTATCCTGTTTTAGCTTCATAAAATGTTGCTTCCCTCTACTTCTCAAGTACTCAAAATCTGAGGTCAGAAAACTGACCTTGCCTGTCCAGATGGCAAATAAAGATGATGAAGATTCTGTTTTATATCTTCTTTTTCAAGTAAAGCCATGCACTAGGCATTTTTATGATTGCCCCCAAATGGGTTACATGATTGAAATCCATTTAGTTTGAGGATAGCAGGTGCTTTTGGTTTTCCTTCGCTGGCTATATATTCTTTTTTTAAACTCTTTTTAATATATTCTTCTGCCTTTCAAATGCAAATTTCTCTATCATTCTGGTCTCAACCCTTCTCTCTCTTTCCTCTTATTCTTTTCCTGGGAAACTTTTCTGGAGAAACCATTCCTAAGATTCCAGCACACTTTCCAAAAAAAGACTTTCCTGAACTGCTTTATACTTTTTGAACACTACCCTGGGTGGAGCCAATCCCCTACTGAGAGTCAGTATGTCTGAGCCAGATGCATAGGCTTGATTTTGATTCTGTTGTTTACCAACAATGTCATCTCAGGCAGAGTGCCCCTACATGTAAATGGGATCAATAGAAGACTCTACCTGCAGGGATGTTTGATCAAACATCATGTGAGAGATAATTCATCCCAAATAATTGTTAGTCATAATTATCAGTGATATGATCTCTGTCAGAACCACCTCTTCACTAGGATTTCATGCTGGAACTTTTGGCAAAAAATCCAAAAGCTGATTTCTAATTTTCTAAGGTGAATTAGTGGAGGATGTGGACTTTGGAATGTCATGTGTCACATGACACAGTGGTTGTCAAATTGGAGTGAGAGTGTGATCACCAATCATTACTATTTATAGAACACTTCTATATACACAGCTACCATGTGAGGTATTCAGGAGTGAATGCAACATTTTTAACAACAATGTGGACACATACTTCATCAGGGTCCTAGAGGCTCCTGGTGGCCTGCATGGAGTCTTTCATTTCTGAAGCCTCAGGTAGAGCCAGGCAGGGCATTACAGGGGGTTCTGGGTAAGGCTGTGATGCCAGGGCATGGGACTCCACAATTCCACAAGGCGGTGGGTATTTTGCAGCTGTACAGTAGCATCTCAGAACCATGATATGCTGGTGGAAGAGAAAAAGAAGCTAAGATCCCTTTCCCCAAATATCACATGTATACAGCTGTGGCAGCTAAGGCTATAATTTTTGTCTACTGCTATTAGTAATAACCATAGCAGATGTTCAGCCATCCTTACACTGAAATGAACTGGTCACATATAATGGCAAGTTAAATCTTGGGAGATCACACCTGCTAAAACAGGAAATTTATCAGTCACAGCATGAGCTCAGCTCCAAGTTCGCTGAGCATTGGTGTCTGACAATTAATCCCCAAGAGTTAGTTTGGGAAATGTGTGGTGGATTCTTCTTGAAAACCCACTGATGGAGGTAAGTGTCAGAATAGGTGATCCTCAGTAATAAAGTAGCTTCTGCCTCTGGGACTGCACCCAGAGAAATGGCTATTGATGTGAATGTTGAACACCCACCTCCTTAGGCTTTGGAGAGGGACCCCTGTGTTCCCAGGTAGCAACACTGAGCTGAAAGCCTGTCTAGTTTTCACTGTCTCCAAAGGCCTCTGCTTGTTGCAGACCCTCCCTTTTTTCCTTTCAAATCTCTGTAAATTTCACCTTTGTGCATCTAATTATCACCAGTTCTATGGCCTAATGTGTTTCTTACTCAAGCATGCAGAGGTCTGCACTCATGATTTTTTGTTTACGTTTTTGTTTTTCACTCATGTTTGGCCCAGTATCCACCTCCCCTAGTTTTTGCCACCTACAGGATGGCCAGCCGGTGCCAGTCTTACTTGTAAAGTGCCACAAATGAGCAAACACCACACAAGAACATCAGTAAAGCAGAGGACTTTGGATAATCTTGATACAGTGTATGTTAATCCTAGCCAATTCCCTCAGTTCATTAAGCTGTGTGTAAATGCAACTGAGAACACATTTCCATCTCTGCTACAGCCAGTAAACTCAGCTAAAATATAGCATATGCATATAAATTATTTTTAATTTGATCCACTAGTCCCAGGTAACAATATGCAGATATTCACCAGCTCCCAGGAGAGAGAGGGCATGACCTAGCAGAATCCTTCCCTAGGACTAGAAAAAAACATAACCCACATGTCCTCACAGAGAGTCACTGCCAACATTCATCTGTCACAGGCCAGTCATTGCAGGTCCACTTTTCAGACCCAAGTGACTCAAAATATCCTGGTCTTGGCTTGTGATTCATGCCCAAGGAGTGGACACCAATTCTCCCACACAAGTTTTGCAAATGTGTTTAATAACACAGCATCAGATAAGTAGAGTCAAACTGAGCCTTTGCCAGTTAATCATAAGAAATGGTTCTAAAATCCTTGCAATGTGTGGGAGAAGTTTAGAAGCATCTATTAAGATTATACTTAGGATCTTGATGGGGTCAATGGTTGCAGAATGCACAGAAAAAGAGGCAAGAAGGAGGTACCTCTGGGAGAGAGAGCTCCTTGCCCCCTTTTAACCCTAGCCATTAGGAAACAGTACAGAAGTACATGAGAGGGTCTCACTTTTATGAGGCTAGGGCAAGAGTGGGACAAAGCAAATCCTTCACTCTTCTGCCCTCAGTCCATGTGCAACCCCTCCCTACAAGTGCTTTCTGGAGTGTACACCAGGTAGGGTGCATCTCACATACTTAACATGTGGAGTGTTGAGCTGTGTCCGGCCTTGTCAAGGTTGCCTAGGGAACTGCAGCATGTTTGCAAGAACAGAAAAGTCAGGGAGTATGTCCAATAATGAGCTAGAGAAAGAAAGAGAAGCCAGAGACCTCAGAAGTCACTGGGAACATGCAGGCTTGCTGACCGCTCTTCCTCTTTCAAGATTCCCAATCTTTTCCTGCAAGGAGATATCCAAAAATGCTGGCTGCTTCTCTTTAGAGAAATATTGGCATAAGGTAAATTTGACATAGAGTAAACATTAGCTAGAAGACTTACAGACTTATCTGCAACAATAAAAAAATGAAGTAAATGGGAAAAATGCAAAACACAAATCTGAGACCTGCCATCCCACCAATATACATTTATTTCCAAGTGTTATCAATGCTATAATTAATATAGCTACCTTTACATACAACTGATTCTAATATCTGAACACAACATTTGATCGCTTTGTTTTGTTTTGTTTTGTTTTTTTTAGAAAAGGTGGCAGGCAGAGAAGATACTCCACTCCCTTTGAAGCTCTCTTGCTGACCAACCCTCCCTTCCTCAGAAGGAAGGTGAGAAGATCTTGCTTTGCTATCAGGGTCTGCAAAGCCCTTCATGCACCCCTGATAGGGTCTCAATATCAGTGACTGGGGGTTTCAAAGGCTATTTGGTAAAACAATGGAGGCATGTCCCATCAAGAAATATGAGTGTTTCGGGGCGCCTGGGTGGCGCAGTCGGTTAAGCGTCCGACTTCAGCCAGGTCACGATCTCGCGGTCCGTGGGTTCGAGCCCCGCGTCAGGCTCTGGGCTGATGGCTCGGAGCCTGGAGCCTGTTTCCGATTCTGTGTCTCCCTCTCTCTGACCCTCCCCCGTTCATGCTCTGTCTCTCTCTGTCCCAAAAATAAATAAAAAAGAAAACGTTGAAAAAAAAATTAAAAAAAAAAAAAAAAAAAAAGAAATATGAGTGTTTCAATTGGATTCAAGGTTAAATATATTTGGGGAAATTTGAAATTAAGCTGGTTTAATGGCTAAACAACATATGTTTAATCTTCTAATTAATTTTCTTGGAAAGTATACAGACTGGATTTTTTTAAAGATTTTTTAAAAATATTTATTTATTTTGAGGGAGAGCACAAACAGAAGAGGGCATAGAGAGGGGGACAGAGGATCTGAAGTAGGCTCTGTGCTGACAGCTGACAGCAGCAGGCCTTATGTGGGCCTTGAACTCACAAACCTCAAGATCATGACATGAGCCAAAGTCAGACGCTCAACTGACTGAGCCACCCAGGTGCCCCAAGATTTTATTTTTTAAGACTTGTTAAAGTTTTGTAGCAAAATTGAGAGGAAAGTATAGAGATTTCCCATATACCCTTTATCCTACAAATGCATAGCCTCCCTTATTATTAACATCCTGTACCACTGTGGCATATTTGTCACAAATGATGAACCTACATTAATGCATCATAATAACGCAAAGTATGTAGTTTATATGAGGATTCACTCTTGATGCTATATATTCTGTGGGTTTGTCTAAATGCATAATGACATGTATCTATCATTATAGTATCATACAGAATAGTTTCAGTACCCTAAAAATCCTTTGTGCTCTGGCTATTTATACTTCCCTCTCACCTAACCCCTGAAAACCACTGATATCTTTACTGTCTCTATAGTTTTGTCCTTCGCAGAATGTGATACATGTGACTCAGAATACCCTGGTCTTGGCTTGTGACTGGTATCATACAATGTATATAGACTTTTCAGAATGGCTTGTTTCACGTAGTAATATACATTTAAACATTTTCTATTTTTTTTAATGGCTTGAGAGATCATTTCTTTTTAGCACTGAATCATATACCATTCCATCCATGTGGATGCACCACAGTCTGTTTATCCATTCACCTACTGAAGAACATCTGTTGCTTACAGACTTTGGCAATTATGGATAAAATGGTTATAAATGTCTATGAACAGGTTTTTGTCTGAACACCAGGTTTCAAATCCTTTGGATAAATACCAAGGAGCACAATTGCTGGACAGTATGGGAAGAATATGTTTCTTTTTATAAGAAAGCACCCAACTATCTTCCAAAGTGTCTATACCATTTTGCATTCCTACAATCAGTGAATGAGAGTTCCTGTTGGTCCACATCTTTGTCAGCATTTGGTGTTGCCTGTGGTCTGGATTTTGGCCAGAATAGATATATAGTGGTATCTCATAATTATTTTAATTTGCACTTCCCTAATGGCATATGATATGAAACATCTTTTCATACATTTATCTGTATATTTTCTATGGTGAAGTGTCTGTTAAAGTTTTTGTCCATTTTTCCACCAAGCTGTTTGTTTTCTTACTGTTGAGTTTTAGGAGTTTTTGTGTATTTTGGATACCATTCATTTATCAGATTTTTTTTTTTTGCAAATATTTCTTCCAGTCTGTTGTTCTTTTCATTCTCTTGGTGTTGTCTTTCATAAGGCAGAAGTTCAGCTTATCAATTATCTATATTACAGATCATGCCTTTGGCATTGTATCTAAAAAGGCATTACTATATCCAAGGTCATCTACATTTTCTCCTATGTTATCTCAGGAGTTTTATAGCTTTACATTTTACATTTAGGGCTATGATCTATTTTTAGTTAATTTTTGTGAGGGGTGTGAAGTCTGTGTCTAGACTCATTTTATGTCTGTGGAAATCTAGTTGTTCCCACACATTTGTTGAAGACTATCTTTGTTCCATGGTATTGCTTTCGTTAACTTTGTCAAAGATCAATTGAATATACATGTGTATTCCTCGGATGTATGTATTTCTGAGAAAATGGAGCTAGTCTCCATTGATCTACTTGATTATTTTTCACCAATACCACACTGTCTTGATTACTGTAGCTTTAAAGAAAAGTCTTGAATTTGAGTAGCATCAGTCCTCCAACTTTGTTCTCCTTCAATATTTTGTTGGCTGTTTGGAGTATTTTGCTTCTCCATATAAACTTCAGAATAATTTTGTCAATAACTACAGAATAACTTTCTGGAATTCTGAATGGGATTGCATTAAATCAATAGATTAAGTTGGGAAGAACTGACATCTTGATAGCATTGAGTCCTTTTTTTGTATGAACAAGGCATATCTATTTATTTTGTTTACCACAGTTTTATAGTTTTCCTTATATAAGTCTTTTACATTTTTTGTTAAGTTAATACCTAAGTCTTGGGGCACCTGTGTGGCTCCGTCAGTTAAGTGTCCAACTCTTGATTTCAGCTCAGGTTGTAACCTCATGGTTCATGGGCTCAAGCCCTGCATTGGGCTGTGCACTGAGAGGATGAAGCCTGCTTGGGATTCTCTCTCTCCCTCTTTCTCTGCCCCTCTCCTGCTCTCTCTCTCTTTCTAAGTAAATAAATAAACATTTAAAACAAAGATGTATACCTGTTTTTCATTATTTTTGAGTGTTCATGTAAATTGTATTGTAAATTCCACTCGTTCATTGTTGGTGTATAGGGAAGGGACTAATTTTTTTTTTTTACATTAACCTTGTATCCCACAACCTTGCTATAATCACTTATTTGTTCCAGGAATTATTTTTGTTAATTTGTTAAGAGAGAGGCAGAGAGAGAAGGAGAGAGAGAGAATCCCAAGCAGACTCCACACCAGGAACAAGATATAAGCTGGACCTTCCATGAACTTAAATTTCTCAGGTTATGATTTACAGTTAAGTTTATAATTTAATTAAAGTTAGTTAACATAATTTAATTTCAGTTAGTTATGTTAGTTTCAGGTGTATGATATAATAATTCAACACTTCCATACATCACTCTGTGCTCATCATGACAAGTGAAGTCTTTAATCCCTGTCACCTATTTCACCCATTTCACCAATCACCTCCTCTCTGTAACCCTCAGTTTGTTCCCTATAGTTTAGTCTGTTATCTTGGTTCCTCTCTCTCTCTCTCTCTCTCTTTCATTTTTTCTTTGCTTATTTGTTTTGTTTCTTAAATTCACATATCAATTAAATCATATGGTATTTATCTTTCTCTGTCTGACTTATTTGGTTTAGCATAGTACTCTCTAGCTCCATCCATGTCGTCGCAAATGACAAGATTTCATTCTTCAATCAGTAAACATTTGGGCTGCTTCCATAGTTTGGCTATTGTAGATAGTGCCGCTAAAAACAAGGATGCATGTATCCCTTTAAATTAGTGTTTTTGTATTCTTTGGGTAAATATCCAGAAGTGCAATTGCTGGATCATAAGGTAGTTCTCTTTTTAAATTTTGAGGAACTTCCACACTGTTTTCCACAGTGGCTGCAGCAGTTTACATTCCCACTAACGGTGTATGAGTGTTTAGTTTTCTTCACATCCTCACCAACACCTGTTGTTTCCTGTGTTATTGATTTTAGCCATTCTGACAGATGTGAGGTGATATTTTATTGTAGTTTTGATTTACATTTCCCTAATTATAAGTGATAATGACCATCTTTTCATGGGTCTATTGGCCATCTGGATGTCTTCTTTGAAGACATGCCTGTTCATGTCTTCTGTTGATTTTTTAATTGGATTATTGGTTTCTTTGGGGTGTTAAGTTATATCGGTTCTTTATATATTTTTAATACTAGCCCTTTATTGGGCATATCATTAGAAAATATATTTTCCCATTCTGCAGGTTGCCTTTTAGTTTTGTTAATTGTTTCCTTCACTGTTCAGAAACTTTTTATTTTGATATAGCCCCAATAGTTTATATTTGCTTTTGTATACCAAGCCTCAGAGACATATGTAGAAAAATTGGCATATTGCTATGCCAATATCCAAGATGTTACTGCCTGTTTTCTCTTCTAGGACTTTTATGGTTTCAGGTCTCACATTTAGGTCTTTAATCCATTTTGAGTTTATTTTTGGGTATGATGTAAGAAATTGGTTTGATATTTTTCTTTTGCATGTTGCTATCCAGTTTTCCCAACACTGTTAGGAACAACATTTCTTGGAGAGACTTTTTTTCCTATTCTTTCCTGCTTTGTCAAAGACTAATTGACTATATAATTGTGGGTTTATTTCTGGGATTTCTATTCTGTTCCATTAATCTATGTGTCTATTTTTGTGCCAGTACCATACTGTGTTGATTACTACAACTTTGTAATATAACTTGAAGACTGGAATTGTGATATCTCCAACTTTGCTTTTCTTTTTCAAGATTGCTTTGGCTATTTTGGGTTTTGTAGTTCAATACAAATTTTAGGATTATTGCTCTAGCTCTGTGAAAAATGCTTTTGGTATTTTGGTAGGGATTACATTAAATGTGTAGATTGTTCTGGGTAATGTAGATACTTTAACAATGTTTTTCCAATCCATGAGAATGGAATATCTTTCCATTTCTTTGTGTTGTCTTGAATATCTTTCATCAGTTTTTTTATAGTTTTCAGAGTACAGGTCTTTCACCTTTTTGGACAGTTCATTCCTAGGTATCTTATTATTTTAGGTACAATTGTAAATGGGATTGTTTTCTTAATTTCTTTCCATTGCTTCATTATTAGTGTATAAAAATACGATCAATTTCTGTACATTGATTTTGTATCCTGTAACTTATTGAATTTATAAGTTCTAGCAGTTTTTTTTTTTTTTTTGGTGTAGTCTTTTGGATTTTCTATATGTAGTATCATGTCATCTGCAAATAGTGAAAGTGTTACTTTTCTCTTATCCATCTAGATGCCTTTTATTTCTTTTTGGTGTCTGATTGCTGTGGCTAGGACTTCCAGACTGTGTTCAATAACAATGGTGAGAGTGGACATCCTTGTCTTCTTCCCAACCTTAGGGGAAAAGTTGTCAGTTTTTTCTCATTAAGGATGATGTTAGCTATGGGTTTTTCATAGAGTATCTTTATTCTATTGAGGTATGTTCCTTCTAAACCTATTTTGTTGTGAGTTTTTAAAAATTTTATTTACTTTTGAGAGAGAGAGAAAGAGAGAGAAAGCACAAATGAGGGAGGGGGAGACAGAGAGGGAGACGCAGAATCTGAAGCAGTCTCCAGTCTCTGAGCTGTCAGTACAGCACAGCACAGAGCCTGACATGGGACTCAAACTCACAAATCATGAGATCATGACCTGAGCCAAAGTTGGATGCTTAACGGACTGAGCCACTCAGGTGCTCCATTGGGTTTTTATCCTAAGTGGATGTTGTACTGCATCAAATGCTTTTTCTACACGTATTGAAATAATCATATGGTTCTTATTCTTTCTCCTATTGATGTGATGTATCATATTGATTGATTTGTGAGTATTAAACCAAGTTTGAAACCTGGAATAAACCCCACTTAATCACAGTGAATGATTTTTTAAACATATTATTGAATTTGGTTTCCTAGGGTTTTACTGAGAATTTTTGCATCTATGTTTATGAGGGATATTGGCCTGTAGTTAGTTTTCTGTGTGTGTGTGTGTGTGTGTGTGTGTGTGTGTGTGTTTATTTGATTTTGGTATGAGGGTAATTCTGGCCTCATAGATAGAAAGAATTTAGAAGTTTTCTTTCCTTTTCTATTTTTTTGGAATATTTTAAGAAGGATAGGTATTAACTTTCATTTAAATGTTTGGTAGAATTTGCCTGTGAAGCCACCTGGTCCTGGACTTTTGTTTCCTGGGAGTTTTTTTTTTTACTGATTCAATTTCTTTGCTAGTTATCAGTCTGGTCAAATCTTCTACTTCTTTCTGCTTCAGTTTTGTGTATTTATATATTTTTTAAGGAATTTATCCATTTCTTGTAGGTGCCAACTTTGTTGGCATATAGTTTTTCATAATATTATCTTACAATTATATTTCTGTGGTATTGGTTGTTAATTCTCCTCTCTCATTTATGATTTTAGTATTTGAGTCCTTTCTCTCTCTTTTTTTTCTTCATAAGTCTGGCTAGAGGTTTCACAACTTTATTGATTTTTTCAAGAAACCATTTTCCAGTTCCATTGATCTCTTCTATTGTCTTTTTAGTTTCTATGTAATTTATTTCTGCTCTAACCTTTTTTTTTTCATTTATTTATTTATCTATCTATTTATTTATTTACTTATTTATTTGTTTATTTAATTTATTTTTAAATTTACATCCAAGTTAGTTAGCATATAGTGCAATAATGGTTTGAGTAGATTCCACTGATTCATCCATCTCCTATGTATAACACCCAGTGCTCATCCCAACCTCTTACCCATTTAGCCCATTCCCTTACCCACAACTCCTCCAGCAACCTTCAGTTTGTTCTCTGAATTTAAGAGTCTCAAGTTTTGTCCCCCTCCTTGATTTTATATTATTTTTACTTCCCTTCCCTTATGTTCATCTGCTTTGTGTCTTAAATTCCTCATATGAGTGAAGTCATACGATATTTGTCTTTCTCTGACTAATTTCACTTAGCACAATATCCTCTACTTCCATCCACATAGTTGCAAATGGCAAGATTTCATTCCTTTTGATTGTTGAGTAATACTCTATCTTCTTTATCCATTCATCTATCAGCGGACATTTGGGTTCTTTGGATATTGTCAATAGTGCTGCTGTAAATATTGGGGTGCATGTGTCCCTTCAAAACTCTGCTCTAATCTTTATCATTTCTTTCCTTCTTCTGGTTTTTAGGGGTTTTTTTTTTGGTGTTCTTTTTCTAGCTCCTTTAGGTGCAAGGTTAGTTATTTATTTGAGATTTTTCTTGAGCTAAATATGTAATGCTATAAAGTTCCTTTTTAGACCCACTTTTTCTACAACCCAGAGGTTTTGGACCATGATGCTTTCATTTTCATTTGTTTCCATGTACTTTTTAATATCTTCTTTGATTTCCTGGTTAACACATTCATTGTTTAGTAGCATGTTATTTAACCTCCAAGTATTTGTGGTCTTTCCAGATTTTTTCTTATGGTTCATTTCTAGTTTCATAGCATTGTGTTCAGAGAATATGCATGGTATCATTCAGTCTTCTTGACATTGTTGAAGTCTGTTTTATGGGCTATGATGTGATCTATTCTTAAGAATGTTCCATGTTCACTTGAAAAGAATGCATATTCTGTTGTTTTAGGATGGGGTGTTCTTAATATATCTGTTAATGTGTCATTCAAAGCCATTGTTTCCTTATTGATGTTCTCTTTAAATGATCTGTCCATTGATATAAGTGGGGTGTTAAAGTCCCATACTATTATTGCATTATTATCAATTAGTTCCTTCATGTTTATTATTAACTCTTTTATGCATTTAGGTGCTTCATGTTGAGTGCATAAATATTTACAATTGTTATGTCATCTTGCTGGGTTATCCCCTTTATTTTATAGTGTGCCTCTCTGTCTCTTGTTGTAGTCTTTATTTTAAACTCTGTTTTGTCCACTATAAGTATTGCTGCTTTGGCTTTCTTTTGATATCATTAGCATGATACATATTGCTCTATCCTCTCACTTTCAATCTGCAGGTGTCGTTAGGTCTAAAATATGTCTCTTATAGGCAGCATATAGATGGATCTCATTTTTTAAAATCCATTCTGCCACCCTGTGTCATTTGTTGGGGCATTTATTCTATTTACATTCAAGGTAATTATTGATAGATATGTATTTACTGCAACTTTTTTTTTACTTGTTTTGTGTTTGTTTCTTAAGACTTTCTCTGATCTTTTCTTTGATCCCTCTCTCTTTCATGCTTTGCTGATTTTCTTTAGTGGTATACTTGGATTTCTTTCTCCTTATTTTTTACATGTTTATTAGTAGTTTTTGATATATGGTTACCATTAGGTTTGTACATAACATCTTCTGCATATAGAAGTCTATATTAAGTTGATGATCATTTAAATTTGAACCCATTCTTTTATCCTTTCCTCCCCACATTTTAGGTCTATGTTACTATATTTTATATCTTTTTTTGTGATTTCCTTGACTGATTTTTTGCAGAAATATTCATTTTTACTACTTTTGTGTTTCCTATCTCTGTATTGTCACTTTTGGTTCTCCTTTCCACTCAGACTCTCTTTTACTATTTTTTGCAGTGCTTGTTTAGTAGTCATGAACTCCTTTAGTTTTTGTCTACAAAACTCTTTATCTGTCCTTCTATTCTGAATGATAGCCTTGCTGGATAGAGAATTTTTGGATGCAGATTTTTCCCATTCAGCACTTTGAATATATCATGCTACCTCTTTCTGGATTGTCAACTTTCCGTTGAGAAATCTCATGCTAGCCTTATGGGTTTTTCATTGCAAGTTAATGTCTTTCTTTGCCCTGCTTTTTTAAGATTTATTTTTCTTTATCACTATATTTTGCAAATTTATTTACAATATATTTTGGTGTTGATCTGCTTTTGTTGATTTTGTTGAGGTTTTTCTGTGCCTCCTGGATCTAGATATCTGTTTCCTTCCCCAGATTTGGGAAGTTTTCACCTATTATTTCTTCAAATAACTTTTCTGCCCCCTTTTCTCTCTCTTCTTCTTCTGAGACTTGTACAATACAAACATTAGTATGTTCACTGGAGTCACTTAGTTCCCTAAATATATTGTCCTTTTGCATAATTCTTTTCTATCTCTTTTGTTCAGCTTGATTACTTTCTATTACTTTGTCTTCTAGGTCATGAATTCATTCCTCTGTTTTTTTCAAGCCTGCTGTTCGTTCCATCAAGCCTGTTTCTTTTTAAATTAATTGTACCCTTTATTTCTAAAATGTTTTTTCTTATCTCTGTGGAAGGATATCACTCATGCTTTCCACTCTTTTCCAAAGTCTACTGAGTCTTGTTATTTCCGTTGCTTTAAATTTTTTATCAGGGATGTTACTAATATGCATTTTGCTTAGATCTCTGGTTATGGACTTGTTTTTTTTTTTTTTTCATTTGGGATAAATTTCTCTGTTTCCTCATTTTGTCTGCCTCTCTGTGTCTATTTCTCTGTGTTAAGAATTTCAGCTGTGTCTTCTCCTCTTAAAAATAATGATTTTATGAAGAAGAGGTTCTGGAGTGGCCTACAGTGCAATGTTCCCTGGGCACCAGAACCTGGCATTTCAGAAGAGTATCCTATGTGTATTCTTGCATCCTGCTATTGTGTCTGAGTCACTTTTCCCCTCCGTGCCATCGTCTGCACTGACTCTGCCTATTGTGGGCTGTGCTCACTCTCTGTGGTGTTAGTGAGAACTAGTAGGTCAGATCTGGGGGTGCGTGAACATCAGAGAACTTGGGAGCAGGGAAGTAGTGTTAGCAAAATGTGCACTGGGCCACTATTTCTATGCTGGATCATCTTTAATGCTATGGTGGCTAGGGGCTGTGTGCCAGGGCAGCCAGGAGCACAAGGCTGAGCACAGAGTCAGATGGTGGTTGGTGCATGCAGCTGGGTACAGTGTGGTTTTTTAGTCCATTGCAGTGGCAGGGTACCTGCTCAGCCTAGGCTGTGCACATGACAGGTGGGCATGGTCCATGATAGCAGCCAGGGTTGAATGGTTAGACAGGGTGAGAGATGGTGCCTGTGGTCACCAAGCTGTGCAGGGGCATGATAACATGGCTCCACAAGACATGCATTTGTAGCTGGGGGTGCAAGCTAAGAGTGGCTAGGGGAGCACAGCTAAGTGTGGCAGAGGTACATGGCTCTTGGTGGCAGCTGTGCACCTGGCAACTGAGGTGAGGGTGCCCATGGAGTTTTAACAAAATTTGCCCTGAGCCCAGGACTGAGACCATAGGGCTTGGAGTGGGCATGTCCTGAGGAGAACTTATAGGCTTGGCATACCGCTAGCAAATTAGGTAGTAAGTGTCTGTGCATCCCTACCTCCAACAGGTGTCTCTGTGCTTATCCTGCAGGCTGGGGGAGAAAAATGGTGCCTGCAGCTCCCTTGTTCACAGAGAAATCCCCCAACATGCTCAGAAATCAATATGAGCAGATCTGTGTTCTGTTTGCCTGTTGCCTCTCCCATGCAGGCTGCTGTCTCTTTAAAGGTGGCAACCAGCTACTTCTCACCATCCTGGCTCCTTTAGTGCTGAGTCAACTGACCTCCAATGTTTCAAGTTCCAAGTCCCACTTGTTTTACAAACACATGAAATTCAGCCCCTCTGGTTTTTAAAGCCAAACATTATGGGGATTAGTTTTCCCCATGTGAACTCCCTGGTGTGAGGGTCCATTTCTCTTCCTTCTCCTCTGCTTCTCTGCTCCCTTCCTCCTGTGGGCAGATTTCCTCTGCCTTTCTGACCTTCCTAACCTTTCAGATGTAGCTTCTTCTATATACATCTTATGGAGTTTTTCTTCCAGTATTTGAATCACTCTCCAGTTTATTGACTTGGGTGTGTATGACATCTAGTTGATAAATGAAGGACAGGAAAAAGAGCTCTTTCATCTTCCCAAGCTCCTCAAGTTCTGATTTACTGTAAGATTTGTTTTCTGCGTTCCAAGCTGCTGGAAGCTTAGAAACGTTAATTAGAAACAGAGGGAACTACAATAGACAATACCACTGATGGCATCAAAATGTTAGGAGAGCATAAGATCAGGGAGGAGAGAGACTGAAATGATAAGCAGACATAAGATATCAGACATCAGAGAGGTCCACCTTCAGGAGCCCTTGGCATTGTAGCCAGCACTGCAGCCATGCCAGAGGACCTCTTGGGTATCCCAACCAGCCCTCTGTTTAAGGACCACACAGCAACTTATATTTGATGAACTGTCTTTAAGAACACCAAATGGCTAATTACATTTTAGAAAGAGGGCTTCCAAAAGGGTACAGTTAAATCTATCTCTGTGGTTTGAGGATAATACATATTTATGTTCGCTCAGGGCTCTCTGTGATTCTGGGCATATGGAGTGTTTTCTTGGGTTCTGTAGTAGGCTCTTTGTGGCACAGACCTAGTGAAGAGATGACTGAAGGAAGACAAGGCATGATGGCATGTACAAAACACTATCTCACATGGCCAGCTTCTGTTAGTAGGGATGACATCTGGCCCTCTCAGTGGACACAAGGAGACCCACATGACTAGAGTCCAGATACAGGCAAGTTTGGGCCTGGAGTTTCCTCACTGGCTCACTTTCTTCCAGGTCTCTTTCTATCTCGGGCTTCCACAATACCAAAAATATATTCTCAACAGGCTCAGAGCTGGCCTGTGGTATTTCATCAACCTTTCTTTTATGTCTACTTTCTGATTGACAGGAACATGGTCCTTAAGGAGACACTTCAATAGTAGATCTTCTAAGGACTCTGGAGAGACTGGGGTGAGAGAAAACAAGGAATACATTCCTAGGAACCTGGCCTTCTGATGTGCTTTGACAAACCACATTGTCAAGCAAGATACTTACCCCAGGACTGTCCCCATACCTCCTCCCTTTGTCCTGGGGGGCATCTGCATAGTCTATAGGGAATATTTCTTTCTGAACTGTGAGAATGCTACTCCTCCTACTCTGCTGGCACTTGACTTCTAAAATCTCGATATTTAAATGTTCAAACTGATCATGATCTACTGTCATTGTATGTTCTAAGAAAGAGCACTGTCAGTAATATTCTCTATTGTACTTACTGTTATAAAGAGAAATATAAGAGTGGCATTCCTCATAGTTGGCAATTCACTGCTAGCACAATTCCACATCAGTTTAGATTGTGAGTTTGAAACTGAGCATGCACTAGTGTCTGCATTTGTGTGTACAGGTGTGTGAATGTGATAGAGAATTAATTCAAATAACTACAAACAACCCAAAGCTGGGAGGAATCCTTGGCTGGGAGAAGACAGAAAGGGCAATGCATCATGGAACACTATGGGAACCAGAAAGTTAAAAGCCTCCCATGTCGGGGAAATGTGTTCATGAGTACTCTTGTTACTAAACTCATTTTTTTAGCATTGGAAAAATAGACACTAGCTCTGTGGTCTGCAATCAAGGAGAGGAAAATTCAAAAGAGTTATAGGTGTTTCTGGAGGTTGAGGAGAAAAAGGGAGCCTTTGTTCTGCTTTAGCTACCAGTCAACATTCACCTCAACTCTAACCCCTTCCTAAGGCTCCTGTGGCCTTACTTCTGTGGTCCTCAGAGGTCTTGTACAGAGGTGGACAGTCCCTGGTAATGTGGGCATGTTGTCCAGCCCCTAGAAAAGAACCTGGCATATGGTGAAGCCCATGGATGTTTGTAGGATCTTTTTGCCATCCTAAGAATTAGCCCTAAACCAAGTTTCCAAGCCTCAAAGATTCTAAGTTATTAATATAGACCAAAACTCTTAAGAAGAAGAAGTTCTCAGTGTTCATAAATACTATGGACTATGGTCCACTGTCCTTGGGCAGATGACCATCTGTTGCTCAGCTTGATTATTCTTTTTATTTCCTTCTGTATTCCTTCTTCCTTACTTCACACGTGCACACACACACACACACACACACGCACACCCCAGCTGATTAGATGCTCATTCCATGTACTCCAGTGACATCCTATGTTAAGTTCTGTTGGCTGACTTTATGATGCTTTATCCTGCTGGGTATTTGCTGTTTTTAATTTTTTAAAAAAGGTTTATTTATTTTGTGACAGAGAGAGAGAGAGAGAGAGAGAAAACCAGCAGGGGACAGGTAGAGAGAAAGGGAGACACAGAATCTGAAGCAGGCTCCAGGTTCTGAGCTGTCAACACAGAGCCTGACGCTGGTCTTGAACTCAAAAACTGTGAGATCATGACCTGAACAGAGATCAGACACTCAACCGACTGAGCCACCCAGGCACCCCAGAGTATTTGCTTTTCTAACTCTCTTCCTGACCTGTCCACATTTAAGCAATAGTAGCCATGCTCTGAAGCTGCATGTCCAAAAAACAGCGTACTGCCAGAGACCTAACAAATATTCAACACAGAACAATTTTTTAAATCTCTTCTTTAGAAATCAAAGCAGATGTAGTTAGTCAAGCAGCTGACAGAAGCTAAAGGCAAACATTCTGCTCTATTTCTTCTCTCTGCTTTATATTTGTTTAGATTAGTGGGGATTATTCTCAAGGAGATGTGTAGAGATGGCTGGGTATCTATACAGTATGCGGGAGATGCTGTTCTCTGTGTTTCATAAAGTATGGATGAGCTAAAAAGCTAGAAATAGCTAAAAGGAGTAGCGAATATAGACAACATCAATAAAAAATTTAAAATGAAGTAAATCTCAAATCCCTAAGTAAAGATTTTTGTGGGGAATGATGAATATAACCTAGGGGTAGCACACTAGGGCTCTCAGGTCAACTCCACCTGAAGGATATTTTGTAAATAAAGTTTCCTTGGACACAGCCATGCCCACCATTCATATATGGTTCATGGCTGTTTTCACTATGAGGACATGTGGGAGATGCAGGAGAGAGGCATCAAAGGAAAAGACTTCAAAAGGGAAGGGCTGGAGAAGGTGCAAGGCCTTAGGACATGTTTACACAGCTGAATGTGGCTGTGGCTCCTAAGGAACGCCTAGAGCCATTAAAAATGTCCAGGGCCAGATCCTGCTTCACACCTGACCCTTCCTAGTGATAAAGAAACCAATTAACTCAAAATTCAATCTTGAAAAGCTAAACCATTAGATTAGCACACTTGCTTAGCTGACTTTATGCACGTAGTCTATAGCAATTATCCTAATAAAAAGAAGTTTCATTCTGGAGTTGAGGCCTCATTCCGCCTTGAGTATGACGACCTTCACTTAACTGCATTTTGTGGACTTATCTTTTGCAACTCCGGCCATACTCCCTGCAAAATTTGGCATGAGTTGGCAGGATACGGCATGGCAAACAGTCTTTGAGACTACTTCGGTTTACAGTCTCAGAGGACCAAAGCAAAACCATAGGACAGGTAAGTCCCAGTTTTGGGATAGTGAAGTATGGGAAACCAGTCTCATGATCATGCAGCTTACTCTAAATTACTTCGTACTTTATTGCAAAGTTCAGGAGTAAAAGTGAAAAGGTGAATTTTGATGAGCTCTGGTACTTGGTTAAAAAACATTGCTATTAGTTTAACCCTTCTGGAAAAAATCTTTTAAACCTTAAACAATGGAGACTAATTATGAAAACACTTAGACACACTCATCAAAATGGAGATATCATTTCTTTAAAAGTTTGGTCTTTATGCTCTTTAATTGAGATGGCTTTACAGCCTTTACAGTCTGATTCAGAGCAAAATATAAGTTCACCTAAATTAAAAACTCATCAAGAAAGAGATGATTTGGATTTTACATTTGATAGTTTTGAGGATGAATCTTCCTCTGAAGAAATCAAGGCTATAGCACCTGAGGATACTTTACCAGAATGGCCTCTACCACCACCCACAAATGATAAGTTGGATACTACTGCCCCCTCTTATAATAAAGTATACTCCTCCCCCCCACCCCGTTCCTTTACCTGAAAATACACAAATTCCTACTCGTGTTAAATGAAAGACTCCCTATCCAGTCACTTCCAATCCTTTTTCTAATGACCATCCTCACATAATAGTTCCTTCCAAGGAACATGAGGGCCCTATCATTACACCTCTGATGCGAGGGTTGATAAGGGCTAAAGAGGAAGGAGATTTAAAATTGATACAAACGGTATCAGAAATATTTCCAGTTACTCTGAATGCTTTTCCACCAAATGCACAATATTCTAATGGAGGCTGTAATGCTGAATACTCTTAGATCCCTGTAAAATGTTTGAAAGATCTTAAAATGGCTAGTGCCCAGTACGGCACTAACTCTTCTTCTAAGCAAGGCTTACTTTCAGCGTTTGCTGACACTGAATTCTTGATTCCCAAAGATTGGGAAATGTTGGTTAGAACTGTTTTATTCTATGCTTAATATTTACAATTTATAACTTGGTGGGAAGATCAGACAAAGATTCAAGGGGAAAGAAATATACACAATATTCCTATTGACAAAGAACAATTTTTTGGACAAGGAGAATATTCTCAACTAAGAGATCAATGTGGTATGAATGATCAAGCAATTCGACAAGTACAAAATTGCTATAAGATGGCTTGGTAAGGCACAGCTACTCCAGGGGAGGTTACCCCCTCATTTGTAAATGTTAAACAGGGAAATACTGAACCTTATGTTGACTTTGTAGCAAGATTAAGAGATGTTTTGGCTAAAACAATTCCTCAAGCAGGCCTAAGGGATTTGTTGCTTCCTATTGTGGCTTATGATAATGCTAATTCAGAATGCCAGGGAGCTCTTTGTTCTGTAAGAGTGGCTGCTGGATCCATGGCTTACTATGTGAAAGCATGTGCTGATATTGGTACCCCACGTTACCATATGAACCTCCTTGCTGCCTCTATAAGAGGGACAGGCCCTTTTAAATCTAACACCAAATGCTTTGGTTATGGAAAAATTGGCCATATGAAAAAAGACTGGAAAAATAAAGGACAAATTAAAAAAATACAGGCATAATGATAATAATACCAATACTAATAATCTATCTAAATTAGTATATCCAACTGCTTTATGCCCTCGTTGTAAAAAAGGATACCATTGGGCCAATCAGTGCCATTCCAAATATCACAAAGATGGGCATCCTCTTCCATCTTCTAATATTGATCAAAATCAGAGAAACTTCTCATGGGGCCTAGCTCAGGGCCCAACAAACAAAATGAACCTTTATCCAGTCAGCAATGGGTCTCAACACCACAGCATCGACGGGTCACAGACCTCTGTCATGCAACAACTGGGAATGCAGCCTTAGATCTCCCTGCTATAGACCCAGTTGTTTTACAGCCTTCTTTAGGTGTCATTAAAGTTAGAACAGGAATTTATGGGTCTTTGGAAAAAGGCACAATAGGCCTTATTTTTGGACAGACTAGTCTTACACTTAAAGGTATTTATGGGCATCCTGGTGTTATTGACGGAGATTGTGAAAATGAAATTCAAGTTATGATATTGGCCAATAACCCTTATACTATTCAACCAGGAGATAAAATTGCTCAATTACTTATTCTTCCTTAAATAGAGGGCCAAAGCAAACCTGTTATCAGAACTGGAGGTTTTGGCAGTACTGGAAAACAATTTTTTTTGAAAGATCCTCGCCCCGAAATACATCTTAAAATTAATAATAAATCTTTTATAGGATTTTTAGACACTGAAGTTGACATTACCATCATATCTGAAAAGTTTTGGCCTTCATCTTGGCCTGTTGAAAACGTACCTGTAATTTTTATAGGACTTGGCTCCTTAAGGGGAATAAAAAGAAGTCAACAGATTATGAGATGTGAAGGACGCAAGGATCAGATATCAACTCTTTTTTTTAATTTTTTTTATGTTTATTCAGTTTTGAAAGACAGAGAGAGACAGCACAATCAGGGGTGGGGTGGACAGAGGGGTGGGGCACAGAATCTGAAGCAGGCTCCTGGCTCTGAGCTGTCAGCACAGAGCCTGACACTGGGCTTGGGCTCACAAACCTTGAGATCATGACCTGAGCCAAAGTCAGATGCTCAATCGACTCAGTCACCCAGGCACCCCCAGATAGCAACTCTTAAACCTTATGTGGCTAACATTGCCATTAATCTGTGGGGTAGAGACTTACTTCAACAATGGGGTGCATATATTAATATCCCATCTATATCTACTCCAAGTAAAAATATAATGTGTGCCATGGGATATGACCCACTGAATGGATTAGATAAAAATCAACAAGGCATTAAACACCCCTCAATATTTTCCCCAAACATAAAGCCACAAGACTAGGATATCCAAATTTATCCTAGCAGCCACTGCCAGAGAACAAAAATATACGCTGCCTTTAAAATGGCTTATTGATGAGCCCATGTCAATAGAGCAGTGGTGGCTTTCTCAAGAAAAACTGGCAGCTTTAAAATCTTTAGTTTCTGAACAGTTAGAAGCAGGACATATTGAACCTTCAACTAGCCCCTGGAATTCTCCGATTTTTGTCATAAAAAAGAAATCTGGAAAATAGAGAATTCTGACTGATCTCCGAGCCATAAATAAAATCATACAACCTATGGGGGCTCTACAGCCTGGACTTCCAATGTATGCTGCTATCCCCCGAGATTGGAAAATTATAATTGATCTTAATGATTGTTTTTTCTCCATTCCCTTAAACCCTAAAGATTTGGAGAAATTTGCATTCTCTGTTCCTGTAATTAATCATGAGGAGCCCATAAGAAGATTTCAATGGAAAGTTTTACCTCAAGGAATGTTAAATAGTCCCACTCTTTGTCAGCTTTTTGTTGCAGAACCTCTCTGATATTTACAATCTCAGTTTCCTTATGCTAAGATCATCCATTGCATGCATGACATCCTATTAGCTTTACCCGATTGACATGATTTACATGCACTCTTTTTAACAGCTCAGGCAACCCTCTCAGAATATGGCCTCATTATTGCAGAAGACAAAATTCAATTTGAAGGTCCCTTATTCTATTTAGGTCAAAAATTAGTACAAAATTCAATAATGCCCCAAAATGTTCAAATTCGTAGAGATACCTTGCATCCTTTAAATGATTTCTAGAAGTTATTAGGAGACATTACCTGAAAACATCCTGCTGTAGGTATACCTACTTATCAACTGACTCATCTTTTTTATTTTTTAAAAAATTTTTTTTAACGTTTATTTATTCTTGAGACAGAGAGAGACACAGCATGAATGGGGGAGGGGCAGAGAGAGAGGGAAACACAGAATCAGAAGCAGGCTCCAGGCTCTGAGCCATCAGCCCAGAGCCTGACGCGGGGCTCGAACTCACGGAACGTGAGATGGCGACCTGAGCCGAAGTCGGACGCTTAACCGACTGAGCCACCCAGGCGCCCCAAGACTCATCTTTTTTTATATACTTAAAGGGGATTCCAATTTAAATAGCCCTAGAAAATTGACTCCGGAAGCATCCCAAGAATTACAATGAATTGAACAAAAAATTGTTTCCAGTCAGCTTACTCGAATTAACCCCTCACTACCTGTTTCCTTGTTAATTTTACCATCACCTCATTCTCCCACAGGAGTACTTTGTCAGGCTAATAGAATCATAGAATGGATATTTCTATCCAACAAAGCCTTTACAAAATTATCTACATATTTAGACAAAATAAGAATGTTAATTTTTAAGGGTCAGGAGAAACTTAAGGAAATAACAACCCAAGACCCTGAGACAATTATAGTACCTCTGTCTCATGCACAAATATCCACGGCATATCAGCAATGCATTTCACAGCAATATGGAGCTGTGGATTATATACATCACATAGATAACCATTATCCTAAATCCAAATTAATTGAATTTATCAAAACCATCTCCTTTATCATGCCTCAAATTGTACAATCAGTACCTGTAAGTGGACCTAATTATTTCACAGATGCCAACAAATCCAGTTATTATGCATATTATGATCCTACTTCTAAATATATAAAATCCCCATATGCCTCAGTACAAAAATCTGGACTCTGCCATATTTCTTTTGCCTAATAGCAATCCATCAATATCTTAATGGATTCAGCCTATTCTAAACAAGTGATTGAGAATTTGGAAACCATTAATATTTATTCAGATGGCTCAGAATTGTCTGACTTATTTTTTCATGTCCAACATTGTCTCCAACACTGATCCCATCCTATATACATCACTCACATATGATCTTGGAAGGAAACAGTGGATTCCTTATTGGAAGCTCCTGTTATTACAGCACAAGATTTTCATAGTCTGATTCATCTTAATGGTAAAGGCTCAAGTAAATACTTTTCTATTTCCCTTAAAGAAGCTAGAGAAATTATCATACACGCCCCACTTATGGGCCTATTGTCATTCCTCCATACTCTCAAGGGGAATCCCAGAGGTCAACAACCTAATGATTTATGGTAAATGGATGTCACTCATGTTCCACAATTCAGTTGCTTTGCATATGTACCTATATCTGTAGATACATATTCTGGTTTTATATGGGCTACACCTTTGTCAGGAGAAAGTCCAGCCCATGTTATTCATCACCTTTTAGAAGCATTTGCCACAATGGGACTCCCCCAGAATCTTAAAACTGACAATGGCCTGGGTTATACTTCTCACACTTTTCTTATATTTCACCAAAATGGGGCATTCAACATACTACAGGCATTCCTTATAATCTACAAAGTCAAGCTATTATTGATTGTGCTAATCGTACATTAAAAACCATGTTACAAAAACAAAAACAAGGGGATGTGGCCTGAATCCAAAGAATCAATTAATGAAAGCATTATTTACACTTAATTTTTGGATTTAAGAGGTGAACAAGAGCTCACCGTAGCAGAAAAACATCACACAGTATCTAATACCAGACCCTTTTCACAACCAATATTTTGGAAAAATGATAATAACCAATGGCGCCCTGGGTATGTTAAATTGTGGGGTCAAGAATTTGCTCTTGTATCCACAGATAACACGGATATCTGGCTCCCAGCCCCGCAATTAAGACCACAATATGAACAGATGGGTGAAAAGAAAAAGGATTGGCAATTTTCGACCACTGGAGAAAGATATGGAAAAATTAAGCCTGACCTGAAGCAAGAGATAAAAAGAACAACAAAAAAAAAACAACAACAAAAGCCAAACCTCCGACATGGGGATAGATGAAGACTCTAGAAGCAGAACAGATCCTCCAAAAAACAGGAACACCCAAGACTTCTACTACTCTATTTATTGCCATGATGCCAGTTCTTACTTTAACTGTGAGCACTAAGGAGAATCACACATATTGGGCTTATATTCCAAATCCACCTCTTAATAGATTGATTACATGGGATGATCCCTCTTTCCCAGTTTATGTAAATGATTCAATCTGGTGGCCTGGACCTTATGATAATAGAGGCCCATTTAAACCAGAAGAAGGAAAAGTAATCCCTAAATATTCTGTAGGTGCAGATGAGCCACCTATATGCTTTGGAATAGGCAAACACTGTGTTACATTTCATTCACAGGCATGGAGAGCAAAAATACCCAATGGGACTAATGTCTGTATATTGTACTTACTACAGGGAGTCTCCATGAGAAGTCACATAATTACATATGATCACCTTCATAAATTGCCTCAATATCAATTAAGAAAGATTATAAATCCTGAGGAATGGGTTAATTGGGAGCTCTGTAGAGGAGAGGTTGGTAGAGTTCTTCTTGATACTTCCAAAGGAAATATCATTAATTGGGCCTCTGTAGGATCTGCTCGAACCAAATACTCCAAAAAAGAGCTCTGATGGCATCAATATCAAGACTACATCATTTTGGATATAACATCTGAACCCATTGTACGTCGTGAAGGAAGGATGACTCCCCACAGCCCACGTTTACCTGATGGGTCAGTTCATTCAGAACTTTGGAAAATTGGTACTGGATTATTAGGTATGGCTGCTTGGAAAAGCTATTTAATGAATGTTTCAAATAAATTCTCCATCTCTTTTAGATTAAATGAGGTTCATAAAATTCAAGCATGTGTCAAACTTCCTTTTCTGTTTATGTTAGGCATGCCTCATTGGAACCCTGATAACGGTCTTCTTACTTGCCATAATTGTCCTTTTTGTACTTGTCTTAATTCTACTATTTCTTTTAACCAGGAAAAAAAAAACCCTTATATATCCTTAAGGCACGTAATGGGGTTTGGATGACTGTAATCATGGACTGGTCTTGGCAACACTCCCCTGAAATGTTTCTCATAGATGAAATATTGAAACAGTGTCTTACACCACACCCAACAGTCTGTAGTTTTACTGGTAACTGCTGTACTTGGGATTATAACTGTTACAGCTATAACATCTGCCAGTTTAGCACTGCATCAGACTGCACAAACCACTCACTTTGTACAAAACTGGCATCAAGATTCAGAAAGGCTGTGGAACAGCCAATGGTCGATTGATAGCCGAATAGAGAGCCAATTATCTGACTTGCAACAAGCTGTTCTTTTTCTAGGAGATCAATTGATTAGTTTACAACAGATAAAGCTTCAATGTGATTGGAACATAACCACCTTTTGTGTCACCCACCAGGTATATAATCAATCTAAGATATCATGGGACCTGGTGCTTGGACACCTTCTTAATCAAGGTAACATCTCTGCTGATACAGCTCAATTGCAAAAAGACATCTATGAAACATTCAAAATAAACTTGAGATGATTTCTGGTGCTCCTTCTCTATCTGAGATAAATAATCGAATCCCGGAATTGAATCCAATGAATTATATAAAATGCTTAAGCTTTTCTGCAATTGGTATTTTTATATTAATCTTTGTTTATTACTTTGCATATACCTAGTCTGGAGAAGAGGACAGCAAGGAAGCTGAGAATATGCCTGAGTCTCTGTCTTTGCCCTCCAGCTTTGCCAAATGAAAGAAAAAGGGGGAGATGTGGGAGATGCAGGAGAGAAGCATCAAAGGAAAAGACTTCAAAAGGGAAGGGCTGGAGAAGGTGCAAGGCCTTAAGACATGTTTACACAGCTGAATGCGGCTGTGGCTCCTAAGGAACACCTAGAGCCATTAACATTGTCCAGGGCTGGATTCTCCTTCACACCTGACCTTTCCTAATGATATAGAAATGATTAACTCGAAATTCAACCTTTAAAAGCTAAACCATTAAATTAACACACTTGCTTAGCTGACTTTATTCACAAAGTCTTTAGCAATTATCCTAATAACAAGAAGCTTCATTCTGGAATTGGGACCTCATTCTGACTCAAATATGATGACCTTCACTTAAGTGCACTTTGCTTGCAGACTCATCTTTTGTGACTCTGGCCATACTCCCAACAGCAAGGGCACAGATGAGCCGTGGTGACAGAGACCTAATGGTCCACAAAGTCTAAAGCACTTACCATCTGGACTCTTAGAGAAAAACTCTTCTGAGCCCCTCCTCTAAAAGGTCAAAGGGGCTACTCTTCTTTCTCATGCCAGAATGTAAGCTCCTTGAAGGAAGGGTCTGTTTCTGCTGTGTTTTAGGGATATTTCTCAAGCCATTTATGAAGTACCTGACATTTGGAGAAATCCTAAACAATTAACATGCCACTCTCTGGAAAAAAATATGTGATTTCCTCATTTTATTTCATGTAAAATTCCCAAAATGGAGAATATATTTTAGGAATGAAGAGGGATGAGACCGTTTTTCTAGTATGGATCATAGAATTCAACCTCATAGTATAGCTAGATGATTTATACTGAGAGGGAAAGCCACACCTACCCATATAAATTAAGTTTAAATGTAACATGCCATAGCTGCACACATACAGTGCCAGGAAATAAAACTTCCTGAACTGTATTTGCTGCAACTTCTTTGTTGTAGGGTCTCAGAGAAGCTGGTAAATATTCATCCTACTTTTTCTTCTTTTTTTGTTTTTTTGTTTGTTTGTTTGTTTGGAGGAGATGGAGGCAATATCATAGGACAAGGAAAAAAGGAAGAAAGGGAGAAGGGGTTGGGAAATGAGTGAAGTTTGTACTAAAAGGTACAAACTTCCAGTTATAACATTAATAAGTTCTGAAGATGTAATGTATAAACATGGTGACTATAGTTAAGAATAACCGTAACATTAACTATTGTTAATAGTATATTGTGTGTTTGAAAGTGGCTAAGAGAATAGATCTTACAAGTTCTCATCACAAGAAAAGAATTGTAACCATACGAGGTGACCATTTTGCAATATATACATACATAAATCATCATGTTGTGTACACCTCAAACTAATACAATGTTATATATCAATTACATATCAATAAAACAGGGGGAAAATATACTCTGAAAGTTTTTAAGGCCCAAAACCATTTCAATCCACCTTCAAAACAGTCCTTTTGTTAATTAAATGCACAGTACTGGATAAAATCAGGGAGTGGGGATCAAAACTACCTGCTCTCAGTGCAGCTCCCTCTGCTTAGTTGTGCAACCTCGAGCACACTATTATTCCATCAGTCAGTTCTCACTCTCTTCATCTTGATGAGGAATGAAATGCCAGCTGAAAGCTAAACCCAATTGTTTTGCTTTGTTTTATCTTTCCAGTCTTTCTGTGGCTATGTGGTGGTGGGGGGTGGGTGGTAAAGACAACTTTTTTATATTCTTATTCATTGAGAAATTCAGCAACATGATAACATACCTATTAGAAAGAAATGAAGCATGTTTGTAATCCATTTAAAATCCAGCTGATCTTTTCACTGCTTGTCAGGAGGAAAAAATTGAAAGCAAACAAACTTCTCATCTGTAATATAATATTTCATAAGTAGAAATCAAGGATTTAAAGAAATCTACCACCTAAGGCTCTTCTCTCTAATGTGAACTGATCATTCTTCATTAAAAACTAAAAATAAATCATAAAAGCTGAAGTTTTATTTTCTTGTTGTTTTTTTGCTCTATTTAGCTTGGTGCCACCCTAAGACTATGTTCACATGTACCAAAAGATTTTTTTGTAGGTTTCCTGTAAACATTAGCTGCCCATTAGGGGCCTGAACCAGCAGCAGCTCATTTCTGTCAAGTGGAAACCCTGCTAGTTGGACCACTGAGCCCACACAATGCCTGCCCCACAGCAGGACCACTCTTGATTTGCAGCAGTTGCAAATCCAGCTGTGCACAGCTGGGTGTCCAGTGGGGTCACTGGACTTCAGCACAAATCTCTTTTATTGATGGCTGTGTGGATAGCTCTTTCCTCTCTATACTGGCCTCTCAGCTAAGCATCCTCCTTAGGCCATCTCATTCAAATCTTAGCACCATAGTGGGAAGCAGGAATCGTTACTTACCTACACTGTATAAAGCAGTAGTGGAAGCCCAGAGGTGTCCAGGCATCAGGACACACAGATTCAGAGCATGGTCTGTGTTTCCTGAGTTCATCCTCTTAAACACCATTTATGAAAAACAATAAAAGCCAGTAAAACTGTACGATTTATGGATTTGACTACCCAAAGTCTTGAGTATTTGAGAATAATTTCTCAAGTCCATGACATTTTACTATCTGTAATTTTGAATAAATATACATTTTAATAATAAATCTGACAAGACTAGTTTGTAGGAGCAAATTACTTAGGTCCAGATACCAGTCTGCATTCCAATACAAAGCTTGCAGTGTAAAAATCAGCCAGAGAAACTATAGAAAGTACTTGTAGCCAGGGACCATCCCCAGGGTTGATTTGCAAGGATGCCTCAGAGTCTGCAGTTTTTACTAGCTTCTCCATGTTATTCTAATATCTGTGTCAACATTCAATTGTGTTGCTTTCTGTTTACTACTAACTCTCATTAGGAATTACATATATTTTTCAGTGATGTTAAGCTGTATACTATAGTGGAAATCCTATGCATTTGGTCATTTCAGGAATTCATTGTATTTTCTTGTGTGCAGAAATAGATGGAAAAGATTGTTATTTATATGGCATATATGGCATAAAAAGTCCAGAAATATTTAAGTAGGACCTTATAATCTGAATATGACCAAAATTTGTCATTTTGAGTGCTGGAGTCTTTGGTTTGTTGTTGCTTAGCCAGCATTTTGGGGAGTGCTTACACATAACAACAACTCAATAAATACACGTAAGTGAATGAATAATCATTTATCATTGATATATTACATAACAGAGAAAGGAACAATCGCCTCCAGAAAGATGTGGCTAGGATGCATATGTGTGCTGAGATGGCTTTGTGTACATATGAAAGTGCATTATCACAGGACAAATAGAATTAGCAATTCATTCAGATGGAAATTATGGAGTCTGTGTTTCTGGCCCTAACACACATCTGTAATATAGCCTTCCTTATTTGTTGTATGCCCAGCTATTTGTATTAGGATATATCTGTCACACAAATTCAGTCCCAAGTGTGAGTCTAGATAAGACTTCTTAACAAACAGGGTGTATACTGGCAAGAAGATTGTTATCAGTTTTTCCTTCCCTGATGAATAAAGTCTAGAATGAAGGACTCTGAGGATTTGGCATGGGGCAGCATGAGTATGTTGATCTTAGACTCCCACCAACAACTTTCCCTAAATTGCCTGCATGATATGAGCGCTCTCAGTGGCTGTCAATGGCACGTGACTAGAGCTTAAAAAACAGCTTTTAACAAACGATTCCTCCTTCCAGGTGCCTGCTTGCAATGTCTCCATACTGAAATGTAGGAGATAAATAGATTTGATGATGAGATATGTAGGAATTTATTGAATTCTGGCCCTTCAACTCTTTAGGCCCTTACTTCCCTGTTCCATGTCATGAAGGTTGAAAATGGGGCTCTTGTAAGCAGAGTCATTGCAATCTAGTAGCTAAAAGTAACACCTGATATGAGAGAGGAATTTCCAACCCTGCTATGGACAGCATGTGTTCCCCCAAATTCATACGTTGAAGCTCTAATGTCCCAAGTGACTATTTAGAAGTAAGGTCTTTATGGAAGTAATTAAATCTAAAGTGAGGTCATAAGTGTGGGACCCCAATGAGATAGGATTAGTGCCATGTGAGGACACATAGAGAAAGCTGCCATCTGCAGGGCAGGAAGGGAGGTCCTACCAGAGATCAAATGAGCTGGCACCTTGATCTTGAGCTTTCCAGCCTCCAGAACTGTGAGAAAATAAATTTATGTTGTTTAACCCAGTGTATGGTATTTTGTTAGTATAGCCTGAGAAGACTGAAACAAACCCTAAAATACTAAACCAAAACAATTTTGTGTATTAGATTGGTCAGTCCAAATCTCAAGCCCTAACTAGATATTAGAGAATTTCTGGAGGCCATAAGAAGTATATATGGTAACAGTGACAAAATGTGGGTGATAAGAGTATTAGTAGGTCGGCTTGGGGCCAGGGAGGATGAAGGAGGAAATAAAAGAACAATGAAAGAAAATAGAGCTGGTGGTGGTAGTTTTTTTCAATCATCTTTAGAACTGACCCTGCTTGAACACACACATGCAAGTATGCACACACACACACACACACACACACACACACAGTATAGGTTCACCTTAGAAATGGGATCCAAGTTGGAGTGAAGGTAATGGGGTAAATGATGATGTGGTTGGAGTCCTGCATTGATTTGAAGGTATGAAAGAAGTCGCAGTTAGCTAAGGGAAGTGGGGTGATCAGTGGATCAGGAGAAGGTGAATGCAAGTTACTGTACAGAAGAGTTTAGTACATTACCAGGGGAGCAATGGGCCACCTGAATAACTGTCACTAAGTGATCTGGAAGAATTTTACAGTTGCTGTTTCATTCAGTGCCTTTTTAATTTTTTTGTTTTTTTGTTTGTCCACTCAGGCCAATTAGAACAATTGTTGTTGAAAAGTGTAAATGTTCTCAGTCTTCTAAACTAACAGTTTCCACACCTTTACTTAGATAGTACTAAGTTGAAAGAAAGAGCATGGTGGTTATTTTCAATTTGTCTCTATAGCCCCTAGGTGCCAACTAACATCTTCATGAACTCTATGACATGTAGATGAACTACACTGAGCCCAATGTTTCCTGGGGAGAGTGAAGAACCCAGGAATTTTCCAGCAGGCAGTCTACCAGTGTGAAAAATGCATTGTGAGACAGAATCATACCGACACCTCAGCGCTACCTCCAGTTATATCTAAATGGCGATGAACTTACTGTGACCTCAGAGAACAATTTGGCAACAGAAATTAAAAAAAAAAAATAGAGGAGCTGTTTTGAGGCATATCAAGCTACTCCGTTCTCTCACCTTACATCATTAGATTGTTTCTTTTTCCAAGCACTTTGTGCTTCTTCTGGCCCCCACATACTGTGGTCTTTGAAATTCATCCCATGAAAAAATAAGGAACAAACAAACAGGGAATCAAACTCAACTTTTGAAGACAGGAGATAAATGGGTTCCTGACCAGGCAATAGAACCCTAGGGTACTGCATTTCTTTGTATTCCGGGAAGAAGTGAATTCTAAACATTTTCAAACTAGAAACTGCTCACTTGGGTAGTTCTTGATTAAAGTTTTCATACTATAGCAGAGGAGAAAATGATAAATTTCTTGGAGTCAGACTAAGCATAAAGCCATCAGGATTTCATCACAAAAATCAGAGGAACTTGTTATGCAAAGAAGTTAGTAGACCAAAAATAAGTGATTACAAAACTGGAGGCACCATTATCAACAAAAATCGAGATAAGCACAATGCACCTTATTTTGAATGTGGCTAATGATTTTTATCTTGGACACATATAATGAATGCATAGTGACACTGCATTGCACGGGGCATGGGACAATGCATGGGAAACTGTTGCAACCTGCTCTTGGAGGGAAGATTGACAATATTGTTTTCCTTGATTGCTAAATTGGACATGTTTCAAAATGGCAAATTGTAGAACTTTATTGATGATATTATTTTCATCTAAAACATAAGTAGTATTTCTGATTCTGGCATTGATTTGAATTTCTAAAGAGGAATTTCACAATTTCTGACTTTTAGGCTTGTATGAATTGTGGTTTTTAGCCAAGAGCAGATATTAACTGAGTCAATAATATTCATCATCACTGTTTGAGAATCTATGAGATGCCCCATGTAATTTTCCATGGTTTATTTAAGCTAGTCCACTTGGCAGCCCTGTAAAACTTTTAAAAAGAGATTGAAATGCATATTGAAGCAGTTAAGGAATGTCCAACTGCTAATGAACCACAGAAATGAGACACACGCAGGTAGGTGTGACACACACAAGCCAAACCAACAACTCTTCCATACAATGCTCCATTAATCCAAGAGTCATAATTTCATCATTGCTACTGATGCTCTTTGTCGCTTTACTTAAAATCAGACATTGAGTTCAGCATCTCATTTCCAGAATTTTCCAAGTTCTCCCTCCAGTGGAAAAGTACACAATGTAACTCCACATAACCAGGGATGGACATTCTAAATTCCTTCAGCTCTCTGCCATGCAAGTTCTCAAACTTGGATTCTCTAGGCACCACTTATGGGAAACCTTTCTGACTTTCTAAGGCAGAAGTAATCACTAGTGTTAAGACAATTAAACAAAGGGGCCATTAGACTGGTGGCTCTAATGCCTTGGTAGCCTTCGTAAGCAAATGAAACCTAAGCCAGAGTCAATTCTTATAAATGCATTGGTATTCCAGAAAATGAAATTTAAGAACAAGCAACCATAAACAGCCAACTAAGCTTTCCCAAGTAAGGAAACTGCTTAAGCTGTAGCTAATAAAATAATTTCTTTGCTTCCATGTCTGTTCCTTAAAACCTTTGCCCCCAGCTCCTGTCAGTGGGGCACTCCTAACCACTTCTGGGTTTGAGTGGTTGCCTCACTCAAATTGATGTTTGCTCAAATAAACTTGAAAATTTTAACATGCCTCATTTTAACTTTTAATGCTAGAAATGAACTACAGGTATTTAAAGTAACAATGAAACTGTTCTTAGTATAAAGATCACTTGCTCTTTTAGCCATAGTTCCTCATAACTTTATTACTACTCATTATGTTCCTCATAACTTTATTACTACTCATTATGTTCATTAACATGTTCTGTTAAGATGATTTACTAACACTGATGTCTCCTTGAAAGCAGAAACGTTATGTGTAAGGTCTTTGGCATAACTAGCATGACCTTGGACAACACCAGGCTATTCAGTAAACAGTGGTTCATAACTAAGTGGTTAAAGAATGAATATTATTAACTTTCTATTTTTTAATGTTTATTTTTGACAGAGAGAGAGACAGAGCATGAGCTGGGGAGGGGCAAAGAGAGAGGGAGACACAGAATCCGAAGCAGGCTCCAGGCTCTGAGCTGTCAGCACAGAGCTCCACTCGGGGCTTGAACTCACAAACCGTGAGATCATGACCTGAGCCGAAGTCGGATGCTCAACCGACTGAGCCACCCAGGCACCCCAAACTTTCTTACGTTCACAGTAGCTTTTGGGTGCTAATAATTGCACTCATTAGCTGTGTCCCTTGGGATTTGAACGGTTAAAATATAGATATAAAAAGGCTGGGTGGTCAAGTTAACTTAAGGAATGCAGACTGCTAGCCTTTCTTCAACAAATTCATTATTATATGCATTGCTATTATGTGTATGTGTATTACATTAGCATACTGAACACTGCTTTGATCTCCTAAAAAAAAGAACAAATTTTCACTATCTTGTACACCTGAAACTAACATACCATTCATTGTGTGTCAATGTACTTCAATAAAAATTGTTTTTAAAGAAATAGGCTTAATTTTACCTAGGAGATAAATTCAAGCTACAGAATGTATTTTTTGCTTGTTTATTATTATTTTTCAGCATTTCTATTTACACAGGCCAAAATAAGTTTCCCTAATATGAGTTTTGTGCTCCAGGACTATTTTTGTAAAGCTCCAAGCCCTTTTAATGCAGGGTTGCTAAGAGCTACTCTCTAAGCCTTTTTTTTTTTTGGTATATGATTTGCCCCAGGCCCAATGCTCCAGGCGATTCTTATGGACAGCTCAGCAGGTATGCTTAAGAAGAAAGGACAATTGTTCTTTTCTTTCATTGTAACCAGAGTTACAGGTGAACTAGAAATGTTTAAAGCAACAACTGAACTATTCTTAGCACAAAGGTCAGGATGCATTGTGAGGGAAAGAGAATAAAGACATCGCTTCTTCAAGACAATCCTGAGGGATGTCTGACTCACCAAGGGCCCATTTGCCCTGAGTTCTGGCATTTGCTTTGTTTTATGTTCTCCACTGGGAACATGTCTGCAATGTCTCCATGAGAGGCATATATCTAGGTTATGTCTAATTATATACTGATCTTAATTTAAATTTTACTGGGCCATGGAATCAGATTGTCTACATGGTTTCTGGATTTCCCCAATTCCCAATGCAAGCCAAACAGATCAATGGAATTAGCATATGAAAAACACATGGATAATATCTTTGAAACAAAAACCAAACAAGTGTCAGGGAATTTCTTGAGCCCTAAAATACTGGTGGAGGCCACACTGCTAAGTAGGGTTAGCATGAGGGTGTTGAGGTCATGGATGATGCAGGAGGGTACCTGAAGTCCCACAGGCTGCCTGGAAGCTCCCATCCCTCCAAAAGAAGGATTTGGCCCCTGGTAGAAACCAGGTTAATGAGTCAGCAAATGATGGTAAAACCAGAAGTCATTGTAGGCCCCAAGCTGAGGTAAGTGCAGAAAGGTAGCTAGCAGAAGGACTGATGGATCACACAGCATCAGGAAGCTCTGTCATGGGCACAAACACTGGGAAAGCTACAAAAGCAGGATGTGCCTTGAGGGCACAAGCCCTGAGCCAGGAAGCACAGTTCCCCTGGAGTGGGAGAGGTACAGGAGAAGTAGAACCCAGAAAGATGGATGAACAGCAAAATCCACCATCCCCAGGGAAAGGCCTGGTGGAAGTCCAGCGAATGTGAGACTAACCCTTGGTCTTGATCACTTTATTTAAACGCTAGGTACTTCTTAGCTCTGAGTAATACAAGTTTCCAGAAACTGTGACAACCTATAGGTGCCTGATGGTGTTTTCTAAATGCCATTTCCCACTGAATGGGGGCAGAGCTCCAGAGAGGGATAACTGATTCCAGGTTTGGGGGAAAAATGTAAAAAGAGATTCTGGGACATCCTGAGGAAAGTCAAGTCAAAAGCCACAGAAGCCAACTTGTAGAGCCTTCCATTCACCAAAGATAGGTATATGTGAGGATCAAAAAGTAATCATTGTAATTGATTGAAATGTGCTGAGTATATAAGGATGTGTGAGTTCATAATGATTTTTAACAGGGTGCAAGGTTGGGGAGAGAAGGGAGAGAGGAGTAAGGGGGAGGGGTTGGAGAGAAGAAAGAAAGAAAAAAAGAGAAAGAAAGACTGAAAAGGAAAGGAGGGAGAGAGAGGGAGCAGGAGGAGCTGGAGAGGGCGACAGAGAACAGACAGTGGGTAGCACTGGAGATAACTGGAGTGCCACCCACTCTGCAAACTGACAATTGAAGGGAAAGATCTCCACATTTATCTTCCTTTTCCTGTACAGTAGTCTTTCTGAATAACCAAATAGCTCTAATAGATGAGGGAAAGTAGTTTTGTACTAAGAAACTCTAGCTATTAAAAATGAAAGAGAGGGCACCTGATGTGATACAATATATGTGATGCAGAGAAGATGGGTAATAAGGTAAATTAAATAGTGCCATGAGAAAGAAAACAGCCAAATCTCTTCAGCAAATCAATGTGAGCTAGGAAAAGTGAAGGACTCAATAAAAATCTGCTTTTTGCTCCTTTTCCTGCTTCTATTCTTTCTAGGACCTGCACCTCCACCCCACTTGACACATGCCTTGTAATGCAAATAGCTCTCATCTTTGTTCTAACCAGTTCCTGGATGCCTAAGAGGACATGGACACCAGACCACTGTCCTAAGTAAAAAAAAAAAAACAGACCCCAAATAAAGACAAAACTCCCTCCTTTCTTTTCTGAGTCCCCTGGACATTCCTTCTGTATCTGCACTCCCTCTATACCTTCAATAAACTCTGCTTTCACCTCCTGCTGGTTCGAGTTTGATTTTTATTCTGTGCACAACCAGGAACCTCTTGGCTGGTCCTGTGGAACCCCCCACTCTGGGCCATCTGACCTGGCCTGCTGGCATCAAATGCTATAGAAAACAAGCAGCGAGAGGTTCTGCTGGAGAATCAAGGACACTCAACAGACATGATACTTTCAAGTGTTGTCAGGGGACAGACTGATACTGCTTTAATATATCTTTTTTTTTTAATTTTTTTTAACGTTTATTTATTTTGGGGACAGAGAGAGACAGAGCATGAACGGGGAGGGGCAGAGAGAGAGGGAGACACAGAATCAGAAGCAGACTCCAGGCTCTGAGCCATCAGCCCAGAGCCTGACGCGGGGCTTGAACTCACGGACCGCGAGATCGTGACCTGAGCTGAAGTCGGATGCTTAACCGACTGAGCCACCCAGGCGCCCCCTGATACTGCTTTAAACAAAACAGCCATACAAATACGTTTGAACGTGGACTGGGCATTACTTACAGGATGCCAGAGAAGTACTGGGAATTTTGTTGGTAGTATAATAGCATTGTTATTAGGTTTTAAAAGTTTATATTTTTTAAGCAATGGATTCTCAAGTATGTAAGAACAAAATGATGAGAAGCCTAGGTTTGAAATTAAAACATTTCACTGTAAAAATACCAAAACATGTGGGGAAATATTCACAATTATTGAATCGAGTGATGGACATACAGAGTTTTGTTATACTATTTTCTCTGGTTTTGCATGCATTTAAACATTTCAAAATAAAATTTACTTACAAATATTATTGCAAGGGAAAATGCCCTCAAATAGACATTTTTATAACTACAAATAAAATATAAAGTCTTATAGTCTTTGGAGCAAGCTATTCAGAATTTCCACACTAGGCTCTTCACACCACCCCCTGCTCCCCTACCATCCCCCTTCTCATAAAACCACACCAACTGTATCTAGATGGCTTGGAATTGCTAGTCAAAGGAGCAGACATAATGGGCATTTGTGTTTGGGTTATCTTCTCAGCACTGTTAGAACTCAGACAATTCCCTGCTGGATTGCTAATGGGACTCTAACTGCATACAACATTTCCCTACATCAATAAAGAGAATCACATCCAGAACATTTAGAAATGAAGTAGGTAGTTAAAATGTAACAAGAAGAAAGCCCTGACATATCGACTTTAGAGCTAGTAAATGATTGTAGACTTTTAGAATGGCACATTGTATGCCTCTGTCACAAGAGATGAATCTAACTGTTTGATGGGGTGTTGCTCTCCTAATACAAGAGTGAGGCTTACAAGCACAAAGAGTATATCTCTAGGTGCATTCACACATGGCTGAGTGAAATTCAGGCCACCTAGATGATGATGGTGTGCAAATTATTGCTGGCAATCTGACAGCCCCCTTCCAACAGAGTAGCTGGAAATCTTGTCCAGTATTCCCAGACCACCAGGTGATTTTGAGACCACAGTTTGCCCAAGAGCAATGAGACCATAATTTCCAGGTACAAAGATCTGGACTATGAGGCTGTCTGTGGACTAGAGGCCCTTCTCTGAAGGTCTGAATACAATGGAAATCCCTGGTTCCCTGGAGAGAAATGTGCATGCCCAGTAATGACTGGGGTTAAACTGGGTTATGGGGCTTGCAGTCACATTCAATTTGACTAAAAAGAGTTCAAGGGACATTTCTGGCTCACAGAAGCTTGGAGCTGCAGGTGTACACTTGCTGCATGCATTAACTAAATGAGGTGGCACTGCAGAAGTTCGATCCAGGTATGTCTGTCTTGCCAAACCGCAGAGCTAGAGAAGACATGGAAGATCCCGTGGAAGCGGTAATAAAAGTGTTAGAGAGAAGGTCAAATGCAAAAGTTCAGGATAGTGACTTGTCTAAGTCATACATGTCGTGGCTCTGAGCCAATGGGTTTCCAAGAAAGAAAGGGGGGTGAAGGTCAGTGTGGAACCAAGCACCGACAATCCCCAGAGAAACTCCACAGCCAGGAAAGCCATCATCCTAAGAATGAAAGATCTTCTAGGATTTCACAGGGACAACTTCATGAACTGGGGGGAAGCTTCACTTGTCAGCACCAACACTAGACAGAAACAGACAAGAAATATGCCAGGTGGCAAGAGAGGGAAACATTCTCCCTCCTTTGTCCTCTCCCTCTTCCTCTTTTTGTCCTCTCTCTCCCTTTCTCTTGTTCTCCATATGCTACACACACACACACACACATAATTTGGGGAGAAAAGCAATGGCATGGCAGGTACTTTGGAGGCACTTTTACCAGGAATTATGATTCAATAGGAACATTTATACGCAACACTATTCCTGTATTTCTAGCTGTTATATTAGGAGGCCAAGTGAAAGGAAAAAAAGTGTTTATTTAATATTAAAATACATTATTAATTAAAGTGAAGGGGTTTCATGATTTAAGATTGATGTAGAATCTCAATTTGGGAGCATGGATTCTAAAATACTGGTGTTTTATCTGTCCTACCAAAGTATGGACTATAATTTTAGGAGAAATGTTTAATGAGATGGATCTAACATAGAACCCACTCAGCCCACTGTTTAGCAGTGTAATCCATTATTCTATGCTCTGAGACACTGGGTCTCTCTTCCTATCCCTCCTTTGTCACTCCAGCACCAGACCATGCCCAGCTCTTGCTTTTCTGTCACCTGCCCTGGTGAAGTCTGAGTCAGCTACAGAGCAAGAGCTAAAAAGCCCAATCTGGAAGGGACAGACTTGAAAGTAGTAATTATATATTTTCAATTTGAAAACTGCTTGAGATGAGAGATTCAAAATCTATTTGAGGAACGCATAAATAATATACTGATAATTGGCACATATTTTACATCAGCTTTTCCATTTTAAACACTCATTTAAAACAACTGGCAAAAAAAATGCTAACAAAATAAAATGAGACCTTATTTCTTGCACACATCTTATTTGTCATATTCTTTACATGATTCTACTGTCATGATTTCAAAATAATCAAGAGAACTAATACTACCATTGAAAAAAATGGATATATTGGGTTATTAATTGGAGTATTTGATCCATATACATTTTATATGATTATTGGTATGTTTCTGTTTGTGTTCCATCCTATTATCTGTTCTTTATGTGTTCCATCTGTCCTTTGTCCCCCATAATTCTTTTCTGTCTTCTTTTGGATCAACTAGGTATTTTTTATTACTCCACTGTATCTTCTTTATCTGTTTTTAAGACATATCTCTTTGTATTTTGTTTTTATTTGTTTCTGATGCATCTTTTTTTTTTCTTTAGAGAGAGAGAGCATGAGCAGAGGAGAGAGGCAGAGAGAGAGAATGTTAAGAAGACTCCATGCTGAGCTCTATTTCATGGCGATGAGATCATAACTTAAAAGCCAAAACCAACAGTAAGATGCTCAACTGAGCCAAAATATATATAAAAAATTTAGATTTATTTTAAATAATCATTTATTTGAATATATTTTAAAATTATTTCAAAACGAAAAGTTTAAAAATTCATGAAAAACCCCACAAAATTGTTGCTGCACCAATGATTTTGAAGTTACCTATTATAGTTTTAAAATTCATGAAAAATCAGCAGTCTATTGTATAACACATAATGTTTGCTTTAATATAAACTGATGATTTAGAGAACTTACATTAGAAGTACATGGAAGCCCTATGCCAACCCTGGGGTTTTATGCCCTTCCAGCCACACTTCAGTATCCTGCAGTCTGAGGAGGTTTAGCCTCAGCCACCTGAGTCTGGTCTCTGCCACCTCTCAGTCTTGTGCTCCCCAAATAATAATCTTTCTCTTTTCTTTTAATTTTATTTTTAATTTTTTAAAATTTACATCCAAATTAGTTAGCATATAGTGCAACCATGATTTCAGGAGTAGATTCCTTAGTACCCTTACACATTTAGCCCATCCCTCCTCCCACAACCCCTCCAGTAACCCTCACTTTGTTCTCCATATTTATGAGACTCTTCTGTTTTGTCCCCCTCCCTGTTTTTATATTATTTTTCCCTTCCCTTATGTTCATTTGTTTTGTCTCTTAAAGTCCTCATATGAGTGAAGTCGTATGATTTTTGTCTTTCTCCGACTAATTTCACTTAGTATAATACCCTCCAGTTCCATCCACGTAGTTGCAAATGGCAAGATTTCATCCTTTTTGATTGCCAAGTAATACTCCATTGTGTGTGTGTGTGTGTGTGTGTGTGTGTGTGTGTGTGTATCCACATTTTCTTTATCCATTCATCCATCGATGGACATTTGGGCTCTTTCCATACTTTGGCTATTGTTGATGGTGCTGCTATAAACAGGGGGGTACATGTGTCCCTTTGAAACAGCAGACCTGTATCCCGTGATTAAATGCCTAGTAGTACAATTGCTGGGTTGTAGGGTAGTTCTATATTTAGTTTTTTATGAACCTCCATACTGTTTTCCAGAGTGGCTGCACCAGCTTGCATTCCCAAATAATCTTCCTAAACCTCCGTTTCCTCATCTGAAAAATATGGGCAAAAATTGTATTTAAAGGGTCATTGTCAGACTTGGAGATGATAAATACAGAATGTATGAGAGTTTCTGACATCCAGTAGGGCACACATGTTGTAACTATATATTCATAAAGTAGATCTACCATAGGTATGGATGTGTAATACTTATTTTTTAATCATACACAGATTTACATGAAGTCACCTGTTTAACCAAAAACATTGTTTTCAGGGTAAAATATATATTTTTTTCTATTCTTCCAAAAATGAAAATTACTAATCAGAGAGAGTAATAAAACAACTCAAGGATCACAGAGAAGAGTAAGAAAAGATTATGAATTAATTTTTTTAAAGAGACATGAAAATCCTCTTTAATGTATAAAACATTTAAATTATATTCAAATTTATATATTCAGAATTAAGAACACGAGTGGAGGGGAGGTAAAAAAAAATAGGTAGGGAAAGAAGAGCTAAAGATGCCCTCAGAAATGAGAAGAGTTTCCAAAAGAAAATTTAAAAATTACACTGGAAACATCTGTGTAAGAAAAGAAAGAGAATGGGAGAGATGAGGTATATCCTCACAGTAAAATAGTAGAAATAAAGAGGAATTATTAGACCCTGAGAAAATTCTAAAATCTTGAAGTGCCATTTTCACATGGGTCTTCCTCAGGACAAAGTTTTCAACTTGCCTTATTGCTCTCTGAAATTCCCACTTAGCTGTCTCACCATTTCACATGCTTTTTACGTATTCTCTGAGAGATAACAGAGGATCCACCTAGTAGGAGAGTGATCACGAGGTAAAAACATGTTCTCTAATCTCCAATAGTAAACCAAGCAATCTTGCACACACAAAAGGAAATAAAGTCAAAATCCAGAATATCAGCATCCCTGATTAAGTTCAAGCCATGGAAATAGCTGAAAGAATTACCTGCCTCTAACCAGTCATTGGATTTCCACTTTCCTGAGTTCAATGCTATTTCAAATACTATCTATACCTTTTCTATCAAAATAAATAATTTTGGAATTGGAAAGGGGAAAATGATAAGAAACACAATGATGACGATAACGATGACAGTAAGAATATAATTTATTGAGTATTTATTGCACTCCAACTCTGCCAGGGACATTATGAATCATGTCTTGTTTGATTATTATTTATTGTAAAATATTAACAATTAACGTTTATTGAGAGCCAAATGAGTTTGAGCATGCTGCTTTAGTTATGTGTATTATGTCATTGATCTTTACACTTTCATATGAGAAATATGGAGAGGAGTCAAGTGCCTTGCTCATTCATGTAATAGAAAGTGATAGTGCTGTGTTCCAATTCAACTTTTGTAGACCATTGCCAGGATTCCATTTATTCAATCATTTCTTTTTAACTGTTTATAAGACATTGTGTTAACAGGATGTGGTAATTGGTCTCCTGTAGCTAACTAAGTAACTTTCCTTGGGTCATAGAGCCAGTAGATGGCTGAGCTGAGTCCCAAACACAGGTCTGTCTGACTTCTAAACCTTGTTCTTTATCCTCACAACCAATCATCTCTTCTTCTTAATGAGATAACTGAGGCTCACTGGAGTTAAGTTATAGTATGTGAATTAACACACCAATCTCCTAAAACAGGCAACCACATGCATTTATATAGCAAGCATTTATCGTATTTTGGGCTCTGTTGTTGGGACTCACAGCCACACTTTACAATCCTACTGTTATTTTATACTAAATATTTCCATTCTGTTAATAAGGAAAATTAATTTCAAGGAGATGTCTGGGCTGAGAGTCTGAACCCAAGCTCTGCTGCCTCCCTGTTAGGCCTTTCCAGCACAGTTTGGCCTTCTGGATGGAGGCATGGAGGCATGGAGGCATGGAGGCATGGAGGCAACAAACAAAGTTGACCGGTAGAATGAATCAAGTCATAAACTTCAGTCTGACACTGAAGGAATGCAAAGTGGATGAAAGAATGAAGATTTCCATGTGGATTTAACACACTTTGGCCAAGAAGGGACAAAAAAGTAAGGCTTGATTCAACAGGAAATGAAGAATATTTGAAAGCTTTTGAAAAGGAAAATAGCAGATAAAATTTGTGCTTCATAAAACTGGATCTGCAGCAACATATGGGAAGAAAAGTAAGCGTTAGGGTCTGGAGACATTGGGAATGACACAGGCAAGAGGATATAAGAACATGAATTAGACCTTGGGATTTAAAATGAAGGTACAGCTGCCAGATAGGTAGGATTACCAAGTCTTAGAGCTCGGTTGAATATAAAAATAGAAGTTAAAGATAGCAACAAATGTTAATGCTAAGCAAAGCCCAGAAATGGTCAATGGGAGGCTGAAGAATTTTAGAACCAGAGATGGTACTCTCTAGTGAGCTTTAGAAATAATGAGAGATCCAGGGGATACTAATATTAGGCAAATTTAAGGATAAAATGGACTTCAGGAGGTTTTAGTTGTAGAAGGTGACATTTAGTTGTTACAATTAGGTTTAAAGTTTCAGGTTCAAGATAATTACCTCCCCATAAAGATGTTAACTGCAAACCTCTGAAAGTGCAGAGAAGGTAGTGGTTATAGAATAGCAGAAACAGGCACATGCTGTTATGGTTTTCATAACAAGGAAATTGTAGGTTTGGGATAGACTGGTAAATCTAACAATCTCTCCTCAAAGGTGAGAATAAATAATTATTGGGTAGTTGTTAAGTCTTTAGAAAAGGATACTGTAATCACTAGGAACAAGATGGAATCAGTGGAAACAACAACAACAAAACAAGTTATGGCAGACAATACCACATATTTTCAAGACAGAGCTACCAGAATTGCAGGTCAGAGGAATGCCAAAGGGACCCCATATGCCTTGATTTTCAGCACACTGAATTCTAGGGTCAACACAGAAATGTGGTGACTACATGCTGAGCAGTTCAGAGGTTTAAGGAGGATTGCAGAGTCATGATCAGAGAATAGAAGTTAATATCAGCCAAGAACATACTTCCCAGCATCATAAGGATTTTTCATATGTGAGGATATAGTGAAGATATAGGAAACATCATAACATTATGAGCTACTGGGTTGAGAATTCTGTGGAATGAGGGGAATATCTTGGATGATGTTAATGTCCAAAATGTTCTTCCCAGATTATTATGATAAATTTAAACTAAGAAGAACTTTTAAAGGGATAAAATGTAAAATTAGGTACATAAGAACTGAGTAAGAAGAGATCATATAGCAGGAAATAATTTGAGAAAAAGGGCTCAGAGTTTTAAACCAACAATAAATAAATAAATAAATAAATAAATAAAATTAAATAAAAAAAAATTGCTACTGCTACCTTATAGAAGTCTTATGGAAGTCTTTTATTCCTATTAAGGGCAGCAAATGTGGCCCAACATTGGACACTGAACAGACTACATCTGCAGTCACTTCATGGTTGAAAAACTTATTTTTATTTTTACTTTTTAAGTTTATTTTTAGAGAGAGAGAATGTGAGCAGGGGAACGGCAGGGAAGGGGGGAGAGAGAGAGAATCCCAAGCAGGTTCTACACTTAGTGTGGAGCTTGACGTGGGGCTTGATCTCATGAACTTTGAGATCACGACCTGGGCCAATATCAAGAATTGTATACTCAACTGACTGAGCCACCCAGGCAACCTGGGAAACTTATTTTTATTTAAAAAAATTTAATGTGTATTTATTTTTGAAAGATAGAGACAGAGCATGAGCAGGGAGGGAGCAGAGAGAGAGGAAGACAGAACCCAAAATAGGCTCCAGGTTGTTTAACTAACTGAGCCACCCAGGCACCCCAGGGAAACTTATTTTTATAACTGCATCACTGAACATGAAGATTTCCAGTAATTATTAGCAAGGTTAAATAATCTGAGAAATGAGATGGATAAAAGCACTTAGGCCCAACCAGGCTAATAAAGGGAATCCCACTGGGAAAAGACAACAAAAGATTTTTAACCTTAAAAATGGAAGACATATTGGTAATGGGATATATTTTCAAATATCTAAAGGACTTTAATAAGTGAAGGATAATTCCGGGAGTAGAATGAGGAATGCTGGTTTGACAGATGTTAAGGAGTAACTAGGAATATGCTTATGTGGGAGATGTTTAACAAGTATGACTTCAAGACTCTTTTGGCAAAAATATACTCAGTCTTGGACTTACTGGCAATGTCAAGGCCAAAATAACATGTATTTATTCCACAAATATTTTTTTAAGCTTTACCATGACCCACACACTGGGTTTGGGGTTACAGATGCACTGTTAAAGAAGAAAGACTGCCACAGACCCATAAGTATGGAGCTAATCGTAGTGGGGACCTACGACTTTCCCATGGGGGTGAGCTCTGGGAAGAAAGTGTTAGCTAAGAGTCTGAACTGCTGAGTCAAGTCTTAGCTCATAACCAAGAAAGAGAAAAAGCCAGGTAGGGGCAGAGGCAGAGCGGCTGGGAGTTTGGTTAACCAGTATCCCACTTAGGTAAATTGAAGCAAAATAATTTTGCTGTTAAGTCCTTTTAACAGAAAGTGGTTGGACTTTTACTTTTTTTTTTTTTAAGGTGTTGCTGGGAGGATAAATAAATATACATAAAACACATAGAAACATCCCAAGCACTTACAATAGTGGTACATAAGGGGTGTCTATTATTGCTATTGCCATTATTGTTGGCCTTTTTCTTGATGGTCTTGTAAGGGTTGTGTTAGGAACTAAATGTCAGTGTTTTCCCAAAATTCACATGATGAAGCCCTAAACTACCAATGTGATGGAATTTGGATATGGGGATTCTGGGAGGAAATTAGGGTTAGAAGAGATCATGAGAGTGTAGCCCCATGATGGGATTAGTGTTCTTACAAAAAGGATGAGAGAACAGAATTTCATCTCAGCACCATGTGATGACACAGCAAGAAGGCAGCCATCTGCAATCCAGGAAGGGAGTCCTCATCTGGCAACTGCATTGGCCAGGACCTTGATCATAGGCTTCCCAGCCTCCAGAATAGTGATAAAATAAATATCTGCTGTTTAAATAATCCAGTTTGCTGTATTTTGTCATGACAGCCCAAGCGAAGCCAGGCAGAAAGAAGGAGGTGTTATCAAAGGACACTGAACTTTCTCACTGGGGAAGAAACACATACTATTGTTGACCATCAGTATTAGCACCTCTTGTGCAGTAACCCTCAAAGGGAAGGGATTTGGCACACAATCTTTATCACATTCCTATCACTACATCCTCCATTTCCAATGGCTTTCCATAGCTATTAGCACTTAGAAGCCTTAGATAAGCTATCCCGAGCCCACTTCTCCAGTACCTTCCACCAACATGCTCCTCTTTCTTCTCCTCCTTAGACTCACTGGCCTTTGATCAGCTGCTCCAATGGCCAACACTCCCTACAGCCTTCATGATTTTGTCATACAATTCCCTCTGCATGACATGCTTTTTCATTTCTTTTCACATCCAGCAGTTGTCCAGTAAAGTCTTCTCTGACTTTTCTAATCAGATAAATTCTCCCATTATACATTTCACAACACCTGTATACAGCCCTTACCAACATTTGTAAATATGTTTTCTAAGAGTATGAAATTAATGGTTTCTCCCTAACTCTTCTTCCTTTGCTCCACGAGGACAAGGTTCCCCATGCCTATTTTGCTTACCATTGCATCCCCACCCCTCAGCACAGGACTTGACACATATCTATTACTGCACAAATTATCTATCCCAATAAACATGTTAATAAGAAAAAAAAAAGGACTTGGACCCTCCATATACATAAGGTCATACCTGCATGGTTCTCCTTTCAGCCCTAGGTTTAATTACTTTGCATGAAACTTGACTACAGGAATCGTGCAGAAAAACAGAAGGAGGGACTTCTTAACCAAACAACTACATGTTCTGCCTTTCACAGGGGGAACTGCTTAATTATTGTATGTTTTCAGACATAAGTGGTGTGGCCACCTGTTCGGGAGTTGTGATGGTTAATTTTATGCATCAACTAGACTAGGCTAAGAGAAGTCCAGAGAACTGGTCGGTAAAATGTTATTTCAGGTTGTATCTGTGAGGATGTGTCTGGAAGACATTAACATCTGAATTGGTGAACTGAATTAAGATAACCTCACCAGTATAGGTAGGTACCATCCAATCCATTCAAGGGCCCAAATAGAACAAAAGGAAGAATAAGGAGGAAAAGCAGCATGCAGTACCATGATGGTGGGAGGACAGTGGCTTTGAGGATGTGATCCCTGCAGTTATCCCTTCACCACTCACTCAAAACCAACAACCCTAAAGCACAAAACCTGGGCCTTGCACTATGCAGGAGCAGGAGACACAAAGATGAAGAGAATCCTCTTCCCTTCATGAGGTCATAGTCCAGAAACCCACAGAGAAGGAGTCATATTTTAGAGAAGTATATATTCAGAGGAACAGAACAAAATTAGTCAAAATTACACTGGCTGGAGAGTTAACTTAGGGAGAATAAGACTCTGTATCACTTGGATTTTTGGTAAAAAGAGTCTGGCTTCAGCTTAAAGTCCCCTGAGGTAACACAGGAGAAGGTTTCAGGTTGCAAGAGTCATCCTATTATCTCTGTGAAGAAATATGCTAAGAAAGATGGGGCATTGTCTTTGCTGAACCAGCGTGGTCTGCATACAGTTTGAGATATTCATCCTGCAGGATGATGGACTTCTCCTTTCTTGTCATTTTATTTAAATAAAATGATATGTGATATTAGTTGTAATAATATATTGAATATGTTTATTTTCCAGGAAATAGTAGAAGTTGTTTGCTTTGCCAGTTCAATGTCAGTGCCTCACTGGGTGCTGTAACCTAATGGATGTGACCATAATGATGTGTGTGTTGGCTGAAGTACATGAAAGCCGAGGGCTACCATGTCTACACAGTTTTTTCTACATGAAGGCGAAGCCAAGAGAACAGGCGCAGGTCTCCTTGCAATATCTGTTCTACGCCAGACAGTTCTCCAAAGAGTCCTAATGCTGTGAAGGAAGAAACATAAATGCCTTTACTTTCCACTCAAAACATTTTTTTAAAAATGGCTCTACCCAAAAAAGAAGGTGTTGTTCATGTTAGGGCACTACTTAAACGTTTTTTTAAAAGCAAAAACAATAATAAAATAAAATCAATGGTGATATTGTTTACAATCAGCTGAAGTGTTATACAAAAAACTAAGGTGTTAAGAGGAAAGGAAAATGTAGTTCTTTCTGCATCTCTTTCCTTCATGATATATCTATTAGTTGAGAAAGTATTCTATGTCATGTATAGATATGTGAATGCACTTTTCATCAGACACCCTTCTGAAAGATGTGTCTGTCCTGTTACTACTCTGTAATGTGAAACTCATTCTGGAAGCTTTCCCCTGCCCAAAGACAAAATTCAAGCCAGTAAGAAAGGTTCTGAAGACTCTCTATGCCTGGCTTTCTGCATTCTTCTCCATTCCCCACTCCTGCCATCTTATACTTCCCTACTTTGTAGCTTTGCATGTCTTCCTTTTGCACTTCCCCATCTAGAAGTTTGACCATACCCACACCTCTCTAGAAAACTACCACTCATACAAAACTGATCTTCACTTTCCTCTTTTGCCAGTGACCACCGCCTCCTTTGTGATGGGTGTGACAGGAGCCCTAATCCCAGTGGTGGTGCTAACTCACTGTTATGAGCACTGTCTGCTTCTCTGACCCTCTCCTTGCACTTTTGTGATTTGTGAGCTCCCTGATGACAAGTATTCACCTTGGTGTTCCCATGCCTGGTTTGTACTCAGTGGACCCAAATTATTGTCTGAGGAAGGAAATGAGAGATGGAAGGAGGGAGGGAGGACTGGAACACACTTTTTAAAAATAAAGCAGGCAGGAAGTACACACTTACAGGAAATACCCAAGGGGCAGAGGACAGCGTAGGATTTTTAAAGCAGAAGAAAATCCTTCTGAGAACATAGAGCTATCTATAAATATTTGAAGAGATTTAAGGTGGATAAAGGCTTACAAGAACTATAACCTGTACTGATATATCAAAATAGAGGGAATATTTAATTCAAAAATTTTCCTGTATTTCAATGGATGTCTCTGGTAATGGATATCAATATGGTTGGTGGGGACCAGTTCTCTACAGGGAGTTGATGCAGTGAGTCAGAACACTGTATTACATTATCTTCAGGGTGCCTCCAAACATTGAGTCTTGTTGCAGATAAATGCATAATCACTCATATGGTATTCTAATAAGAAACCCCACTCCATCTGTCCCATAACAGACAAAAAGGAAATAAAATGATCTAGGACAAGAAATTAAATAGCTCCTAACAACCTATCTCAACTACCATTTATTTCTGGTATGTCAAAGCTTTGATTCTATTTTTTCAAATATTGCCAGTAAAAATATTTAGAGGAACATTTGCCATCTTGTATCTTTTAGAGAAGATTTATAAGAACCATTTGAAGAAAATTCAGATCCACGACTGATTACTAATGTGCTTGTGGAGCTGAATTTCTAAACACTTCAAAAACAAGATGTATCTGATGTGAGAGACATCACTTTCCATTTGGAATAGGAGACTCACATGTGATAATATCATTTGTTAACTTTGTTGGGATCTAAGGAATTCATGCGCATTATGAAGCTGAATCCTTTTCACAACAGCAGAAAACACAATAATTTTTAATGTTTAATTAAAATCATTTTGATAATGAGACATTGCTGCCAAAATAATGCTCAACATACATTTAATCATGATGCAACAATCAGGTGTTCCACAATGTGGGACATTATGCCATTTTAGCAGATAACTGGTCTGGAATCCTCACAAAAGTAAATGCCATGAGAAAGACACAAATCAAAAAGGAGGGTGCCAATCTAGATCAAAGGTTACTGAAGAGACATAATTAGTAAATGTCAAGGGTGTACCTTGATTCTGGGATCAAAGTAATACAGCTATGGAAGACATTGCAAATGCAACTGGAAAACTTTTGATTCTGGATTAGACACTAAATGATAACTTTGATTTATTCAAGTTTATTAAATGATTTAGCAGTATTGTGCATGAGGAGTAGAATGCTTTCTTTCTTAGTACATCTGAAACATTTAGGGGTGACATGCTGTGATGTCTGCAACTTGTTTTCAACATATTAGTGAAAAGTGTGTGTGTGTGTGTGTGTGCATGCGTGCACGTGTGTGTTTAGAGAGAGAAAGTAAATATGAGAAAGTTAACAGTTGATCTAGGTCATTCTATGATAAATAAAACTAGCTCACTATGACTTACAAAATGAAAGCATGTGAAACTGAAGATTACAGGAGTGGAGGGCTGCCATGTGGAAGGGAATTTCATCACTCATAGCTTTGTCTTTCTCTGGTTATAGTTATTAGTAACACTTTTATTTGTTTAGAGGTCCAGTTCCTTGTCTGGAGCCCAAGAACGATTTGAGGGAACCTAGGTTATATTTCTGCTCAACTCCAGTTTGACATTACGAGGTCTGAAGAGAGAGAAAAACATATATACTGGCATCCAGCTCTTTAAGGATATCAAAAGGGAATTTTCAAGTCATTTTTTGTACAATGTAGCTGTTCAAATTAGCATGGAATCATTTTCATTATAAATAAAAAAATTTTAACTTTCAAGAAATTAATCTAAGTCAAGGGTAAATGAGCATCTACTGTACTATTCCCTCAGCTTTTCTTTACATTTGAAATTTTTCAAAATAAAATTGGAAAATTATTTTTGGAATACTTATGTCAAACATTCTAATTTCTTCTATGTGCAGTGGCAATAAAACTTACTTGGGGACATGGATATAGTTCCCTCTGACATTTTCTTTTTCCAGTTTCTCCACTAACTAAATTGAATCAGAGTCCATTACTAAGAAGACGCTTTTGAGTGACAGTGAGGCTGGGCCCATCAATGGTGGAGTTGGTTCTCTACACAGAGAACTCCCATAGCCCCTGCAGGGGAGTCACCAAGAGGCTCTGTAAACCCCTCCTATCAAAGAATGTTCACTTCATGGAGGGACTAAGACACGCAAACCTATATAGTATATTGTAGAAAGCAATGCTTACAGTAGGAGAGATAGTAATGGGAATTTACAAAAACTTTAGGAAAACTCAAGATGTTTAGAAAATTGGTTTAACTAGAGAATAAAAGAGAAGTGAAAGAGAAGAAGGGCATGTGGCTGCCAGGCTGCGGTATTCATGTGTAATCTAGGAGCCAGTGGGGAGTCTTTGGGGCAACTGAATAGAGTAGAAACATATTAAGTGTGGTGTTTCAGAAGAATTTGCCTGAGAGTAGTCTTGGTGGGCAGATGGGTCAGGATTGTAGAGAACGTTGGAAGGTGTGAGAAGCCCTGTGGGGACAGTGAGGCTACAGAGGACAAAAGGCAAGAATTAGAGAAAGATGTCCATAGACCCAGTCACTAGTAGACCTGGATTGGTTATTAAAATAGTAGGTAAATCTTTTACTCTCCATGTGATTCCTTCCTTCTCATCTTAGACAAACTGGCTGCAATCTCTTGGGTTGTTAAGAGAACCGAACAGGTAAGATAACTTAAATGTTTTAAAATCCAACAAAAAACATTGCCTTATGTTAACATTTTCAAAGTAGTTTTCTGCCTGTCCTCTACCACAGTGTTAAATGGACCTTTATGCTTCTTTCTGCCAACCATTCTCCTGCTTATAATCTATATGTAGGAGCTTCAAAAAGATGCTTTATACATCTAAAGAACAAGCCCAGTCTGCTCTCTGAACAATCAAAATGCAATGCCCATTTTCTCTCCTCTAATCCTATTCTAGAAAATGCTAGGTACACTCTTTTACATTTGGTGTACTTTATCTATTGTATATAATTTCCATTGTTGCTGGGTACTGCCATCTGACTTGGCACCTGACATGTCCAAAAGATGCCATTACAATTTCCACTTAGCTCACTGGCCCTGTAGCGCTCAGAGGACCAAAGGTGCACAGTGTTCAGTAGCAAAGTGAAGAAGAATTAACTTCATGCTTTTATGTAGACCTTGGTCTAAGAAATCTTAAATTAGGGTTGCAAGGGCCTCAATATCCTATCACAGTTTCAGTGAAACAGCTTTAACTTCCCACATCTCCTCAGGTACCCTGGAAGAAAGGGAGTGCCAGATACCATACTCAGAATGATTTGTTAATAAATCCAATTTTCCTTTCCTGGTGCTCCTTTTCTTGGATTGAGTTCTCTTCCAGGAAATTTCTTAATATACCATAAAATACAATTTTTCCAGGCTCCCTAGTTTTCCTTGGGCATGGGCAGATATTTTGGAACAAATGTGACAACTGTAGAATTGCAGTAACAATTATACAGTCAGAGAGCTGTAAGAGGCCTTACAGAAACATTTTATCCATTTTATTGCATAAATTTTTCCTTCATTTTAATAAATTACAGTATATGTATAAAGCTTATTTATATCCATTTGTTTATAACCTCCTTAAAGACAGTTCTTTTATTTCTTTGTTGCCTCTGAATAGCCTAATCACCATTGGGTAAATACACAATAATGACAGCTGTATTTGGTTTCACATTCTATAGTTTATAAAAGTAGCAACATATTAAATACCAAAACATGTTCCCAGTCTTTAGGATTCTATGCATTATTTAAAATAGTTTTTTTCCAATATGTGGTCTCACAGCAACTGGATACCATTATAGGGGGGAAATTAACCTTGATTTCTGCCTCACATTATAAACAAAATTTAAGTTGAGGTGGATTATAGACATAAATGTGAATGCTAGAATATTCAAATGTTAAAAAGAAAACAAAATTTTTAATTGTTCACTTTTGAGAGAGGAAGAGAGTTTGAGTGGGGGACGGGCAGAGAGAGAGAGACAGAAGGTCCAAAGTGTGCTCTGAGCTGACAGCAGAGAACCTGATGCAGGGCTCCAACTCATGTGCTGTGAGATCAAGGCCTGGGCTGAAATCAAGAGTTGCATGCTTAACCAACTGAGCCACCCAGGAGCCCCAGAAGAAGATAAATTTTTAAATTATGTTCATGACTTTAAGGTAAGCAAATATCTCTTAAATAGGACATGAAAACACTAAGCATAAAGGAATTAATTGATAAATTGAATTTCTTTAAAATCAAGAAGCTTCTTCATTAAAAACACCATTAAGAGGTGTGAGTACATTAAAAAGGTCGGAGTTTTCTAACTTCAGGGATCCTCAGCTGTGACACAAACTGCTTCACATTTACCCCATGGAACTTGGTGAGGGGGAGGAAAGGGAATATATGCAAACATGGAGCTCATGATTCCTCCTATGCTTTGAATAATAAAGTCATTTGTTTCTGAACCAAATACCTCCCCTCTTCTGCCATAATCTATGAAACTGTAGTGGGCCAACTTGTTAATTCACAAGTAATGTAATATCTCAGACTGTCACAGTTCTCTATAGGGATAACCTGAAGCATCTCAAGAGTTACACGTTCTGTGTTTCTCAGGATAGGAACTTGCATTGGGTCCAAAATACAAGAGAGAGTTAAAAATTCACAAACCAAACAGAATTAGTGATTGGCTTTCCTCATTCCAACAGAACATGCAGTTCCTGATTTTTAGAAGTTAAATCAAAGACCCAAGATTCAGTGACACAGAAATAAAAGGTGAGCACACCAAATCATTTCCCTAATTAGTTCCCAGAATTTTGTCCACAGGTTTTGAACTCCCCAAACAATGGATAAAAAAAAATCCTTGTGAAATTACTAAGCCAAAGTAAAAAGACCTGGAAATAGTAACAAACAGCAATTCCCCTAAATTCCCAGTCTTTGTCCCAATGTGAGGCCTGCAGAGAGCTTCCAATTATCCATGAATACTTCATTTCTAAGTATTAAAATGTCAGTGAGTAAATGTTTTATTGTAAAAAGAATACTCTGCACCTTAGAGAAATTATATTAGAAGTAACAGAAGCAATGTGGGACCAGAAGAAAATTTCAAAGTAATTATAATGTCTTCAGAGAGAGGAGGTTATTGAGCCAACAAAATAACAAGATGCTGTAAAAGAAGAATAATACAAGGATCAGAAAGACCCTTTGGAGTTTTGGTTTTTTTTCCCTCAATTAGTAGGTAGTTGGAAAGTAAATTGGGAGAAATTTCCTGAAAACTAATGCAAACAGAAAAAGATACACAATATAAAATGATATAAAATAATCATAATATAATTATAAGAGAGAAAAATAATACCATGGGAAAAAGAATTTATTAATGAAATAATATAACAGAAGCTTCAGAGGAAGATAGTGGTGAATAGGAGGACCATAGGCTCACCTCTTTCCACAAACACAACTAGATAACTATAAAATCATCTTAAATACCCCAGAAATAGACCTGAAGACTGACAGAACAAACTCCACAACTAAAGGGAGAGATAAAAGGCCACCTCAAAGAAGGCAGGAGGAAGTGCAGATATGTGGTTCCAGGGAGAAACATATTGCTGGTGCTGTAGAGGTGGAGGAACCATGGTCATGAAGGGAGAGAAACAGTGAGGCACACAGGGAAATTCACAAAGAGAATATTTCCCCAAAGCCTTTGGCTTGGAAAATGAAAGGGGTTGAGTTTTGTGAGTTCATGCAATCAGCAAAGCTTAAAGTCTGGAGTTTTAAAGGTCAGAGACTTAGCTGGGATAGAGCTTGGAGGGCATTGCCTTACTCTGGGAAAGAAGGCAGGCAAACAAACCACAGGCACATAGCCTGGAAGCATCAATCTGAAGAGAACCTGGGGCACACAGTGTGGAGATTATTTGCTCTTCTCAGAGTGCATCTCTGAGAAGCAGCTTTCATGGATACACTTCTCAGGGAACAAATATGCTGGCCAGCACCATTTCCCTCCCCTGCCCCTCAGCATAAACACAGAACCACCTGTGGGAAGCAGCACAGCCCAGACACTAGCTGATTAACTTGCACACACTAAGCCCCATCCCCTGTGCTCTGGTGGAATTGCCCTTCTCAGTCACACTTGCCTCAGTATGAGGCAGTCCCCTCCCACAGAAGACCAGATCAAACCTCTGTAGGCACCACTTCTCCCAACCAGAGTTCTGCAGGACATCCGTTATGGTGGAGGTGGTAACAGGTCTCATTTCACAAGCAGACCACAGCGCACCTAAGTAAAACTTGCCACATTCAGTCCGGGGACCAAACACTGCCTATAGCATGCAAGGAGAGCCTCAGCAGACAACTGATCTGAAGGATAGAGCAGATAAAACACAGTGGCAGAGTACATGTAATGCATGTCAGAGACACTGCTTGAAGCACCAGGCCCAGGGCACTACAGGACCTCTTCTCCATAAGGTCATTACTTTCAAGAATAAGAGACATAACTGACACACATAAGAAGGCAGAGACTTAGCCAAAATGCTGATATGGAGGAATTTATCCCAAATGAAGAACAAAATAAGGGTATGGCCAGAGATCTAAGCAAAATGGATATAAGCAACATGCCTGATGGCAATTTTAAAATAACAGTTATAAGTATACTGGGCTTGAGAAAAGAACAGAAGATATCAGTGAGACCCTTACACAGAGATAAAAGACTTTAAAAAGAATCAATAAGAGATGAAGTGTGCAATAAACGAGATTAGAAATGCACTTGATGTGGGGCGCCTGGGTGGCGCAGTCAGTTAAGCATCCGACTTCAACCAGGTCACGATCTCGCGGTCCGTGAGTTCGAGCCCCGCGTCAGGCTCTGGGCTGATGGCTCGTAGCCTGGAGCCTATTTCTGATTCTGTGTCTCCCTCTCTCTCTGCCCCTCCCCCGTTCATGCTCTGTCTCTCTCTGTCCCAAAAATAAATTAAAAACGTTGAAAAAAAATTTTTTAAAAAAAGAAATGCACTTGATGCAAAGAACAGCAAGATAGGAGAAGCAGAGTAATGAAATAGTGATCTAGAAGACTAATAGAAAGTAATGAATCTGAAAAAAAAGAGAAAAAATTATGCAACACAAGAATATACTTGGTAAACTCGGTGACTCCATCAAATGTAATAACACTCATATTATAGTAGTCCCAGAAGAGGAGACAGGAAAGGGGGCAGAAAATTTATTTGAAGAAATAATAGCACATAATTTCCCTAATCTGGGGAAGGAAATAGACATCAAAATCCAGGAGGCACAGAGAACCCCCATCAAAATCAACAAAGCAGGCCAACACCAAGATATATTGCCATTAAATTTGCAAAATATAGGGATAAAGAAAAAAATCTTAAAAACAGCAAGACATGAGGAGTCCTTAACTTATAAGGGAAAACCCATAAGGATAGCTGGACATTTCTCAATGGAAACTTGGCAATGTAGGAGGGATTGACATGACATATTCAAAATGCTGAATGGGGAAAATGTGCACCTAAGAGTACTTGCCCAGCAAGTCTATTATTCAGAATAGGATAGACAAAAAGTTTCCCAGAGAAACAAAAACTAAAGGAGTATATGACTACTTAACCAGCTCTTCAAGAATTATTATAGGTAACTTTGAGTGCAAAGGAGAGACCAAAAGAGAAAAAAAAAACAAAACAATAAGAAAGCATCAGAGAAAATCTCTGAGTATGACAAAACAAGTAATAAAATGGCAATAACACATATATACCAATAATTAATTTCAATGTAAATGGACTAAATGCTTCAATCAAAAGATATAGGGTATCAGAATGGGTTTAGAAAATAAGATCCATTTATATGCTGCCTATGAGAAACTCATTTGAGACCTAAAGACACATGGAGATTGAAAGTGAGGGCATGGGGAAACATTTTTCATCCAAATGGGAATCAAAAGAAAGGTGGAATAGTGGTATTTATATCAGAAAAAATAGACTTAAAAAAAAGACTGTAATAAGAGAAAAAGAAGGGCACTACATAATCACAAAGGAGACAATCCAACAAGAAGATGTAACAATTGTAAATAAGTATGCACCCAGGATGGAAAGCACCCAAATATATAAACCAGTTAATAACAAACATAAAGGAAAATCACTGATAATAATACAATAATATCATGGGACTTTAACACCCCATTTACATCAATGGACAGATCATCTAAACAGATAATCAACAAGGCAACAATGGCTTTGAGTGACACACCAGAATAGATGGACTTACTAAATATATTCAAAACATTCTATTCTAGGGGCGCCTGTGTGGCTCAGTTGGTTAAGCATCTGACTCTTGATCTTGGCTCATGTCATGATCTCATGGTTCATGAGTTTGAGCCCATATCAGGTTCTGTGCTGGCAGTGAAGAGCCTGCTCAGGATACTCTGTCTTCTCTTTCTGCCCCTCCTTGTCTCAGGTACACACTCCCATTATCCCTCTCCCTCCCCCTCTCTCTCTCCAAATAAATAAATAAACTTAAAAAAATACACTTAAAACATTACACTCTAAAAAGCATAATACACATTATTTTCAAGTGCACATGGAACATTCTCCAGAATAGAACATATATTATGTCACAAACATACATCCACAGACCAAAAAAATGATCAATGTCATACTATGAACCTTTCTAACCATGATATTGAAGCTAGAAGTCAGCTACAGGAAAAAATCTGAAGAGAGCACAAACACATCAAGGTTAAACAACACACTATTAAACAATGAATGGGCCAAACAGGAAATCAAAGAAGAATTTATTTTAAAGTACATGGAAATAAATGAAAATGAAAACACAATGGTCCAAAACCTTTGGGATGCAGCAAAAATGGTCCAAAGAGGGAAGTTTATAGAAATACAGGTCTACCTCAAGAAGCAAGAAAAATCTCAAATAAACAACTTTACACCTAAAGAAGTTGGAAGAAGAACAACAAATGAAGGGTAAAGCTGACAGAAGGAAAGAAATTATAATGATTAGAGCAGAAATTAAAAAAATATAGAAACAAAAAACAAACAAAAACCATCAAAAAACAAAAACACAATAGAACACATCAATGAAACCAGAAGCTACTCTTTGAAAAACTTAATAAAGTTGACAAACTTCTAGCCTGAGTTACCAAACAGAAAAGAGAAAAAGTCAAAATAAATAAAATCACAAATGAGAGAGGAGAAACAATAACCAACTCCACAGAAATAAAAACAGTTCTAAGAAAGTATTACGAAAAACTGGATGCCAACACATTGGGCAACCTGGATGAAATGGATAAATTCCTGGAAATATATAAATTGACAAAACTTAAACAGGTAAAATAGAAAACTTTAACAGATGGATAACTAGCAAAGAAATAGAATCAATAATTGAAAAGCTCACAACAAATAAAAGTACAGGGCCAGTTACCTTCACAGACAAATTTTACTTAACATTTAGAAAAGAATTCATACCAATTCTCAAAAGACACTACAAATTGAATCCAATAATACATTAAAAGAATTATTCACCACAATCAAGTGGGATTTACTTCTGCACTGCAGGGATGGTTCAATATCCACAATTCAATCAACTTAATACACCACATTAATAAAAGAAAGGATAAGAACCACATAGATGCATAAAAAGCATTTGACAAAATATAGCATCCTTTATTGATCAAAATATTCAAGAAAGTGGGGATAGAAGGAACATACTTCAACATCATAAAGGCCATAAATGAAAGACCCACAACAAATATCATCCTCAATGGGGAAAAACTGAGAGCTTTCCCCCTAAGGTCAGGAACACAATAGGGTTGCCCACTCTCTCCATTGTTGTACAACATAGTACTGGAAGTCCTAGCTTCAGCAATCAGACAACAAAAATAAATAAAAAAGCATACAAATTGGCAAGGAACAAGTCAAACTTTCACTCTTCACAGATGACATGATACTCTATGTGGAAAACCTGAAAGACTCCACCAAAAAATTTCTAGAACTGATATATGAATTTAGCAAGTTGTAAGATATGAAATCAATGAAAAGAAATCTGTTGCACTTCTATATACATAAAATAAAGCAGCAGAAAGAAAAAGGGTGTTAATCTCGTTTACAATTGCACCAAAAATCATAATACACCTAGGAATAAACCTAACCAAAGACTTAAAAGATCTGTATGCTGAAACTATAGAACACTTATGAAAGAAACTGAAGAGGACACAAAGAAATGGAAAAACATTCCATGCTCATGGATTGGAAGAACAAATATTAAAATGTCTAAACTACCCAAAGAAATCTACACATTCAATGCTATCCCTATCAAAATAACACCAACATTCCTCACAGAGCTAGAACAAAAAATTCTAAATTTTGCAGATAATATGATACTATGTATAGAAAACCCAAAAGACCTCACTAAAAAACTTTTAGGGACTAATAAACATATTCAATAAAATCAAAGAATACAAAAGCAATGTACATAAATCTGTTGAGTTTCCATATACCAATAATAAAATGGTAGAAAGAAAAATTGAGGAATCAATCACATTTACAATTATATGAGCATATGTAAAGATGAGATAGAACCCATTTGCATGCAATAACAGAATCTAGCCAACAATGGATCAATGCTCTCACAACTTTGAGGGGAAATTATTTCCAACCTAAGAAGGTGAAGGTAAAGACAGTTTCAAATATTCAAGGTTTCCCAAAAAGTTACCTTCCATGAAACATTCCTCAGGCAGTCCTTGGAGAATGTGTTCCACCAAAATAAGGGAAGAGAATGACTAAGACTGGGAAGACCTGATCTAAAGATGAGGAAGTTAACACAAGAAAGGAAAGAGCTTCCTAGAATAGTGCAAGGAAACTCCAGGTCCACAGCCAGTGGGCAGTCCCATGAGAAGATAGGAGAGCAATCTGGGGAAGATGGCTAAAGGGGACTGTTGAAGCATTCTACCTAGAGAGGATTTTATGATTCAACAAGAATTACCGATAAAACACTACAGTGCTAGGATATGACACTATTTTTTTAAAGGAAGCAGTTGACTCCTCAACAAATTTCTATTCCCCTCCCTCCAAATTAAGCAAATCACACTAGGACATTCTGCAAAGTTCAGTAATCACATGATTATAACACTGAAAGCAAATAATGTATATTTAATTATGTTTTGTTTTATAATTGCTTTGGGAGAATGGGGGGTGGAGAAAACATAGGGGAGGACAGGTAGCAGTAAACTAAAATCAGGTCATCTTCCATAGGCACTAATATGTATTGTCTTACAATGACTAATATAAGCATATTGTTAGACATGTGAAGATAAATAACAGAAGGTAGAGAATGGAAAGTGGACTCAAGTCAGGCAGGGTGAAGCGTAATGCAGGTTTAATTTATTTATCTTTTAGTATTATTTTTTCTTTAAGTTATGAAAATTTTGTTTTCGTTTAAACATTTTTTATTTTTATTTTTATTTTTATATATTGTTTATTTTTATAACATAATTTACTGTCAAATTGGCTTCTATACAACACCCAGTACTCATCCCAACAGGTGTCCTCCTCAATACCCATCATCCACTTTTCCCTCTCCCCCACTTCCCATCAACCCTCAGTTTGTTCTCAGTATCCAAGAGTCTCTTATGGTTTGCCTCCCTCCCTCTCTGCAACTTTTTTTTTTCCCATTCCCCTTCCCCATGGTCTTCTGTTAAGTTTCTCAAGATCCACATATGAGTGAAAATATATGGTATCTGTCTTTCTCTGACTGACTTATTTCACTTAACATAATATTCTCCAGTTCCATCCACATTGCTGCAAATGGCAGGATTCCATTCTTTCTCATTGCCAAGTAGTATTCCATTGTATACATAAACCACATCTTTTTTATCCATTCGTCGGTTCATGAACATTTGGGCTCTTTCCATAATTTGGCTGTTGTTAAAAGTGCTGCTATAGGGGCGCCTGGGTGGCGCAGTCGGTTAACCGTCCGACTTCAGCCAGGTCACGATCTCGCGGTCCGTGAGTTCGAGCCCCGCGTCAGGCTCTGGGCTGATGGCTCGGAGCCTGGAGCCTGTTTCCGATTCTGTGTCTCCCTCTCTCTCTGTCCCTCCCCCATTCGTGCTCTGTCTCTCTCTGTCCCAAAAATAAATAAAAATGTTGAAAAAAAAAAGTGCTGCTATAAACATTGGGGTACAAGTGCCCCTATACAACAGCAGTCCTGTATCCTTTGGGTAGATTCCTAGCAGTGCTATTGCTGGGTCATAGGGTAGTTCCATTTTTAATTTTTTTAGGAACTGCCACACTGTTTTCCAGAGTAGTTGCACCAATTTGCAAACCCACCTACAGTGCAAGAGGGTTCCCATTTCTCTACATCCTCTCCAGCATCTATAGTCTCCTGATTTGTTCATTTCAGCCACTCTGACTGGCATGACGTGGTATCTCCGTGTGGTTTTGACTTGTATTTCCCTGATGAGGAGTGACATTGACCATCTTTTCATGTGTCTTTTGGCCATCAGTATATCTTCTTTGGAAAAATGTCTGTTCATGTCTTCTGCCCATTTCTTCACTGAATCATTTGCTTTTCAGGTGTGGAGTTTGGTGAGTTCTTTATAGGTTTTGGATACTAGCCCTTTATCCAATATGTCATTTGAAAATATCTTTTCCCATTCCATCGGTTGCCTGATACTTTTGTTGATTGTTTCCTTTGCAGTGCAGAAGCTTTTTATCTTGATGAGGTCCCAGCAGCTCATTTTTGCTTTTAATTCCCTTGCCTTTGGAGATGTGTCAAGTAAGAAATTGCAGAGTCTGAGGTCAAAGAGTTTTTTTTTCCTGATTTATTCTCTATTGTTTTGATGGTTTCCTGTCTCACATTCAAGTCCTTCATCCACTTTGAGTTTATTTTTGTGTATGGTGTAAGAAAGTGGTCTAGTTTCATTCTTCTGCATGTTGCTGTCCAGTTCTCCCAGCACCATTTGTTAAAGAGACTGTCTTTTTTTCCATTGGATATTCTTTCCTGCTTTGTCAAAGATTAGTTGGCAGTACATTTATGGGCCCAATTCTGCAGTCTCTATTTCATTCCATTGATCTATGTGTCTGTTTTTGTGCCAATACCTACTGTCTTGATGATTACAGCTTTTTAGTAGAGGCTAAAGTCTGGGATCGTGATGCCTCCCGCTTTGGTGTTTTCTTCTTCAATATTACTTTGGCTAGTGGGGTTCTTTTGTGGTCCCTCTCAAATTTTAGGATTGTTTGTTCTACCTTTGAGAAGAATGCCTATGAAATTTTGATTGGAACTGCATTGAATGTCTAGATTGCTTTGGGTAGTATTGACATTTTAACAATATTTATTCTTCCAATCCATGAGCATGGAATGTTTTCCCATTTCTTTGTATCTTCTTCAATTTCCTTCATAAACTTTATATAGTTTTCAGCATACAGAACTTTTACATCTTTGGTTAGTTTATTCCTAGATCTTTTATGGCTCTTGGTACATTTGTGAATGGGATCAGTTTCTTTATTTCTCTTTCTGTTACTTCATTATTGGTGTATAAAAATGCAAGGAACTTCTGTACATTGATTTTGTACCCTGAAACTTTGCTGAATTCATGTATCAGTTCTAGCAGACTTTTGATGGAGTCTGTTGGGTTTTCCATGTAGAATATCTAGATTTTATGTCGTCTGGGAAAAGTGAAAGTTTGACTTCATCTTTACCAATTTTGATGTCTTTTATTTTATTTTGTTGTCTGAGAGCTGATGCTAGAACTTCCAACACTATGTTAAACAACAGCAGTGAGAGTGGACATCCTTGTCATGTTCCTGATCTCAGGGGGAAAACTCTCAGGTTTCCCCATTGAGAATGATATTAGCTGTGGGACTTTCAAAAATGGCTTTTATGATGTTTAAGTATATTCCTTCTGTCCTGACTTTCTCAAGGGTTTTTATAAAGAAAGGATGCTGTATTTTGCCAAATGCATTTTTCTCCATCTATTGACAGGATTATATGGTTCTTGTCTTTTCTTTTATTAATATGATGTATCACATTGATTGATTTGTGAATCCACTTGATCATGGTGAATATATATTTTTTTATATGCTGTTGAATTCGATTTGCTAATGTCCTGTTAAGAATTTTTGCATCCATATTCATCAGGGATATTGGCCTGCAGTTCTCTTTTGTTGTGGGGTTTCCATCTGGTTTGGGAATCAAAGTAATGCTGGCTTCATAGAATAAATCAGGAGGTTTTATTTCCCTTTCTATTTTTTGGAACGGCTTGAGAAGTGTAGGTAGTAACTCTTCCTTAAATGTCTGTTAAAATTCCCCAGGGAATCCATCTGGCCCAGGACTCTTATTTGTTGGGAGATTTTTGATAATGGAATCATTTCTTCACTAATTATGGGTCTGTTCAAATTTTCTATTTTTTCCTGTTTGAGTTTTGGTAGTGTGTAGGTGTTTAGGAATTTGTCCATTTCTTCCAGTTTGTCCAGTTCGTTGGCATATAACTTTTCATAGTATTCCTTGATAATTGCTTTTATTTCTAAGGGATTGGTTGTAATAAACTAATTTGTGATTTTATCTATCTGGGTCCTCTTTTCTTTGTGAGAAGCCTGGTTAGAGGTTTATCAATTTTATTTATTTTTTCAAAAAAAAAAAAAACAACTCTTGGTTCATTGATCTGTTCTACTGTTTTTTTTTTTAATTCTATATTATTCATTTCTGCTCTGATCTTTATTATTTCTCTTCTTCTGCTGGCTTTGTGGTGTCTTTGTTATGCTTCTATTTCCTTTAGGTGTGCTGTTAGATTTTGTATTTGGGATTTTTCTTGTTTCTTGCGATAGGTCTGGATTGCAATGTATCTTCTTTTCAGGACTGCTTTTGCTGCATCCCAAAGCATTTGGACTGTTGTATTTTCATTTTCATTTGTTTCCATATATATTTTTTTAATTTCTTCTCTAATTGTCTGGTTGACCCATTCGTTCTTTAGTAGGATGTTCTTTTTTAAATTTTTTTTAACGTTTATTTATTTTTGAGACAGAGAGAGACAGCATGAATGGGGGAGGGTCAGAGAGAGAGGGAGACACAGAATCTGAAACAGGCTCCAGGCTCTGAACTGTCAGCACAGAGCCTGATGCAGGGCTTGAACTCACGGACCGCGAGATCATGACCTGAGCCGAAGTTGGATGCTTAACTGACTGAGCCACCCAGGCGCCCCTAGTAGGATGTTCTTTAACCTCCATGCTTTTGTAGGTTTTCCTGATTTTTTTCCTGTGGTTGATTTCACGTTTCATAACATTGTGTTCTAAATGTGTACATGGTATAATCTCAATTCTTTTATGTTTATTGTGGGCTGTTTTGTGACCTATTTGGAGAATATTTCATGTACACTCAAGAAAGTGTATTCTGCTACTTTGGGATATAGCGTTCTAAATATATCTGTCAAGCCCATTTGATCCAATGTATCCTTCAAGGCCATTGTTTCATTATTGATTCTCTGTCTAGATGATCTGTCCATTGTTGTAATTGGAGTATTAAAGTCCCTTGCAGTTATCACATTATCAATAAGGTTGCTTATGTTTGTGATTAATTGTTTCATATATTTGTTTTTTTTTTTTAATTTTTTTAACTTTTTTTTTTTATTTATTTTTGAGACAGAGAGAGACAGAGCATGAACAGGGGAGGGTCAGCGAGAGGGAGACACAGAATCTGAAACAGGCTCCAGGCTCTGAGCTGTCAGCACAGAGCCCAAGCGGGGCTTGAACTCACAGACCGCGAGATCATGACCTGAGCTGAAGTCGGCCGCTTAACCAACTGAGCCACCCAGGCGCCCCTGTTTCATATATTTGGGTGCTTCCAAATTCTGTGCATAGACATTTATAATTGTTAGCTCTTCCTGATGGATAGACCCTGTAATTATTATATAATATCCTTCTTCATCTCTTGTTACAGCCTTTAATTTAAAGTCTAGTTTGTCTGATGTAACTATGGCTACTCCAGCTTTCTTTTGACTTCCAGTAGCATGATAGATAGTTCTCCATCCCCTCACTTTCGATCTGAAGGTGTTCTCAGGTCTAAAATGAGTCTCTTGTAGACAGCAGATAGATGGATCTTTTTTATCCATTCTGATACCCTATGTCTTTTGATTGGATCCTTTAGTCCATTTACATTCAGTGTTATTATTGAAAGCTATGGGTTAGAGTCACTATGTTATCTATAGGTTTCATGCTTGTAGTGATGCCTGTGGTACTTTGTGGTCTTTGCAACATTTCACTCACAGAGTCCCCCTTAGGATCTCTTGTAGGGCTGGTTTAGTGGTGATGAATTCCTTCAGTTTTTGTTTGTTTGGGAAAACCTTTATCTCTCCTTCTATTCTGAATGACAAGCTTGCTGGATAAAGAATTCTTGGCTGCATATTTTTCCTGTCCATCACATTGAAGATTTCTGGCAATTCCTTTACGTTCTGCTAAGTTTCAGTAGATAGGTCTGCTACTACACATATGTGTCTACCTTTCTATGTTAAGACCCGTTTATCCCTAGCTGTCTTCAGAATTCTCTCTTTATCCTTGTATTTTGCCAGTTTCACTGTGATATGTTGTGCAGAAGATTGATTCAAGTTACATCTGAAGGGGGTTCTCTGTGCCACTTGGATTTCAATGCCTGTTTCCTTCCCCAGATTGGGGAAGTTCTCAGCTATGATATGTTCAAGTATACCTTCAGCCCCTTTCTCTCTCTTCTTCTTCTTCTGGAATACCTATGATACACATACTGTTCCATTTCATTGAATCACTTAGTTCTCTAATTTTACCTTTGTGATCCTGGAATTTTTATCTCTCTGTTTCTCAGCTTCCTCTTTTTCATTATTTTATCTTCTAATTCACCTATTCTCTCCTCTGCCTCTTCAACCTGTGCTGTGGCCACCTCCATTTTTTTGCACCTAATTGATAGCATTTTTAAATTCATCATGACTATTTTTTAGTCCCTTGATCTCTGTAGCAATAGATTCTCTGCTGTCTTCTATGCTTCTTTCAAGCCCAGAGATTAATTTCCTGACTATTATTCTAAATTCTTGTTCAGTTATGTTGCTTAAATCTGTTTTGATCAATTCTTTAGCTGTCACTTCTTCCTGGAGTTTCTTTTGAGGAGAATTCTTCCATTTTATCATTTTGGCTAGTTTTCTGTCCCTTATGAGTTTTAAAAGCTTGTTATGTGCTCTGCACCTGTTAGCACTGCTATATTAAAGTGGGGTTATACACTGTCCGATGCCTGGCCCTTCAGGTGGTGTTTTTTGGAGTGTTACTTTCTCTCTTTTGTTGTGACTTTGGTTATTTTATTTCCCTACTCATAGTGATGTTTTAGACCCTCCACCAGGTGTGCTTTGATTTGTTCCTTGAAGTTGTCCTGGAACGGTAAAGAAACAGACAAACAAGGAACACAAACAAATAAAACAAACAAACATAAACACAAAATTAAAAAAAAAACTAAAAACAATCCAAAAGTAAAAAACTAGAAACACCAGCTACATGTAAAGAACAGCATGGAGGTGGTGCTAACTGAAGAGGACATACAAAGAGAGAAATGACAGAGGTGGGGAAAAAGAAAAAAAAAAAAAAAAACATTGACCAGCCAGAGAGACTAAAAGGCTTAATCCAGAGAAAGAGAAAGGAAAATAAGGAAGGAGGCAAGGACACAGAAAGAAAGATAAAGTTATCCAGAGAAACTATCAGGCTTGATTATTCCAGAGAGAGAGAAAGCAGTGTAAAGAAGGAGGTGTAGAACATGTATCAAGAGAATGGACTAAATATGTCTGTTTAAACAAATCAATAACCAGAGTAACCAGCCTTGAGGATGGAAGAGATAAGAAGGAGAAATTGGGAGGGATATATCTATATATCAAGAATTGTCCTATTGTCCTAGAATTAATCCAGAAAATGCAACAATGCTGGTCAGGAGGAGGGGGTCTGTCTGGTTCCACAGTGTTATCCTGCTCTAGTAGATATACAGTTACCTGGCACCGAGGGGCATGGCTTGGTGTAGCTGGTCCCACCTCCACTGTGGTCCCCATGGACTGATCCCTGAGGCCCTGCCTTGGTGGTGGTGGGGAGAAAAATGGTGAAACCCCAGTCTCTTCCCCACAACCTGGTGTTCCAAATCACTCCTTTGGAGCCTTCCTCACTGCGCCACGGGTGCAGACCAGGCTGTCTGTCTTGCTCCACAGACTCCTTTGCCCCAGCACTTGGCTGGGAATTAAACTCCTGCTCCATGTGCCCTGGTACTGGGAAGCACCTCCCGATATGAGGTCCCAGATGTTTTTTTGTTTTTTTGTTTTTTTTTCCTGTGCAGCAGCCCTTCAGGGGAGGGGACCAGTTTTTCCTGGTGTGGACTGCACCCTTGATCTACCACTGAATCCACAGGTGGCCTCCCTCCTCCCCAGGTGTGCAAGATGGGATCTGCAGTTAGAGATCCTCTAACCTGCAGTTAGGATGGGATCCTTCTCCGTCCAGGTTCGAGGTTTTTTCTCTTGTCCAGATACAGTCCTAAGCCTCCCCAGCCACTCTTTCTCTTCTTTTAGTCTCTCGGCAGAAGGGGATCTCTCTACTCCATGCCTGTGTAACCTGTTTTATCTCCCCCAGTTTCACATTCACCCGCCTATGTTCTCTCAGGTTGTTCTAGTTTCTCCCTGGTAGACTCAGTCTCTTTTCTCCCAGACTCTTGGGGTTCAAAGTCTTTTGGCTTCAGACCTTCTTTGGGAGACATGGGAAGTACAGATACCCCTACTTCTCTGCCATGTTGGCCCCAAGTAATAAAAATTAAAATCCATTAATGAACATTAATTTTAGAGAGAAGCAGAAGAAGAGGGAAGCTGGGGGGAAGATGGGGTAGGAGAAAAGAGAAGGTAGGGATAGAGAGCAGAAGAGAAAAAAAAATTAATCCTTGGTAGATGTATAAGCAATTTGAGAAGGTTAAAGAGAAAACTTCATGTGACTTCAATAGTAAATTGACATGTATAATGAAGTAATTTTGGTGGGAAAGGTGGGTAGTGTGTATAGAGAAGGGAGGTACAAATTATAAGAACAATGTCTTTAAACCATAGAGAAATAAAATACCAATATCAAAATACAGTAATATTCACATGGGATTTCTACATATAAAATTAGTAGTAAAGTATTTTCATCTAAGGAAGGAGGCATTCTCCAAGTGACATGTCTTACAGGGAATAATAGAGATTTTATTTTCCTTTCCCCCCCCATACCTGACAATAATGCCATTTACTTGTTATTAAATTTTTAATAGATAAATAGTGATTTATTCTAACCTCTGGAACATTATTTAAAAGGAAACACAATACAGGTCCATGGTTAGGATAAAATAATATATTACACTGAGAATCCTTGTGGAAATAGGTATGAATAGTGTAATTCCTTTTTATTACTGCCATAATTAAACAAAATGTTTAATATAAAGCAAATTTAAACAGTATTTGTAGGTATAATTTGAAAGTAAATTAAAAAAAATCATATTAAACAGGGCATGGAATATGGGGAAATAAAAAGCCTTTAATAAAATTAATTCTTCATGGACTCCCAGACATAGAATCTATTAGGTTCAGATTAATATGTGCTCAGCACCAAATCATGCAAAATCTCTGTTATGGTAAGAGCTGTTTTCCCGTGCTATGCAGTTGCCTTCAATGTTTAACCCATGGTTTTAAATGTATTTTCTCTTCTTCCTATTTCTCTGTTCTTGTGTAATTAACCCCAAAACTAACCGCACCATTTTCCATATGGGCTTCTATAACTCAGTTCTTTTTCCTAATAACTATATTTCCCACCCAACCTACATTGCAGAAGCTCCTGCCCACTTGGAAACTTCATCTGACCCAACAGAGCAGGAGAAAGACCTGGGGAGCCTGCTCATGGGTCTGGTTTACCGCTGTATAACTAGGGCCAGCACATGTTTGAACAAAGGAGATGCTCAGTAAGTACTAATGAACTGACAACTTAAGAACTCTACATACTTCATTCAGGTACATAGTAGGTCTTCTGTGCATTTGGGTGAATGTAGATGGAGGATGCAGGTAGTAACTTGTATTCAATAACAGAGCTCTATGCACAAGAAATTTTAGGAGCTATGATCAAAAGAAATATGATAAAACATGAAAAATTCTGACACTGCACACATAGTCTAATATATTCTGACTTGTACTTTGTGATATCTAACTATAGTTAGATAGTAAAATTTAGATAGTATATATATATATACTATATATAGTATATATCTAACTATAGTTAGATAGTAAAATTTAGATAGTAAAAATCATAGTAAAAATTATAATAATGAGCACATATGCACCTGATATTAGAATATGCTTCTATAAGAATTATTTCTATTATAAGCAGATAATATTATTATCTCTAGTTTATAGGTAAGGAAATAGAAATGTAACACTAATAACTTACCCAAGTGTCATAAAGGCAGTAATGGCCAACCTAGCATTTTAGCCCAGGTCTGTCTGCCTACCTTCCAAGCTCAGGATTTATCTAAACATGGGAGTTAATATGTCAAGTACTTTCAGAGTTTAAGTTGATAATAAAAATATGTGAAACCCAGAGGAATTGACAGTGGTGGGGGGGAGGGGGTGGTGTTGCACAGGAGCTGTGATGCACCAGAAAATTCAGGATGAGTCTAAAGGAATTTTAATACATTATTTTTAACCCAATGTGTTATCAAATGAAAAACTATTATTAGCTTTTCTTCATTTTATTGCCCCTGTGTTCGAATTCCAAAAAAGTTGCATTTCATATATTCATGATTCTTATGGGGTAAACTATCACACTAGAATAAAAAAAAAATAGTGCCATTTGGGTGAGTTTTTCTTAACCTTGGATAAATAACATAGTTTTGCTATCATAATTCTCAAAAAGTATTTTCAATGTTTTTCTTCTCCAAAATATAAAAATTTCCATCTTCTACTTCATGCATGCAGCAATTGAATTACAGTTATCATATTTCTGAAGTGGAACAGAAGTACTGGCAAAATTATTTTTATTTTTTATAGTGCAGTGTTCCCTAACCATGAATGCAAATAAGTTTTCCAATAATATATGCTTCTCTTCCACTTCAGAAATATGATTTTTTCTCTACTTGTCCAGGAAGATAGACTTTGTCATCTATAGGTTCTGTATTTGGAAAAGAATGCCATTCTACACATGGATAAGAGGCAGGTAGGAACATGGTGGGATAAAATTACTTCTTAATTGTGGCCTTCTTTAATGGACAAACTACTTAAACCTGCCATAGAAAGGGAATCATGCCACACCTTTTAATTTTATCTGTGACCCATAGTTACAAATGTATATAGTCCTACCCTTACACAAAAATCAGACTCTGGTCACTAGAATGCAAGAAGGAAAACAAACCCATTTTATTCTAAAATCCAAACCTCTCTGCATGAGAACAGACTGGGATGAGAAAAAAAAATATATCTCAGAGATACAATTTCTGGGAAGAGTGTTATTTCTATTGTTAGGTAAATGAAAATCCTTGGATATTAAAATAAAACAACATAAGAAGACCATGAAAAGAAGAGAGAAGAAGGGAAACTCTTAGGGCATCAGGAACCAAGGAGTGGTTTGGGGGTGAGTTCCTAGTGGTGTCTTTTCACCTCATACAGCCCAGACATGCAGCTGAAGAAGCCAGCAACTCAAAAATATTGAAAATTCCACAAAGCTTGCTAAAAGACCAATAAGAGGTCAGCCTAGAAAAACAGAATACTTTTTAACAATAATCACTCCTATTTTCACTAAACATGACAGATTAAGTTGTGGACCCAGCCCCAGTCATGCCAACGAAGATGAGTGGGGAGCCTTGACTTTCACCCCTACCAGGTTATAATAAGATTCTCCCACCTTTAGCCAGAATGGTGTTAGAGAATGTTGAGTTGGGACTTTATTTCCATTGGACAGCAATAAGCAATTAAAATGAAAAATAGAATGACTAAAATTTAAACAAAAATCTTACTGATGGGTTCAACAACAGAATGAAGGGATAGAGGAAAGAATCATGGAATTTAACATAGAACAATAAAAATTATACAATATGAAAAAACAGAAAGAAAAAAGACTGGAAGATAAATCAGATTTTCAGAGACCTTGTGGGGCTATTACAAAATATCTAATATTCATATCACTGGAGACCAGGAAGCAAAAGAGAAGAAAAGTGGTATGAAAAATACTCAAAATAAATTTGTTAAAAACTTCTCAATTAGGCTAACGACATATATCTACACATTAAGAAGCTTAGAAAACCAAAAGCAGAATGCATGCAAAGAAATTGAAACAGACACATCATAGTAAAATTTCTGAAAACTGAAGATTAAAAATATCTTGAAATTAGTGAAAAAAATGATACTTTATTTAAAAAAAGAAAACTTGAGTGATAGTGGATTATCCATCAGAAACCATGAAGGCCAGACATAAGTGGCACACATATTTCAAGTGCTTAAAGAAAGAACTATATAGCCCTGTATTTGGCAAAAATAACCTTCAAGAATTCAGAGGTATCCAAGACATTTTCAGATGAAAGAAAGCTAAGAAAAATTTTTACCAGTAGATCTACTCTAAAACAATGGGTAAAGGAACACCTCTAAACAAAGAGAATAAAAACAGAAATCACAGGACCACAGGAGAAAGGAAGTACACAGTTAACAAAAATATGAGAAAATACGATATATATTTTCCCTCTCTTCTTTATTCTTTTGAAATTATATTTGATGGTGGGTGCAAAAAAATACTATATTATGTGATTCCAAATGTATATAGAGGAAATACTAAGACAATTTTATTACAAACTGGGGAGGGTAAAGGGATGTAAAGGAGGTATGGTGTCTATTACTTCACTTACACTGGTAAAATTACGACAATAGTTACGTGTGATAACTTATGCATATATATAATGTATGTCCTAGAGCAACCACTGAATACATAATAAAAGCAATACACATGAACACTATGGATAAGTCAAAATCGAATTCTAAAAATGTTAAACTAATCTATGGAAAGGCATAAAACAGAAAATAAACAAATGAAATAAACAAACCAAAAATGGAAAACAAAGCATAAAAGGACTTAAGCCTTAGCATATTAATAAGTACATGAAATGTACATGCTTTAAAGAAATCAATTAAAAGATAAAGATGGGCAAAGTGAATTAAAAAAACATTAACCAATTATATGTTACTTAATTCAACCACACAGATAAGTAGAAAAAGGATGGGGAAGATAAATCATGCAAAAGGTAATCAAAAGAAAGGAAGAATGGCTACATTAACATTAGCTAGAGTGAACTTCAGTGCAAAGAAAATTATCAGAGACAGGGTGGGACAATATATAATGATAAATGAGCTTCAATCTACAGAAATTTTAAATGTGAATGCACCAAACTACAGAGTTATAAAACATATATCAAGTAAAAGCTGATGAAACTGAAAGGAGACATAAATAAATCCAATATTATAGTGCATGGCTTCAGCATCCCTCTGTCAACAATTGATAGAACAATCAGGCAGAAAATAAGGAAGGTAAAAATATTCATTCCTTTTAAGTGCTCACAGAATATACAGCAAGACAGACCATATCCTATGTGATAAAAAAAACAAAACAAAACAAAACAAAACAAAACAAAAACAAAAACAAAAACAAACACTCACCAAAGGTAAAATAACTGGAATCATACAGAGTATGTTCTCTAACCACAATAGAATCAGACTAGAAAGCAATAACAGAAAGATGACAGGAGAATTTCCAAACACTTGGAAACTAAACAATGTACATCTAAGTAATCCAGGTGTCAAAGAAGTCTAAAGTGAAATAAAAATATACAAAGAATTAAATAAAATTAAAAATGCAACATATCACAATTTGTGGAAGGAAGTTAAAGTAGGTATGAGTGGAAATTTGTAGAATTAAGTGCACACATTAGAAAAGAGGAAAGGGTGATAAAGTCAATATCTACTCTCTCATAGTAAGAACCTTGAAAAAAGGGGAAAAAGTAAACACAAAACAAACAGAAAAAAGAAATTAGAAGAGTAGAAATCAATGAAATAGAACATACACACACACACACACACAAATACAGATAAAATAAAATCTTTGAAACAATAACAAATTTGACAACCTCTGGTAAGACTGATAAAGAAATTAAGATAAAATATAAATTACAAAGGTAGAGACAATCACTACAGACTCTGAAGACATCAAAAATTTATTAAGGCAGTATCATGAACAACTCTTCACATAAATAACAATTTAGATAAATGGATGACTTGTCCAAAACACACAAACTACTACAACTCACCCAATATGAAATTGAAAAATTGAATACCTCTATAATTTCTAGGCATATTTGATACATAATTATAAATTTTCTGAGAAAGAAAACTCTAGGGCCAGACGGTTCTTCAGGAGTATTCTATGAAATATTTAAAAAATAATACCAGTTATACTCAGTGTTTTCCAGAAAATAGAAAAGGGAAATTTTTTTAATTTTTAAATTTTTTATTTGTTTTTGAGACAGAGAGAGATAGAGCATAAACAGGGGAGGGGAAGAGAGACAGGGAGACACAGAATCCAAAGAAGGCTCCAAGCTCTGAGCTGTCAGCACAGAGCCTGATATGGGGCTTGAACCCATGAACTGTGGGATCATGAACTGAGCTGGCATCAGATGCTTAAATGACTGAGCCCCCAAGATGTCCCAAAGAGGGAATATTTTTAAATTCATTTTGTGAAGAGCCAATATTACCTTGATTCCAAAATCAGACAGACAGTAAAATAATAAATAAATAAATAAATAAATAATTAAATATTTAGGTGTAAATCCAATCAAACATATATAGAAATTTTATGTTGAAAACAATGAAGTGTTGATGAAAGAAATCAAATATATAAATAAGTAGAAAGATATTCTGTGTTCATAGATTAGAAGATTCAATATACTAAAAATGTCTTCTTTCCAAATTGGTATATAGATTTAACCAGTTTTTATAAAATTCTCTATATTTTGTATACATAGATATAAGTATTCTAAAACTTTTTTATGTAAAATATTATTTGCTTTATTTAAAACAATTCTTAAAAAAATAAAGTGAAAGGAATCACTCTACCTGGTATTATGGTCCACTTTGTAGTTACTTTGACCAAGACAGTGTGATATTGGCAAAAGGATAGACAGAACAAAGGAACAGAATAGGGAACTTAGAACTAGCCCACCCAGGTATAGCCAACTTATTTTTGATGATGGTACAAATGCAACTCCATGAAAAAAGTATAGAAATAACTGGATCTCATAGAAAAAATGTAAACCTTGATTTAAACCCCAAACCTTATACAAAATTAAGTAAAAAATATCATATATTTAATGTTGAATTATAAAAGGAAAAATAAATTGTAGGACACTTAGTCTGCATCAGAGAATTGTCATTAGAAAGCATTGACAACAAAATTATATGTTGAATATACAAAGAACTTTTATAACTCAAAGTTTTAAAAAATTAAATTAAAAAATGGGCAAAAGGCATGAAGAGATATTTAACACTGATGAAAAAATCAGAGATCTAAAAAATGAAAAGTCAGACCGTTTTCATTAATTGAATGACTCAACATAATATAGACGTGATTCTCCTCAAATTGATGTACAGTTTAATATAATTCCTATCAGAAGGTATGCAAGAAGCTTCACAAATCATGGCAAACAGCACAGAAAAGGAACCAAAGACTGGCTGAACAAATTCCACAAGTAATGCAGAGAAGAGGCTACACTGAAGAGGGCAGGGAGGGCAAGGAGTTGGTGGGAACCTAAACCCTATGGGTCACTGGAAGGAGGGAGCTTTGGTTGCAGAGAGGGGCAAGAAACAGACTAATACACCTTGGAGACTACAAAGGGAATAGAAATCCTCCCATAACATCCATTTGGTTTTGAAAATCAGAGAGGCAAAATTGTGTGAGTGCTTACAACCAATAGGACTTAAAACATGGGGACTTTAAAATCAGCAGGCTCAGCTCTGAGAAACCCACGAGGGTCATAGAAAGCTGAGCCTCTGTCCTTGAAGAGATGGCACAGCAAACAGCCTAAAGACAGACAGCTTGGAAGCAACAGTTTGAAAGGTACCTAGGGCTTATGGGAGGAAGTGTTAGTTACTAATCTCAGAGGTCCCTGTGGGACTTCTCCAGGAACAAATGAGCTGGCAGGCACCATTTACCTCCCCACCCTTCATCATAAACACACAGCCACCTGAAGAAACCAGTGCAGTGCTGGCACTCACTGTCTAACTTGCTTACACCACACCCCAACCCTCCAGGCAGACCTACCTCAGTCCTAGCACCAAAGATCCTCTCCTACAGAAGACCTGCCTGACCCACATGGAGGATGCACACTTTGTCAAAACTGAATCCCTCTGGCCAAGACATGTAGTATGGAATGCCCTAGCTGGCCCTGGTCTCTGCAGTGGCTGTACATCCTTATGGAAGAGGGCCTGCTTTGCACAAATTATGGGATCGTGTCCTTGCCAACCATGTGCACTTTGTGGAGCACACACACAAATAGACATATAAATCAGTGGAACAGAATAGAAAACCCTAAAATGAATCCACAATGATATGGTCAATTAATCTTTGACAAAGCAGGAAAGAATATCCAATGGGAAAAAGACAGTCTTTTTAATAAATGGTGTTGGGAAAACTGCACTGCTACACACCAAAGAATGACATTGGACCATTTTCTTACACCATACAGAAAAAAATAAACTCAAAATAAACTAAAAATTATGATTAAAGACCTAAATGTGAGACTTGAAATAATAAAAGATCCTAGAAGACCACAAAGGCAGTAATTTCTCTGACGTCAACCATAATGAACATCTTTTTAGATATGTCTCCTGAGGGAAAGGAATAAAAACAAAAAATAAATTATTGGGACTACATTGAAATAAGCTTTTGCACAACGAAGGAAACAATCAACAAAACTGAATGGCGACCTATGGAATGGGAGAAGACATTTGCAAATGACATAACTAATAAAGGGTTAGTATTCAAAACATATAAAGAAATTATAAAACTCAACACTTAAAAAACAAACAATCCAATTAAAATATTAGCAGAAGACATGAATAGACATTTCTCCAGGAAGACATCCAGATGGCCAACAGGCACATGAAAAGATTCTCAACAGTACTCATCATCAGGGAAATGAAAATCACAACTACAATTAGGTATTACTTCACGCCTGTCAGAATGACTAAAATGAAAAACACAGGAATAAACAAGTGTCAGCAAAGATTTAGAGAAGAAAGAACCCTCTTCTAATGTTGGTGGGAAGGCAAACTGGTGTAGACACTGTGGAAAATGGTATGGATGTTCTTCAAAGCATTAAAAATATAACTGCCCTATGATCCAGTAATTGCACTACTGGATATTTACCAAAAAAAAAAAAAAAAAAATACAAAGACACTAAATAAGATGTATACATGCACCCCTATTTTCATATCAACATTATTTACAATAAGCAAATTATGAAAGCAGCGCAAGGGTCCATCAATAGATGAATGGATAAAGAAGATGGGTGTCTGGAGCGCCTGGGTGGCTCAGTCTGTTAAGCATCTGACTGGCTCAGGTCATGATCTCGCGATTTGTGGGTTCGAGCCCCGCAATGGGCTCTGTGCTGATAGCTCAGAGCCTGGAGCCTGTTTCAGATTCTGTGTCTCCTTCTCTCTCTGACCCTCCCCCATTCATGCTCTGTCTCTCTCTGTCTCAAAAATAAATAAATGTTTTCAAAAAATTGAAAAAAAATATTGTATTCATGTATAAGGGAATATTATTTGGCCACTAAAAAGAATGAAATCTTGTCATTTGCAATGACATGGATGGAGATAGACAGTATAATGGTAAGTGAAATGAGTCACAAAAAGACAAATACATGATTTCACTTATATGGGGAATTTAAGAAACAAAACAAATGAACAAAGAAAAGAAAAGGGAAACAAATCATGAAACAGACCCTTAACTATACAGAACAAACTGATAGTTACCAGAAAGGAGGTGGGTAAGAGGATGGGTGAAATAGGTGATGTGGATTAAGAAGTGCACTTGTGATGAGCCCTAGGTGATGTATGGAATTGTGGACTCTATACTGTACACCTGAAACTAACATAAGAGTATGTTAACTACAGTGGAATTAAAATTTAAAAAAAAGTCAGGTTTCTTTTGTTGTTATTGTTGAGGTAGAGATTATTATAAAGTTTATATTGAGATAGAAAGGAACTAGAATAGCTAAACCAGTTTTGAAGGGGTGACTGGGTGGCTCAGTTAGCTAAGTCTTCAGCTCAGGTCATGATCTGTCAGTTCATGAGTTCAAACCCCATGTCGGGCTCTATGCTGACAGCTTGGAGCCTGGAGCCTGCTTTGGATTCTGTGTCTCCCTCTGTCTCTGCCCCTCCCCCACTTGCACTCTGTCTGTATGTCTTTCTGTCTCTCTCTCTCAAAAATAAACATTAAAAATAAATTAAATAAATAAGTTTTGAAAAAGTAGAATTTGGAGGAAATAATTGATTTTGTAACTATGTTAAACAATACTGTGTGCTATTTGTGGCATAACATACATGGATAAATACAATAGCAGATAGAACCCTGAAACAGACCCACACAAACGCAAATATGCTCCACTCGTATTTGAAGAAAGTTTGAAGAGAATTCAGTGGAGGGAGGAAGATTCCTGTTCCATTAAATGGTGTTGTAAAAATTAGACATCGATTTAAAAAAAAAAAATCAAACCTCATATTGGGATGTCTGGTGGCTGGGTTGAGCGTCCAAATTCGTCTCAGGTCATGATCTCACATTCATGGGTTTGAGTCCCACATCAGGCTCTGTGCTGACATCTCAGAGCCTGAGCCTGCTTTGGATTCTGTGTCTCTCTCTCTGCCCCTCCCCTGCACATGCTCTCTCTCCTTCTCTCAAAAAATAAAATAAAACATTAAAAAATAAAAAAAATAACTTCATACCGTATACAAAAATGTAATACAAAATGAAGCAGCAGCTTAAAGAAAAACCATAGGAGAAAATCTTCAAGATCTAGGCCTATGGAAAAGGTCTTGTACTGTTTTCAAAAGCATGAGCCATAAAAATATAAATTGATAACTTGACTTCATCAAAACTAAAAACCATGTTTGGTGAAAAACCTTTTTAAGAGGCTGTAAAGATAAGCTGGGATAAAATATTTGCAAGAACATAATTTACTAAAAACTAGTATAGAGAATATATAAAGAACTTTTAGAACTCAACAAAAAGCCAAAGTGAGTTTCATTAGGCTAAAATTATATGCTGGTAGGAGTGTTTATTTTGGATGCCCCAGGTGAAAATATGTTTCTTTGCCTTTTCTAACTTCTAGAGGGCTCTTGTATTCCTTGAGTATTATCTTTCTTCCATCTTCAAAGACAGCAATGGTGGGTTCAGTCATTCTCACCGCAAATCACTTACATCTTCTTCATTCTTCACATCTCTTTCTCTGACTTTCCTGTCACTCTCTCTTATAATAATCCTGTGTTTAAACGGGTCAACCTAGATAATCCAGGATAATCTCCTCATATCAAGATTCTTACCTTAATCATACCTTCAAAGTCATTTTTCCAGTTGAGATAAGATAGTCAGAGGATCTGGCATTTAAAACATGTTAAGTAGGCTATTATTCTGCCCAACATATTATGAAATGATTCAGTAGTAAAAGGAACCATCAATACAATAACCTGGATCAATCCTCAGAGAAGTATGCTGAGTAGAAAAAGCCAATCCCAAAGATAGTATTCTACACGATTATTTTTCTACAATGATCTTGAATTAACAAAATTATAAAAATGGGTGACCCATTAGTGGTTGTCAGGGATTGAATAGGGAATGGGAAGAAAATGTGTGTAGCTATAAAATGGCAGGATGAAACACCATTGTGGTGGTGGGAATGTTGTATATTTTGACGGTACCACTGTCAACATTCTGAATGTAATATCATACTACAGTTTTACACAATGTTTTCATTTGGAGAAAATGAGTAGGGATACAGGGGACCTCTTTAAAATTATTTCTTATTATTGCATATGAATCTATAATTGTTACAAAATAATAAGTTTAACATAAAAATGTTTATCTCAGACATGTTATGAAAATCAATAAATTAGGAAATGAGATGCTCCACAGTCCATCTTAATCATTACCTAAGCACCCAGAAAAACCACCCCTGAATTGCTCTTTCTGAGAGCTCATGGTCTATTCAGCAACTTAGAAATATACTGTCTATTCTAAAGTGCTTGTTCCTTTCCAGGCATCCACTTCATCAAGGTGCTACTAAAAATTTCATTTAGGGAATCAGAGGAGTGGTCTGTATTGGAAAAAAATTAAGCAGTCAGCTTGAGGGAATCTAGGTCCCTTGTCTGCAGTCTGCAGTAACAAGTTGTGAGCAGATGATTCACAAAATTTATTCCTATTGAGTAAATAGGAGTTATATGTAAAAACAGCAGGGTTCATTAGTGATATCATTTATTTTGAATTTTGGCTAGGATCAATGTAGTAGGTTCATTCTTTTTCTTTCTTTCTTTCTTCTTTCTTTCTTTCTCTCTCTTTCTTCTTTCTTTCTTTTGATTTTGTATTCTATGACTTCGCTGAACTTGTTTATTAGTTGTAATAGCTTAGTTTTTTTTTGATTCCTTTTATTTTCTAAATGTAAGGACATATCATCTGAAAATAGACATCTTTTTGCTTCTTTTTTTTCAATAAGATGTGTTTTATTACTTTTGTTATTGATAGATGCCTAATTGTCCTGGGTAGAACCTCTAATACAATGTTGAATAGAAATGGTGATGGTGGACATCTTACTCTTGCTCTTAGGGTGGATGTTTTCATTATTTTAATCATTAACTACAATGTTAGCTGAGGGTTTTTTATAAATTTCCCTTTATCAGGTTGAAGAAGATACCTTCTTTTCCTAGTTTGTTGGATGTCTCCATAATAAATTATGCTTGATTTTGTCAAATTTCTTTTCTGCATCTACTGAGATGAACATGTGACTTTTGGCCTATTCTCTGAACATTAAATTTTATACTAACTTTTGTATATTGAACTATTCTTGTATTCCTAAGATAAATCCTACTTGGTCATTGGTGTATAATCAAATTTATATGTTATGGGATTCAGTTTTTTACTATTTTGTTGGGGATCTTGGCATATATGTTCATAAGGTATATTGATCTGTAGTTTTCATCATCATGTGATGTCTATCTGGTTTTTATATCAAAATAATATTGTCCTCATAGAATGAGTTTGAAAATATTCCCTTCTCTTCAATTTTTTAAAAGACTTTGTGAAAGAATTGTGTTAATTCCTCTTCAAAGTTTAGGTAGAATTCACTACTGAAGCTATGCAGGTCTACAGTTTTTTTTTTTTTTATGAGAAGGCTTTTAATTACTAACTAAACTTCTGTATGTGATAGGACTATTCATATTTACTTCCTTTTAGAAAAATGTTACTGAGATATACTTAATATACAAAAAATTTTCACATATTTATACATAATGATGTATTTAGACATGTGCATATATCTGTGATACCATTACCACAAACAAATTAATAAACATATCTATCACTCCAAAATATCTCTTATGTCACCTGTATGTGTATGAGTGTGTGGTAAGAACACTTAGCATGAGATCAACCTTCTTAAGTTTGTCTTTTTTTTTTTTTTAAGGATAGAGAAGGAGAGGGAGAGTGTGCACACTGGGGAGGGGCAGAGACAGAGGGAGAGAGAAAATACAACATACAGAAGAATGAAACTAGACCACTTTCTTACACCATTTACAAAAACAAACTCAAAATGGATACAGGACCTGAATGTGAGACAGGAAACCATCAAAACCCTAGAGAAAAAAGCAGGAAAAAACCTCCATGACCTCAGCTGCAGCAATTTCTTACTTGTCATATCTCCAAAGGCAAAGGAATTAAAAGCAACAATGAACTATTGGGACCTCATGAAGATAAAAAGCTTCTGCATTGCAAAGGAAACAATCAACAAAACTAAAAGGCAACCAATGGAATGGGAAAAGATATTTGTAAATGACATATCAGACAAAGGGCTAGTATCCAAAATCTATAAAGAACTCACCAAACTCCACACCTGAAAAGCAAATAATCCAATGAAGAAATGGGCAGAAAACATGAGTAAACACTTCTCTAAAGAAGACATCTAGATGGCCAACAGGCACATGAAAAGATGCTCAACGTCGCTCCTCATCAGGGAAATACAAACCAAAACCACATTGAGATATCACCTCACGCCAGCCAGATTGGCTAAAGTGAACAAATCAGGAGACTATAGATGCTGGTGAAGATGTGGAGAAATGGGAACCCTCTTGCACTGTTGGTGGGAATGCAAATTGGTGCAGCCACTCTGGAAAACAGTGTGGAGGTTCCTCAAAAAAATAATAAAAAAAAAATAGATCTACCCTATGATCCAGAAATAGCACTGCTAGAAATTTACCCAAGGGATACAGGAGTGCTGATGGATAGGATCACTTGTACCCCAATGTTTATAGCAGCACTTTCAACAATAGCCAAATTATGGAAAGAGCCTAAATGTCCATCAACTGATGAATGGATAAAAAAGTTGTAGTTTATATACACAATGGAATACTACTTGGCAATGAGTAAGAATGAAATCTGGCCTTTTGTAACAATGTGGATGGAACTGGAGAGTGTTATGCTAAGTGAAATAAGTCATACAGAGAAGGACAGATTCCATATGTTTTCACTCCTATGTGGATCCTGAGAAACTTAACAGAAGACCATGGAGGAGGGGAAGAAAAAAAAATGGTTAGAGAGGGAGGGAGCCAAAACATAGGAGACTCCTATAAACTTTTTTAAATGTTTATTTATTTTTGAGAGAAAGAACGAGAGATAGAGAGAGCTCATGCATGAGCAGGGGATAGGCAAAGAGAGGGAGACAAGAGGTTCCAAGCAGGCTCCTCTCTGTCAGCACAGAGCCTGATGTGGGACTCGAATTCACAAACTGTGAGATCATGACTTGAGCAGAAGCGTGACACTTAACTGACTGAGCCACCCAGGCACTCCTAAGCTTATCTTTATAATTGTACCCTTAATGTGCACATGTGTTATTCTCAGGATCAGAGGTATATTTCTTATTAAATATTTGACAGTAAATAAGGCTGTGCCTCCTCCCTTCATTTTGCCCTAGTCTTTATCCCTAGAATGACATAACACCGAAGTCAATCGTCCTATGTGGGTAGATGGGCACCTCATAGGTGAAGGATAAGGAAACCTGATTTCTCTCTGCTTATTATTAAAGAGGAAGAAGCAGCTGTCCCGTGACCCTCTTGACAGGATTTCCTTGGGAATGTAATAGGTCTGAGACCTAATTCCAGCCATTTGGTAACTTGATCACCTTAGAGATGTCTCCAAGGTTTATTCATTTTTAAAATGTAAATACCTAGGGAGATAGCCATCTTAGTCCTCCCAGAACCCTAGAGTTTAACCTAGGATCTGGTCTGAGCTATAACTATTTGGCCTTCTTTGTGGAGATAAAAGATGTGTTATTGTCATTTCAGATAAGAGCCAATTAACTAAACAAATGGCTAATGATCTAATTGTAAAGGTGTGTGAGATCTGGCATTTAGAGGACTAGGGCTTTTTATAGAAACAATAAGAATTACAGGAACATCTTATTTTTCCATAATCCCAAAGGTTAACTATGTCAGATGTCAGAAAATAAGCTTTTATCTACTACTGTTCTACCTTACAACACCACCTCCAAAACAGGACACATGAGCCCACTTTTATGGATAGGCAATTACAAAGAAACAATAACAAAAAGGGGGGAAAATGCAGCAAAGGCTGATGAATGTGAATCCCAAAGGAAAAATATGAGAGACCTAATAACCCTGTAGTGAAGCACTCTTTTCCACCTCCACCCACTTAGAAATTCTCATCAACTTTTTAGTAACTCATTCTCAAATATAAATGGTAGTAAAATGCCAGGGAACCAGAACCATGAAGCAGACAATAAGATAAAAAGACAAATAAATACTATGAAATGTAGAAGAAAATATCAAAGTAACTATAACACCCTCAGGTACTTTTAAAAAAAGTCAATGTATCCATAAAATAAAAACAAGATGCTATTGGGGCACCTGGATGGCTCAGTCAGTTAAGCATCTGACTCCTGATTTCAGCTTAGATCATGATCTCATGGTTCGTGGGTTTGAGCCCCTCACTGACAGTGTGGAGCCTGTTTGGGATTTTTTCTCTCTCTCTATTTCTCTGCCTCTCTCCCACTCATGCTCTTTCTCAAAATAAATAAATAAACTTAAAAAAATCATGGTGCTATTATAAAGGAACAATAAGAAAACAACAAAGTAAAATCTTAAAAAAATATTGTGATAATTTCTGAAAATTCAATAGAAAACTGAAATTGGGGTAATTTCCAAGAAGGGAAAAAATTTACAAAGATAAAGGAGTAATGAAAAGAATATTAGATGATTAGTCTAATGCCCAGTTAATATCAATTCCAGAAAGGGAAGCAAAAAAAAAAAAAAGTGGTAATAAAATTATCAACTAAATACTGCAAGAAGAAATTTCAGAACAGAAACAGAAATATCCAAGATTGAAAAGGTCCCCGAAATTCATAAGATAGTGAACGTAAAAAGATCAATTTCAGTCATCTCATGGTAGAATTTCAGAACACCAAGAATAAAAGGTATTTCCCAAAGCTGCCAGAGAGAAGAAAAAAAATCACAAAAGCATAATTAATTAGAATGATCTAGAACTCCCTAACCAACCAAACTGAAAGACAATGGAACAATGTCTTCAGAATCCTGAGGAATAATGATTTTCAACTCCTCATTGGAGCTTAACCAAAGATGAGGAAGGCCTGAAATCATAGATAAAGATGTCCAAGACCAGAGGGAAGTGATGCTCAAGGAAGATCCTAGTGGAACAAGTATCCATCAGGGTTACCGCACTCCCACCCATACCAAATCTACATGAAGCACTGCAAGACCAGGACTCTAAGAGGTGGGGGATGGACAAATCATCAGACAGAACTGAGTGTCTGGAAGACTGTTCTGAGAGGTATTTTACAAACTGTTTGAGGATATGGGAAGATTTTGTGATGCTTTCCAAGAAAATTGAGCCTATAGTAGGAAAAAAAAGGTCAATTTTTTATTCCAAGGAAAAACAAAGAGTTTGATGAGAATGGACATATAATTACAGTACACTAATCCATGAGCAAACAGAATTTACATGGTCAAAAGAATGAAAACTCCTATTATGCGTTTATCCAATTAAGATGCAGTTACACAGGGAGGGTAGAGATTATGGAGACAAGCTGTGAGTTACCCACAATTCTCAGCAACCATTATAGGAAGTCAATAGTCTGTGTCTAAAATTGAGTTAAAGAGATAGAATATGCACATTAGCCTGAACTGCAGAGATAAATATTAGAAAAAAAAACAGCTAGAAATGTTGAAAGAGGTTGCCTGTAGAAAATAGGATTAGGAAGGGAAGAATAATTTTTTGTTACATTTTAAAGTATTTACAAATAACATAAGTAAGACTAGGAATAACAAGTTAAATGAACCCAAAATAAAATTTAGAAAAGTAAAGACATTTCAAAAGTGCTATTGTATAACTCCTTTTACAGGGGCATAAGCTGCTATGTCGAATCCTTAATAAAGGACTTTGTCACATACCCTAATATTGCAGATCAACAAGCAGAAAGAAAACAAAAATAAAAACAAAAACAAAAACAAAAACCTTAAACAGAAACAAAGTAACTTTCTTGACCCACCACCACCAATGGAAGACTACGAAAACATGAAAAGTAACCTGAGCACAGGCTGAATTGTCACAGAATACTGACTTTATAAAAGAGAAAAACAAATGTACTCAAGTAGCAGTCACAAAGTCCTCCAAATATATATGAGCAACTCCTGTAAACTGTTTGAAAAAAAGAGAAAAAGTAGGTAGTCTGTATTACAAATTGTTAGTCACAGGACATCCCAACTGTCTTTGCCCCCGTATATTATGCATTAGTCTTGATTGTCCAGAAAGGATGCACAAGGGTGTTTAGAATACCTAATATTAAATGGACATTGATATAGTTATTACATAAAAAATTACATGATTTTGCTTATATAAAGTGAAAGTTTCAACAATTACAACAGCATAATATGATTCTTCAGCAAGATCTTTTTTGGGACAGAGGAGCCACAATAAAAAACAATAAAGCAATAATGTAGTAGTGGATTATCATTTTCTACTTTGGTCTTTATTTCCCCTTAGACCATTGGGAATTTGGTTGGGAGGTCCTTGAGTGACACTTAGCTTTAATATTCCAAAATATGTGCTCACTGGGATATTTCACCCTAGGAAGGGAAATCTTTTCAGAACAGAGCCCTTGGCTTTCCTCTTTCCTTCACTGCAGTGATGTCTCCTTTTCTTTTCATACTATTTTACTCCATATGCTTCTTTCTCCTGAATTCATTTAAACATTTTGATCTTGGCATTTTCTGGAGACATTTTCATCAATTTCTTTCCTTCATCACAATTATCTCATGATAGTTCATTAATGATCAAAGCATCCTTCTCACCTTCATGGCATGGCTGGACTAAAAAGATGGAACCTGGCATTTCTTTTGCTTCAAGATATCATGTGGCTGTGGATGCCACTCTCATACTGTACCATGTGCTTCCAGATCTTCATGATTCCCATTTAGAGTGAAGAAAATAACTGAGGGCCTCTCCTCAAGGCACAACACTGGACTTTCCATCTCCCTTAGCTCTAATAGGAAACCTAAAGTCAGTGCTGGAAAATTTGACATTATTTGCTCTGACTCACACAATTAGCGTGCTTGAGACATGGTTTACCTGATACATCAAAATCATCATCCTTAAATGTCTAGACCAAGTCTTGGACAGCAGAAGCTACAGAGAAGGAAATGGAAAACAAATTAAGATCGTATGCAGAATTCCCCTTGCTGCTTATGAGAACAGACTGTGTTCAAGTACATAAGAACATCTACTTAGGAAAATTGCCATTATCCATCCATTTAAAGAAGCTCTACCTAGCCACATATTTGGTTACTCTCAAAGTTATTTAATGTGTTCCCTAATTAAGATTGGTTGATGATTCAGTGTTTATTTACATAGAAATACACACCCACGCATAAACACACCATATCTTAATCATGGTTACCTAAACTTGTGAAATTTAGCATGATAAAAAAGAAGCATCTCTGCCTACATTGCCACTGACTATTTCTCTTCACCATAGCTGAAGGCACACGTTTACTTATCAATACAAGTATATTTTGAGTACAAATTTTTAGAGGAAATTACTGACCTTGTTTTCTACGAAGTCTGAAACTCCCATATTATCATGGTTGGTCATAATTAGTCTCATCACACTTTGGAAAATTGACTCTAATGTGGGAAACACCATTAATGAATCCTTAGACATTTGTATCTTTTTTTTTTTCTTTTCTTTTAATCAATAAAGGACCAGCTCTTTGAGATTTGGAAGTGAAACACAAAAGCTTCAGCAATGATCACTGTTTCCAAGGAAGCTTTGATGATCTTAAAGAGGAAATAGCTTTATTTTTGTCATATGCTTTGGAAGAAATGTTAAATGGCAAAATTCCAACTATGAGTGCAAGATGATCTCTGTGGAGAGTGAGACCAACATGAGCTACAGAATTTCAGGAAGGCTTCTTGAAGAAGGGGTTTGAGAGGGATCTGAAACCAGGACAATTTGTGCCGTGGTCATTCCGAGGAAGACAGTGCACAGTTGGGCTGAGGTGAAAGGACACGCCAAACATGGGTGGGAATAAGCCACAAACTAGTGTGGTGACTATACAGGCTTCAGCAGATAGGATGAAGAGAAGGCATCTAGATAGAAAAGTGGCATATCACACTGTAAAGCCCTCAGAAGCCAAGCAGAGGAAGCTAACCTTGAATGGAGGTGGTGGTAGAATTGAGCAGACAGATAGTGCTCACAATGGTTGCTTTAGTGGTTCCCCTGACAAAGAACTGAAAAGGGAGATGTCTTTTCAATACTATGAGAAGAGGGAGTAGCAGCAAACTGATACACTTCAAGAATAGGCTGTTGCTGTATCTTGGACAAATCTCTGCTTTGCACCTGGTACTTGCTCTCTAATTTGTGCATGTTTAATTTGATAACATACATTTTTAATTCTGGTCTCTGGCCAATCATCATGGTTATAGCCAAGGTTATTTCTTACATTCAGAATTCCCTAAGGGATGAAATAAATGAGGTATAAGAAATGTTTTTCCGATGCCTATGGACAAGCTCAGAGATGCAAAATTATCTTTTATTTAAGTATCAGGAGGTAAAAGACAAACTATTTAATTACAGGAAGGCCTTAAGTACCAAATAATAATTTTCTTTGGTTCATGAGTAACCAAATGTTGATTTTCTGGAATTAAATGTTTAAAAAGCAAGTAGTTCAAAGAGGTCCACATGTTTGGTATTCTGTGAGAAATTTTTAAGCTGTGCAGGTATATGGATCTTGCTGAAACATGAAATATGATAAATTCATACTATAAGATGAACCTAGGTATTTACATTAATAAAAATCATTTATCATTCTCGCTAACAATCCGATTGCATTTGCTGCTTATAACAATTTGCTATCCAACTTTGCAAGTGACAAGTTCAGATAACTCACACAAATTACCTAATGGAGAAAAATTCCATTGTCATAAGAATTAATAAAATGCTCTCCCATAGAAGTTTATATATGGATATTAGAAAGCAAATTATATACTTGGAAGCAGAGCAACTATCCTTTGTTGCTATGAAAGCATTTTATTAGGGGTCCATTCCAAGGTGGGAAAGTTTAGAGAAGGGGAGGACAATTCACAGCTCTGGATTGAAACACAGGCAATCCACAGGCTGTCTCATGAGCCCCTTGTGTGGTAGCTACAGGAAGTCACCCCATGACTCTGCAACGGGGGGTACAACACCCTCCCAAAGGTGGGAATTTCTATAAGTAATAAACAGTCAATGAGGAGAGAAGTTTGGCCATGGAGAACCTGGAAATTTATAGGCATTTAATTCAAAACACTTTCTAAAGAAGTAATGAACCTATTTAAAAACATCTTAATTTCTCAACAGGCATGCAAAAAGGGCAATTAAAGCATGACCATATTCACTTTTCTGTTCTCTCTTCTCGGGCAGAAGAAACCTCAAAAACTGGAGTGAAACTAGAAGTCAGAAGCAGAAGGAAAACTGGGAAATTCACAAACATGTAGAAATTAAACAACACATTCTTAAACAACCAGTGGGTCAAAGAAGAAATCACAAGGAAAATTTGAAAGTATTTTGAGACTAATGAAAATAAAAATATCACATGTAAAAACTTGCAGAATATAGCACAAGCTGGACATTTAGAGCTGTAAATGCTTACAGTAAAAAAGAAGAAATATTGCAAATAGATTTAAAGTAAGGTAAAATAAGAACAAACTAAACCCAAAGCTAGCTGAGAGAAGGAAATGAAAATTAAAGCAAAGATAAATTGAGCAGACAATAGAAAAACAATAAAGAAAATCAACAAAGCCAGGAATTGGTTCTTTGAAAATATCAACAAAATTGACAACCTAAGAAAAAAATAAAGAAAACTCAAATAACTAAAATAAAAAATGAAAGGGGACATTATCACCTATTTTACTGAAATAAAAAAAAGGATTATAAAAAAGTACTATGAAAAACCAAATACCAAAAGATTGTATAATCTAAATGAACGAAAATTTCCTGGTAATACAACTCATCAAGACTGAGTAATGAAGAAATAGAAAATCTGAACAAATCTATAACTACCAAAGGGATTGAATCAATAGTCTAAAACCTCCTAATAAAGAAAATCTGAGAAACTACATGGCTGAATTGGTGAATTCTACAAAACATTTAATGAAGAATTAACACCAATCCTCTTCATTCTTTTCCAAAAAAAAGTGAATAGACGGGAACACTTCCAAACACATTCTAGGAGGTTTGACACCAAAACCAGACAAAAACACTCTAAGAAAAGAAAACTACAGACTAATATCCCTTACAAATATTTATACAAAAATCCTCAATGAAATATTATTAAATAATATTATTTAAATATTATGAATTAATTATGAATTATTAATAATTTAATATTAATTAGTATTACTAAATATTATTCCATAGCACATTAAAAGGATTACAGATCATGACCTAGTGGGATATATTCCTGGACAACAAAGATGGTTCAACATATAAAAATCAATGTAATGTGCTTCATTAACAGAATGAAGGAGAAAACACACACACACACACACACACACACACACACAATCTTCTCAACAGATGCAGGAAAAGCATCTGACGAAATTCATTACCCTTTATTGACAAAAACACTAAACAGACAAGGAACAGAAGGAAACAAGCTCAACATAATATAGAAAACATATAAAAAGTCTACAGCTAAAATCATACTCATTAATAAATGACTAAAAACTTATCCTTTAAGATCATGAACAAGCCAAGGATGCACATCTTACCACTTCCATTTATTGTACTACTGGAAGTCCTAGCCACAGCAATTATGAAAGAAAAAGAAATTAAAAGATAACCAAGTTTGAAAGGAAGAAATAAAATTATCTCTTCAGGAAAGGAAAAAAACACATGATCTTACATGCAGAAACCCTAAGATTACACACAACACATACATGATTAGAACTATAAACGAATTCAGCAAAGCTACAGGATGTAAAATCCACACCAGAAAATCAGTTGTGTTTCTATATACTAGCATTGAATGATCCCAAAAGGAAATTAAGAAATAATTCCATTTATAATAGCATAAAAATAATAAAATACTTAGGACTTATTTTAATCAAACAGGCAACAACAACAATAAAAATGTACACTAAAAGCTACAAGAGATGCCTCGGTGGCTCATTTGGTTAAGTGTCCAACTTTGGCTCAGGTTATGATCTCATGATTCATGAGTTTGAGACCCACATGAGGCTCTATGTGGATAGTTCAGAGCCTGGAGCCTACTTCAGATTCTGTGTCTCCCTCTCTCTCTGCCCTCCCCCACTCATTCTCTCTCTCTCTCTCTCTCTCTCTCTCTCTCTCTCTTCTCTCTCTCTCTTAAAAATAAATAAACACTAAAAAATTAAAAAAAATAAAAACTACAAAAAGTTGTTAAAAGAAATTAAAGAAGGCACTAATAAATGGAATTCTGTGTCCATGGATTGAAGGGCAACATTAAGATGTCAACACTACCTAAAGAGAAGACATTATGATAAGTGAATTAAGCCAGTGACAAAATGATACAGATTGTATGATTCCACTTGCATGAGACACCTAGAATAGTCAAATTCATAGAGACAAGAAAATAGAACTATGGTTGCCAGCATTTGGAAGGCATGGGGAATCGGAGTCATTGTTTAATGAGGGCAGACTTTCAGTTCTGGAAGATGAAGAAAATTCTTTGGATAGATGGTAGTGATGGTAGCACAAGCTGAATTTACTTAACCACACTGAATGGTACTCTTAAAATAGTTTATGTGATAAATTTTGTTATACATGTTTTAACACAAGTAAAATAGTCCCTACAAAAATATCAGGCTCTGCTCTGACAGCATGAAACCTGCTTGGGATTCTCTCTCTCTCCCTCTCTCTCTGCCCCTCTCCTGATCTCTCTCTCTCTCTCTCTCTCTCTTTATCTCTCTCTGTTTCTCTCAAAACAAATACTTTAAAAAAATTAATGTTAATTTTTGAAGGAGAGAGAGACAGAGTGTGACCAGGGAGAGAGGGAGACACAGAATCCAAAGCAGGCTCCAGTCTCCGAGCTGTCAGCACAGAGCTCAACATGGGGCTTAAACCCACAAACTGCAAGATCATGACCTGAACTGAATTTGGATGCTTAACCGACTGAACCACCCAGGTGCCCCTCAAAACAAATAAAATTTTTTAAAAAAGTTTAATTTTACTTAAACATGTCAGAACTTAAAAGTAGATATAAATTCCATATCTTCTCATTCTCACACAACTGTAAATACAATTTTATAAGCAAAGTACATAACTCAAAATTAATTAAAATATCAAATAGACCTTGTTAAAATAACTAGACACATGGTAGTGTTTTGTAGACAGTTAATTATAACTGCTTTACTTTCCTCCATTGGACATGGATAATACCTGCCATTAATCACAACAAATCAGATTTTAAAGAAGGAAAGAGGACTTTCCCTCCATACATCATTAGATGTGTGTTAGTGGTATTGACTGTGATGTCCAAGTCACATCTGTTGCTCCTCACTTCATAATCTCGTATCCACAAACGTGATTTTGAACTGGCCTCTCCCTGACCTGCTCACAGGACAGAGTATGCCCCCTCCATCTTCACCATCATCCTTCACACACCTAGAAACCAAGTGAGGGTTTCTATTCTTACTGAGAGTTATGTGCTATCCAAATCTGCTAAGGCCAAAAGCAATTTTTATTGTGATCACATGTACTTTTATATAAAGTACACACAAAAAAAGAAAGAAATATTGTTTCTTTGAAAACTAGGTTCATGTTCACCACACAATGAAAAAGCACTGGGGATGTGGCACTCTGTTTATCAGTGTCTTTGAATTCTCACTCCACCTTAAAATATAGGGATTAGATTTCATAGAAGAAGCTGTGATTTCTGCAAAAAAAGGAGACACAACCTCCAGTAAGAATCTCTATTCAGGGACTAGCCTTGGTTCAGGATCACTTTCCAGGGGCTGGCTAAGGTCCACACCTCAGTGGCCTTGAACATTCCAGGTGTCTCCTGCTGGTGTTTTCTGGCTACCCAAGGTTACTGGAACAGCCTGGTTACTGGAACATCTTATTATCTCCCTTCAATTTTGTTAAGGGACATTGAACTACAAAGTTAAATCAGTCTTGCATTTGGTGTTTACAATGGTCCTGAGCAGGCTCCAGAACACCTTCACATAACCCACATGGTCCAGCAACGTGGTGGACAGCTGCCTGTCACAATGTTTTATGTTGAGAGACAATCTTCCTCTCAGGAATACAGTACTCCAGCTAACAAGGCTATTTCTTTACCTATGTTTGAATTACCTTTCACTGTACAACAGTGGCTGCTGAAGCTATCAGTGATAGATTAGAGCTCTTTTTTTTTCCCTCAATTTCTTTTCAAAAGCCTTTTGGCATAGCTTCAGACTGAATCTCTTTAAGATCAAAAAAGGTAATATAATTAAATAATGATGTTTTGGAAATGCAACTGGCTTCTATCATTAAAACCCAATGCCTGATGAACATTTGGGGAAAAACAAGCCCATATTGACTAGAAAGCAAGCATTTAGAATAATATTGGAAGAAACTGAGTTTTTTTTATAAAGAAGCAGCTATAATTAAAGTGAAAATGTAATTATAAAGCACCAACAGGTAATCTCATAAACACTGTTGAAAGAGAAAAAAGAAAAGATAGGGCAAGATTTCAAAATATATTCTTTCAAGTTCTCCAGGATTTTCTAAGTGTGGAGAGAGCCTCCAGCAGGACAGGTATGAGGCAAGACATTCACTAAGTGCACCCACAGTTTTTCCCACAAGAGAGTTTTCTGTGCCTCTCTTCACTCTTCTGCTCCCTTACTAGACCTGCTATTCAAAGTAAGGTAGATCAGATCAACATGATGGACAATTAGGGGGACCCAAAATTCCCTAGTACATCAAACACAGCAGTGTTGAAGATTCAGGATTTCAACAGTCTGGGCTGAAGAATGACAGAGACGTCTCCAGGGGCCCATGGGACAACTTAGCAGGCCATAGGTGCATGATTGCGGACTGGGAGAGATAAAACATGCAGCCTAGGCATGGAGGAGAGGGATTCCCTTCTGCAGAGAGACAAAAGGAAGAGAAAAAGAGGTTGTGGAAGTGTAGGATTGTATTTGGACAATAGAAAAACCATGGACCAGGGATTGGAATAAAAACAGAGAAAGATTAAATTTCTAACTGTGGGTCTTTCCTGGGATTGGGGCTGGCTGCCCTGTTCATGGGCCTGGGGAGGAAGAGAGCCAGCCATAGTCTCAGTAACTAGCTCAGAGGTGCAATCCACAGTTTGAGAAAGCAATTGCGTCCCTTGAGTGCTGTGGGAAGGCAAAGAGCCATTCCAAGGACAAAAGACCTTGCTTGCACCCATCCTGAGAGGTGCAGGATATTGTGGAGTGAGACAAACCAACTCACTCACACCTGTGTGTCACTGTGAGGAGCCAGAGGTTCTTTGTTGGCTGTGTAGAGTAGCACTTCCCTGGGAAAGGGTGTGCGGAGCAGGATCCTTTAAGAAATCAGGATTTGAATCCTTTATCCAGCAAAGTTGCCTGTCATTCAGAATAGAAGGATAGATAAAGGCTTTACCAGACAAACAAAAACTGAAATAGTTCATGACCACTAAACCAAGCCCTGCAACAGATACTAAGGGAGATTCTGTGAGTGGAATGCTGCAAAGGCTACAAAGAACCAGAGACACCACCACAAGCATGAAACCTACTGATAACACAATGACACTAAATCCATATATTTCAACAATAACTCTAAATGTAAATGGACTAAATGCTCAAATCAAAACACATAGGCTATCAGAATGTATTAAAAACAACAACAACAAAAAAAAACCCAAAACAAGACCCATCTATATGCTGTCTATAAGAGACTCATGTTAGACCTGAGGACACCTTCAGATTGAAACTGAGAGGATGGAGAATCATCTATCAGGCTACTGGAAGTCAAAAGAAAGCTGGAGTAGTCATACTTACATCAGACAAACTAGATTTTAAACTAAAGCCTATAACAAGAGATGAAGAAGGGCATCATATCATAATTATGGGGTCTATCCATTAGGAAGAGCTAATGATATACAGGATTATGTTCCCAATTTGGTAAGCACCCAAATATATTAAAAAATAATCACAAACATAAGCAATCTTGTTGAGAAGAATATGGTAATTTCAGGGGACTTTAATACTCTACTTACAGCAATGGGCAGATCATCTAGGCAGAAAAAATCAATAAAGAAACAATGGCCCTGAATGATACACTGGACCAGATGGGCCTGTCATATGTATTCAGAACTTTTAATCCAAAAGCAGCAGAATACACATTATTCTTGAGTGCACAGGGAACATTCTCCAAGATAGGTCACATACTGGGTCACAAAACAGCCCTCAGTAAATATAAAAAAATTGATATCACACCAAGCATATTTTGAGATCACAATGCCATGAAACTTGAAATAAACCACAAGAAATGTTTCAGAAACCTCCAAATGCATGGAGGTTAAAGAACATCTTACTAAAGAAAGGATGGGTTGGGGCATCTGGGTGGTTCAGTCAGTTAAACATCAGACTTCAGCTTAGGCCATGATCTCATGGTTAGTGGGTCTGAGCCCCGCATCAGGCTCTGCACTGAGAGCTCAGAGCCTGGAGCCTGCTTCGGATTCTGTGTCTCCCTCTCTCTCTGCCTCTTCCCCAATCATACTCTGTCTCTTTCTCTGTCTTGAAAATAAATAAATGTTAAAAAAAATGGATGGATGGGTTAACCAGGAAAATAAAGAAGAAATTTAAAAAATATACGGGAGCAAGTGAAAATGAAAACATGATGGTACAAACCTTTTTGGATGCAGAAAGGGCAGTCCTAAGAGGAAAATACATTGAAATCCAAGCCTATCTCAAGAAACAAGAAAAATCCCAAATACAAATCCTAGACACACACCTAAAGGAACTAGAAACAGAACAGCAAAGAAACCCTACGGCGAGCAGAAAAAGAGAAATAATAAATATTAGACCAGAAATAAATAATATAGAATGGAAAAAAAAAACAGGAGAACAGATACATTAATCTAAGAGCTAGTTTTTTGAAATCATGAACAAAATTGATAAACCCTTAGCCAGACTGCTCAAAAAGACAAGAGGGCCCAAATAGATAAAATCACAAATGGAAAAGGACAGTTCACAACCAACACCACAGAGATACAAATTATTAGAGAATAGTATAAAAAATTATATGCCATAAAACTGGACAACCTTGAGGAAATGGACAAATTCCTAGACACCCACTCACTACCAAAACTCAAATGAGAAGAAATAGAAAAGTTGAACAGACCCATAACCAGCAAAGAAATTGGATCAGTTATCAAAAATATCTCTACAAATAAGACCTTTGGGCCAGATGGCTTCTCAGGGGAATTCTACCAGACATTTAAAGCAGAGATAATACCTATATTCTCAAGTTGTTCCAAAAAGTAGAAATGGAAGGAAAGCTTCCAGAATCATTCCATGAAGCCAGCATTACCTTGATTCCCAAACCAGACACAGACCCCACTAAAAAGAGAATTACAGACCGATATCCCTCATGAACATGGATGTAATATCATCCTCAATGGGGAAAAACTGAGAGCTTTCCCCCTGACATCCACTCTCAAGGATGTCCACTCTCACCACTATTTTTAACATAGTGTTGGAAGTCCTAGCTTCACGAATCACACAACAAAATGAAATAGACGGCATCCAAATTGGCAACGAAGAAGTCAAACTTTCACTTTTCACAGATGACATGATACTCTACATGGGAAACCTGAAAGATTCTACCAAAAAAGCTGCTCTAACTGATACAAGAATTCAACAAAGTAGCAGGATGCAAAATCAATGTACAGACATTGGTTGCATTTCCATATATCAATAATGAAGCAACAAGAGTAGAATCAAGAAATAGATCCCATTTACAGTTGCACGAAGAACCATAAAATACCTAAGAATAAACCTAACCTAAGATGTAAAATATCTGTATGCTGAAAACTATAGAAAATTCTGACAGAAATTGAAGAAGACACAAAGAAATGGAAAAACATCTCATGCTCATGGATTAGAAGAACAAATACTGTTAAAATGTCAATACTACAATCTACACATTCAATGCAATCCCAATCAAAATTTCATAAGCATTATTCTCAAAGCTAGAACAAATAATCCTAAAATTTTTATGGAACTACAAAAGACTCCAAATAGCCAAAGTAATATTGAAGGAAAAAACCAAAGTGGGAGGGAGGCATCACAATCCCAGACTTTAGCCTCTACTACAAAGCTGTAATCATCAATACAGTATGGTATTGGCACAAAAAACAGACACATAGACAAATGGAATAGAATAGAGAACTCATAATTGAACCCACAAATGTATGGCCAACTAATCTTTGACAAAGTAGGAAAGAGTATCCAATGGGGAAAAAAAAAGTCTCTTTAGCAAATGGTGCTGGAACAACATGACAGCAATATGCAGAAAAATGAAAATGGACCACTTTCCAGCACCATACACAAAAATAAACTCAAAATGGATGAAAAACTTAAAGGTGAGAAAGGAAACCATCAAAATCCTAGAAGAGAAAATAGGAACTACCTCTTTGACGTCAGCTATGGCAATTTCTTGCTCAACACGTGTCTGAAGGCAAGGGAAATAAAAGCAAAAATGCACTATTGGGACCTCATCAAGATAAAAAGCTTTTTGCACTTCAAAGGAAACAACAAAATTAAAAGGCAACTGACAGAATGGGAGAAGATGTTTGCAAGTGATGTATTGGATAAAGGATTAGTATCCAATATCTATAAAGAACATACCAAACTCAACACCTGAAAAACAAATAATCCAATGAATAAAGGCAGAAAACATGAATAGGCACTTTTCCAAAGAAGACATCCAGATGGCCAACAGACACATGAAAAGATGCTCAACATCACTCATCATCATAGAAATACAAATCAAAACTACACTGAGATAACACTTCACAACTTTCAGAATGGGTGAAATTAACAACTCAGGAAACAACAGATGCTAGCAAGGATGTGGAGAAATGGGAACCCTCTTGAACTATTGGTGGGAATGCAAACAGGGGGCATCACTCTGGAAAACAGTGTGGAGGTTCCTCAAAAAATTAAAAATAGAACTACCATACAACCCAGCAACAGCCCTACTAGGAATTTATCCAAAAGATACAGGAGTGTTGATTCATAGGGGCACATGCACCCCAGTGTTTATAGAAGTGCTTTCAACAATAGCCAGAATCAGAAAACAGTTACACTGGGCTTTTTGGTTCACTTTAATTGACCCTCCGACCTCAATTTTCTCACCTGTAAACTGGGAGTAATAAGACCTCACAGGGTTACTATGAGGATCCCAGGAGATAAAACACTGGCAAACTAGACACAAGGAGTTAAATAGGATTTATGACCACAGATGCTTCATATATTTCATTCTACAAGCTGTGTTTAATAGGGAAACCAGGGTTTTACAATATCTGAAAGTATCTATAATACCTCAGTACAAATCATCAATTTGACAATTTATTCCAAGGTCCTATAAAAATATAAATATGGGCCGTTCTACTAGATATTATGTGAGTAAAACTGCTCTAGGGTTTGTCCCCTCACTGTTGCCCTTTAGAGGCATTTCAATACCTCAGGCACTCCACCTTTTTCAATATGGATCTTAATTCCTCTCCTAAACTGAAAGCTTCACAGGTAGGTCTATGTTAGCAAGAAAGGAATCAGCCAAGTGGATGTTCAGCAAATTCCTGGTGAATGGATTAATGGATAGATGGACAGATGGATCTATGGATGGATGGATGAATGGCTCCTTCCAGAAGTGGGTCAGAGACCACCTTCACTAACTCAATAAAATCAGTTAACCCCCATTGACCTCAGCTTCTGCCTAGCCTATGCTCACTCTTTTGGGTCCTGTTCTATGCAGCTTCAAACTCTAAATTTTAATTTTCATGGTTGTATTTCTCCCCAACTACACACTAAGCTATAGAGATTGGATTTAAATTACCTTTATTTCTCCCAGCATATTAATCATTCAAGACTCTACAAGGATGATGCTTAATAAATGTCTGTTGTCTCAGTGTAGGAAATGACAAAGAAAATGTGACAAGATTTCCAACCATCACAAAGATATCTCATACCTAAGAGTATGAGAATTCATCTACATTTTTTCATGTAGTCATTAGCACACCTATTTTATCCATTAGCATATTCCAATCCTCAACAAGGCTTCACTGACAAATAAAGATAAGGGGAGATTTCAGACACACTATTAGGCAAGATCAACTGTAACGTTAAGATAGTTAGAAGAAGGTTGAAAGTGAAACAGAAAGGGAACCACTCCATGCTCCAAGTCATCCTTATGACACAGGCCTACTCATGCCCAACATCTTACTAGAAGTGGGCTAGATTAGCATTTGGGATCACTTTGACATTCTTTTTTTCTTTTTTTTTTTCTAACATTTATTTATTATTGAGAGACAGAGAGACACTGAGCATGAGCAGGGAAGGGGCAGAGAGAGGGGGAGACACAGATTCCAAAGCAGGCTCTAGGCTCTGACCTGTCAGCACAGAGCCTGATCTGGGGCTAGAACTCACAAACTGTGAGGTCATGACCTGAGCCGAAGTTGGCCGTTTAACTGACTGAACGACCCAGGCACCCCCACTTTGACATTCTTGAAACAATTACCCAGCTTGCTTTCAATGGTAAACATGTCCTATTTTCCAAATATCAAAGTGAACTAAAAGGAGTCGTCAAGAAAACTAGTTAGGTGCAGAAGGTATACTGCTTTCTGAACTTCAAGCATAATCATAAGCCTATTATCTACTTTGACTGTGATCAGTTGCTAAACAGCCACCTTTTACTACCAAGGCATAGTGACACAATTGGTATGGGGGCACAGAGCCAGACCAGTCTTTATGTGAAGAGCACAGACTGTGCCTTTATACTGTAAGAGAGGGCTTTGTCTGAAATGATGCTACTCTGGATTTCTCTCTTTTTTTGCCTTTCTTTTTAACTAAATGCAGAGCAGGATCATGTGAGTAAATAAATTCTACATAATTCATAATTTCTAGTATATTGGTTAACATTGCAAATGTTGGATATAAACCCCCTTCTAGCTGTGAGACCTATAGCAAGTTACATCACCTTTCAGTGTGTTTCTTAATCTCTGAAATAAGATTATAATATCTCACTTATTTGTTCTGATAATTATATGAAATATTATATACGAAGCATATAGTACAGTGTGTGGCACATAAATATTTGTATTACTATTATTTAGCCAAAGCATGTCTTATATACTATGCATTTTAGGATTATATAACACTGTAATGGAACAAACTGCCTGAGTTCATACCCCAGTTCAGTTATGTGTTAGCTTTATGACCTTGGGCAAATTATATAATGTTTCTAAGCATGTGAAGTGCTTAGAAGAGTAGATGGCACAGTATTTACCACAGTTCCCAGTATTATTGTGGGGGTGGCTGGCTGTTCATCCCCATGTGGGAGCTTCTACAATAGTCTCTTTTAGTCACATTAGCTACATGACCCTAGAATCACTCAGTAGTTATGCATATAGCTGTTGATTGAATAACAGTTACCAACTGCTCAAAGAGAAATTAGAGATGATGAAACCAGGATGGGTATCACCAAAGGAAAGCTGAGCTACTCTTTAAGATTCTGACTCTTTGAAGCTGTGAGGTACAAATCTGAGTACTCTCCAAGGGCAAATGCATCTGTAGTCTATGAACATCTGCTTTAAAGCAATCAAGAATATCTCAGTTAGTTTCAAAGAATGAGCCAAAATGCAAGCTCCCCTTTGCTGGAGAGAAAGGTAACCAGATTCCAGAATAGGCAGGTAATTAATTTCTTACATAGCTGCCATGATGGGGCTAATGTTTGCAGTATACCAGAACCGTAAAATAATCTGTAGGAATGCTACCTTCTTGTTACCTATAAGAATTGTGTCACATAGAGATAATAAATAAAGTGAAATGTAGTCCAAAAATGAATAACCATCCTTCACTAAGGCAGCGCATTCTCTGAATTAGAAGCTATTATTTACATTTTTTTTTACCTCAGATTATTTACCTTTTTTAGGCCAACTGAGTGATCAGTCAGGAATAGCACATCCTCATGAAAGTATTGAGATATTGATAACGAGAGAGGATAACTAACAATTTTTATATCAGTGAATCTATAACCTCAGGCTACCTTTGACTAAGGTGAGTATCTATAAACTATGTGAAACGCATTCAAGGAAGCTAGAGATTTAAAGAGATTCACTACAAGTCAACATTCTGATAACAGTAATATGTGGCTTCAGAACTTGGCCTCTGTCAAAGGAGTTTTATTTGGCAGGGACAACCAGAAGCTTTGACACTGGGATCCTGGTCAAGGAACACCAATTGATAAGCACAAAACCCATGGATGATTGCAAATTGCTTTTCAGTGGCCAAAGATAGACTATCATGATTCTTTACAACCTCTGACACAAAACAATGGTCAGAATTTCACAAGGGGTGAGAGCAGTCCAAGACAGCATGTATCCCTGAAGGAAGGAATGAAGTAACATCACACATTTAGATAAGGAGTTATAAAATCTCAAATGTTAACAGAGCCAGACAAGTAATAAAAAATAATTTCATTTGCATAGATGTGAGAAAAACAACTATGCAAGCATGATAAAATAACAACATAAAGTAAGAAAAGGGACTTTGAGCCAAAGAGGAACAACTGACCTGTTCAAAGGAACTATTTTTCAGCCCACACCAATTCTTGCCATATAAAAGCATACCTAGTATCAGCCTTCTTAAATCTGGAAACACTTGGTTTTTAATATATGATTTCCTAACATTTAAGTAGTAGCAATGAATTTAATCATTTAAACGTGTCACAGGCAGACACATAGCCCTCCATGATGCTCCACCTCTCCATGTTCACATCTTTGTCAATCTCCTCTTCTTATGTATAAACAGGTCTTGCAACTTACTTCTAACCAAGGGAACATTGCAAAGTGATGGAGTGTCACTGCCATGATCCCAAGACATTTTCTAAGACTGTGCTTTGCTGGTAGACTCACTCTGATGGATGAAATGAGATACCAAGTAGGGAAATCCCATATGCCAAGGAGCTGCAGGTGGTCTCTAGGAATCAGAGTAAATAGGTCCAGGGTGTTCTCCAGGGACTGAGGATGTGCTCTGGGACCTAGGAGCTATCGTCAGTCTACAGTTGAAATTAGCAAGACCCAAAATCTTCTGTCCAACACCAGGACATGAATTCTATAAACAGAGTGATCTTAGAAGCAGATTCTTTCTCAGTTGAGACTCCAGAAGAGAACACAGCCAAATGGTACTCTGATTGGAGCCTCCTTAGACCTTAAGCAGAAGACCCAGTTAAGCCACGTCCTGACTGCTGACCTAGAGGAACTGTGAGATTAAAAATGTGTGCTGTTTTAAGCCACGAGTTTTGTGCTCATTTGTTGCACAGTAGTATGCAACTAACACACTATGCAAAATAAACAAATCACATCTAAAAGACATATTTTGCCATGGATAACTAACTCATAATATCTGCTGTATTCTGTTAAACTTGACATCAGTATTTGCCAAAATTATAATGCTCTGTAGGCTTAGAGTTCAAAGCATTTATAGGAAACAGATAAGCCCTGGGAGTCATTAGAGTACATGCAGGATAAGTTTTTTTTTTTAATTCATTTCCTCATTAGTGAATCAGGAATATGATTGAGACATAACCCCTTGATTTTACTATCATATTTGGTAAAGATTTATGTGCTCATTTTTGCAAAAAAACTAGATGAGTGTGGTCTAGCTAATAACCCAGTTACTTCAAAGGTAGAATTTTTAGAGATTGGGTGACTCACCAAACAACATTTAAAACAGAGCTAGATGTACAGTAATTATATGCTAAATTAATGCATGAATCACATTTAATGGACAGGTGCCACCTTGGCATACTTCAGGTGCCTGCCCTTGTGCTATTCTTCTACTATATTAGAATTAGTAACTCAAAACAAAGCAGGGTATCAGGATGCAAAATTTATAAATGGCATTTTTTGGGGGGGGAAAGAAAATGAATTGAAAAATAGAACAAAATAAATTCAAAGGGTCAGAATGATGCACCAACTCTAATGATATACACATTTTTTAGGGTTAAAGTGAAAACTATCAGTTTAGGTTGAAAAGTACAAACTACACACAGATGAAATGGGGTATATATGGTAGCAAAAATTAAAAAGAGCTTATATCTTGGGCTGCATGTCCTTTCTTTGTAAATCGAAAGACAAAGGGATGCAGTGGATGTGAAGGAATGGGCCTTGATAAGTTTTCCTCAATTTAGTACCCTTTGGTCACACCCTTTTGTCCTACCATGTCTTTCCACAGCTTTCCATTATTCATCAATCTTATCATAAAAGCATTCCATTTTAACAATTTCTTCAGGTCTTCATTTCCTTATGAAGGCTCTGTGTCATGAAAAATTAATATTAAATAAATTTATGTGCCTTTTTCCTGTTAATCTGTCTTTGACAGTTTAATTTCCATATCAGACACAGACCCTAACAGAGTCAAGGAAAACTTTTTTCTCCTGCTCTACACTTGTAAAGTACACAGACAATGTAGCTAGAGTATTTGGATTCAAATCAGCTCCTATACTTGCATTTTATATTTACTCCCTTTATATTTAAGTGTTCTTATTTGAAAAATGAAGATCAGAATATCAACACCCATATCAAGAAAGTGTCATGAAGAGATAATGTGTTAACACATTTACACAGTTTAGAAAGAAGTATGGCATATGGTAGTACTTAGTAAGCATGAGTGATTAGTATTAATATCATTATCATTTTTCTATTAACTAAAAATCTAGTTCGAAATGGGCTTATTTTGAGGTCAGACATAGGCTGATGGATAGAAGTCATGGAGATAGAGACCTGTTCTATATAAAGAAAAACTTTCTAATTATCTGAGTAGCCCTGAAATGGAAATAACATTGTTGAGGCAAAGGATCCCTCACCCCTGGAAATTTGCAAATAATTATCTATGATGTTTTTAGGAGAGTTCATGTGAAAATATCTTTAATTTGTTTTAATCACTCAACAATTCAAATATTTATCTTATTGGATCCCTTGATCCAACCGCACTCCAAAATGGTACAGAAGGACCATTTTGTGAGCACTTGGGAGAAGGTAAAGGCATGTCATGCAGAATAAGGACAGAGAAAGCACTTCTCTGTGGTCTGTTATTGTCTGCATCTAAGAAATCTTGAGTATTTATTTGATTCAGAGAAGACTCTAAACTGAAATCCAGGCCTGATTTTAGAAGAATGAGGAAGAAATTTACATATGTAAGACTTTTAGGGAGAATAAAGTTTCAGAAATACTTCAGTGAAATGAGATTAAAAAAAAAAACAAAACAAAACAAGGGAGTTTAAGGTATGAAACAAAGATTGTACTCTAAAGTCAAACTCTTGGTTTGAATTCTGTCTCCATTCTTCATTAGCTTTGTAACCTTGAGCTATCACTTTGGATTGCTTATATCTAAAAAATTAAGAGAGTAGCACTACCTATCTCAGAGTTTATGCAAACATTAAATGTGTTACTATGTGTAAAGTATTTAGAAAAGCTTTACATATAAATGATAGTTATAATTCTCCTCTTCCTCCTCTTCATTTTTTCCTAGCAGTAGTAGTAGAAGTAGAAGTAGTAAAAATGGTAGTACTAATATTATTTTACTAGAATATTTCTTTAATTACAGTATTGTGTCTTGAATAAAGTAATTAGACAACAAATATTTCTAGGTTTTTTTTTCCTAATAAGGAACTCAAGATAGAGTAACAAGAGTATTACATATTCCAGGCATATATGCGGAAAACAAATAGTCATGAACAGACAAATTGTAAAGGCTGATAAAGTTAATTTCTATATTAGGACCACAAAATGGATCTAAGCCTGTCACTCTACACTTACAAGAATTGTCTCAGTGTCAAGGAAACCTAACACCAACTTAGCTTTAGCTGGCTTATCTTACCCTACACAAAAGGACCTGCTAGCCTTAAAAGGAAATCCCCAGCTGCCTAACTAGCAATGCCATTTTTGCATTGACTATCCTAACAATCTATAAAACTCACTCTTGCTCAAAGTTCTTCCGGAAGAGTGCTCCTTTGCTTGTAAGGCACTTTGAGCCAAAACTGAGTCACCTCTTGGTGGATGTCAAGCCAAAAGACACAACTAAACCAAATAGGAAAAGGAAGGGTTTTGCTTGCAACAAGTAAAGGAGAACACCAGGGATATTTCCCAAAGCGATGTCTCCTTGAACAACAAAACTGGAGAAGTTTAAAGCTAAGGGTGCATATATATTCATGAAGGTGCTTGTGCAATAGGAAATTTAGCATGGAATTGGAACAAAAGTCATCTTAAGATGGCAGAGTCCAGGTCTAAATCACAAGTGCCACAAGGGTGAATATCATCAATTCTCTGGCTTTAGTTGGTAAAGTATCTGAGTGCTCAAAGAGGGTTAGATCCTATAAAAATAACTCAAGAATGTATATCAGATCAGTCTTTACTTTTGAAGCAGACCTGGGAGCTTTACAATTGATTTATTGTCCCTCATATGATTGTGCTATGCCCTAGCCTGATAGTAGCTGTTTGTTTTTACATTCTTTGGTTCCCTTAAAATCATTATCTTTTGGGAGATGCCTGGGTGGCTCAGTCGGTTAAGCATCTCTGACTTTGACTCAGGTCATGATCTCACCATTCCTGAGTCTGCATCGGGCTCTGTGCTGACAGCTCAGAGCCTGGAGTATGTTTCAGATTCTGTGTCTCCTTCTCTGTCTCTGACCCTCCCCTGCTCATGCTCTCTCTCTTTCTCAAAAATAAATAATCATTTTAAAAAAAATTAAAGAAAGTCATTATCTATTTGGGTGTATTCTTCGGCAATGTCAACATATTGCAGGAAATTTTGCAAGAAATGTGCTTTGGGCAAGTTGCTGGTTATGCACGGATCACAATATGGCCGTGGGCCTAAAATGACTTTTCTTATGTCAAGAAAGCTGTCTCATCTTTCTTTTTTCCAGGGACCCGTACTGCTTATACCACTGTACTACCCCAGCCCATGGGTTGTCTTCCCTTAAGAAAAGGACATCAAATTTCTTATTAAATCATTTTAGTTTATCATTTGTCAAAGCTATTATTGTTTTCTATAAAAGAAAGTGAAGGACAAATCAATATCAAATCCTATTTTCAAGATTTGTATGTAACTGCATAGATTTGGAAATTGGGAACTTTGAAAATTTTACTGCTTATAAATTCATAAAAGGGGGTGCCTGGGTGGCTTAGTAGGTTGAGTGTCTGATTCTTGTTTCAGTTCAAGTTGTAATCCCAGGGTCAGGGGATCAAGCCCCACATTGGGCTCCGGGCTGAGCATGAAGCTTTGTTAAGATTCTCTCTCTCTCTCTCTCTCTCTCTCTCTCTCTCTTTCTCTCTCTCCCTTTTGCCCCTCTCCCTCACATGCATATTCTCTCCCTATCTCAAAAATAAATTTTTTTAAATAAAATATAATAAAATAAATTCATGAAAGAATTTTGTAAATACCAATTAAAAAACAAATATTTATTAACATAAGTATTGAGATGATATTAAATTCAAAGTTCCAGGTCCAGGCCTGGAACTAACCAGAACTGTTATACTGAAATAAGAAATGTAGTTGCATGGGACTGACACCTAGTCAAGGCATGACACATAATAACTGACAATATTGCTTATAAATGTGTTTTGTTTTGAAGAACCAGCAGTTCCTTCCAAGGGGACACCCAACTAGGTGTTTCACCTGATAGCCCCTTGCGAGGTGTTTCATCTGATAGCTCCTTCCAGGAGCCACTTTGAGCCAGATTGAAGTTGAAGACCTGTGAAGAAGCCACCCTGAGATGTTGTAAAGTTACCTTTACCTCATTATAATACTAATATTTCCTTCTATGGATGGGGTTTTCACCATTTTTTGAATGTGTGATGTATGCACTATCATGTTGTCATGCTAGGAATGTGCATTTGAACCAAAGTGCCTAAGTAGTAGAATATGCATAAATTCCTTAATGTATATGCAAACTCCCTCCCTTGCCCCCTAATTCACTGAATAAAAGCTTCTTGTACTAATGCCATGGGGAGACAGTGCTTTCAGAGCTATTTCCCTGTCTCCTTACTTGCTGCAAGTAATAAAAACTATTTGCTCAAACAGAAAGGACTTGAGCTCTTCTATTGACTGACATACTTCAAGACACAAGCCCTTTCCATTTAGTGACAATAACAGTGAGACTGATAAATTGCACAGGGTAAAGGTGACAATCCAGAAGTATCTGCTGTCGGGGTTGGTTGTGTGGCAGGTATGCCACAGGACCAGCAGAATATAAAATATCCTGGTCAAGTCTCAGTTTTGGGCATCTGAATCCAAGATGTTCTGTGCATATGTCAGTGCTTCCTAATCTGAAAGAATGAGTGTTTACATGTGGCACCTGTCCTTTCTGGACCTGTCAGGGTGTCTTTGACTATTAGGTATATATCCTGATATCAATAATATATCCATTTTTTAATGTTATACTGAATCCATTTTCTGCAGTCAACTATATTTTGTAGGCATGTTCATTTTGGGACATCTGAAGCTTCTTAAAAATTAAGCCCTATCTAACCTCTACCATTATTAAAAAAAGTATAGCCAACTTACAAAAAAAAAAACATAGAGAAGTAGCTCACTATTTCTATTTATTTCATGTTATTTCATGTCCTGTATATGATATTATGAAAGCAAACTAAAGGAAAATTTTAACATTAAAAAGTTGTGAATATTTACCTAAAAATATTTTCAGAATTTAAAAGACAAATGACATCTAGTTAGAGACTTCTCCATGTTATGATTATAATAAATTTCTTTGCAATAAAGGCTGCAGATGATAATTATACCTATGAGTTCACTGTACTGATACATTTCCATGGGCAAAGAGAATAATCCTTTTGGGTAAATAATCCCTTATTTCCTAAACAAATCTGTACCTTATATTATCTAGTCAATAAACTTTATCTCCTACTTTCACTTTTAAAACACTATCTTCGTTCATCAACTAAAATTATCCTGGAAACTAGTGGCAGAATGTTGATTCACATTTACTCAGCTACTTTCATGCTGTATTTTTTAAATCAAAACTAATTTTTTGAGGAGAACGGGCCCTTAAAAAGTGTTACTTCTTAGCATTGTTATTGTTTTTTTAATATGAAATTTATTGTCAAATTGATCTCCATACAACACTCAGTGTTCATCCCAACAGGTGCCCATCACCCACTTTCCCCTCCCTCCCACCACCCCCCCCCATCAACCCTCAGTTTATTCTCAGTTTTTAAGAGTCTCTTCTGGTTTGGCTCCTTTGCTGTCTGTAACTTTTTTTTTCCCCTTCCCCTCCCCCATGGTCTTCTGTTCAGTTTCTCAGGATCCACATAAGAGTGAAAATATATGGTATTTGTTTTCTCTGACTGACTTATTTCACTTAACATAATACCCGCCAGTTCATTCCACATAGCTACAAAAGGCCAGATTTCATTCTTTCTCATTGCCAAGTAGTATTCCATTGTGTATATAAACTACAACTTCTTTATCCAGTCATCAGTTGATGGACATTTAGGCTGTTTCCATAATTTGGCTATTGTTGAAAGTGCTGCTATAAACATTGGGGTACAAGTGTCCCTATGCATCAGTACTCCTGTATCCCTTGGGTAAATTCCTAGCAGGGCTATTGCTGGGTCATAGGGTAGATATATTTTTAATTTTTTGAGGAACATCCACACTGTTTTCCAGAGTGGCTACACCCATTGGCATTCCCACCAACAGTGCAAGAGGGTTCCCCTTCCTCCACATCCTCTCCAGCATCTATAGTCTCCTGATTTGTTCATTAAAGCCACTCTGACTGGCGTGAGATGATATCTCAGTGTGGTTTTCATTTGTATTTCCCTGATGAGGAGCGACGTTCAGCATCTTTCCATATGCCTGTTGGCCATCTGGATGTCTTCTTTAGATAAGTGTCTATTCATGTTTTCTGCCCATTTCTTCACTGGATTATTTGGTTTTCAGGTTTGGAGTTTGGTGAGTTCTTTATAGATTTTGGATACTAGCCCTTTGTATGATATGTCATTTGCAAATATCTTTTCCCATTCCGTTGGTTGCTTTTTAGTTTTGTTGGTTGTTTCCTTTGCTGTGCAGAAGTTTTTCATCTTCATGAGGTCCCAATAGTTCATTTTTCTTTGCATTCCCTTGCTTTTGGGTATGTTTCAAGTAAGAAATTGCTGCAGCTGAGGTCAAAGAGGTTTTTTCCTGCTTTATCCTCTAGGGTTTTGATGGTTTCCTGTCTCATATTCAGGTCCTTTATCCATTTTGAGTTTGTTTTTGTGAATGGTATAAGAAAGTGGTCTAGTTTCATTCTTCTGCATGTTGCTGTCCAGTTATCCCAGCACCATTTGTTAAAGAAACAGCCTTTTTTCCATTGGATATTCTTTCCTGCTTTGTCAAAGATTAGTTGGACATGCTTTTGTGGGTCTAATTCTGGGGTTTCTATTCTATTCCATTGGTCTATGTGTTGGTTTTTGTGCCAATACCATGCTGTCTTGATGATTACAACTTTGTAGTAGAGGCTAAAGTCTGGGATTGTGACGCCTCCTGCTTTGGTCTTCTTCAAAATTACTTTGGCTATTCGGGGTCTTTTGTGGTTCCATACAAATTTTAGGATTGCTTGTTCTAGCTTCGAGAAGAATGCTGGTGTAATTTTGATTGGGATTGCATTGAATATGTAGATAGCTTTGGGTAGTATTGACATTTTAACAATATTCATTCTTCCAATCCATGAGCATGGAATATTTTTCCATTTGTTTGTATCTTCTTCAGTGTCCTCCATAAGCTTTCTATAGTTTTCACCATACAGATCTTTTACATCTTTGGTTAGATTTATTCCTAGGTATTTTATGCTTCTTGGTGCAATTGTGAATGGGATCAGTTTTTTTATTTGTCTTTCTGTTGCTTCATTGCTAGTGTATAAGAATGCAACTGATTTCTGTACATTGATTTTGTATCCTGCAACTTTGCTGAATTCATGTATCAGTTCTAGCAGACTTTTGGTGGAGTCTATCGGATTTTCCATGTATAATATCATGTCATCTGCAAAAACCGAAAGCTTGACTTCATCTTTGCCAATTTGGATGCCTTTGATTTCCTTTTGTTGTCTGATTGCTGATGCTACAACTTCCAACACTATGTTAAACAACAGCGGTGAGAGTGGGCATCCCTGTCGTGTTCCTGATCTCAGGGGGAAAGCTCTCAGTTTTACTCCACTGAGGATGATATTAGCTGTGGGCTTTTCATAAATGACTTTTATGATGTTTAAGTATATTCCTTCTATCCCGACTTTCTTGAGGGTTTTTATTAAGAAAGGATGCTGAATTTTGTCAAATGCTTTTTCTGCATCGATTGACAAGGTCGTATGGTTCTTATCTTTTCTTCTATTAATGTGATGTATCACATTGATTGATTTGCGAATGTTGAACCAGTCCTTGGTTTTATTCAGCCCAGGAATTATTCACTTGATCATGGTGAATAATTCTGTTTATATGCTGTTGAATTCGACTTGCTAGTATTATTGAGAATTTTTGCAACCATTTTCATCAGGGATATTAGCCTGTGGTTCTCTTTTTTTCCTGGGTTTCTGTCTAGTTTAGGAATCAAAGTAATACTGGCTTCATAGACTGAGTCTAGAAGTTTTCCTTTCTTTTCTATTTTTTGGAAAAGCTTGAGAAGGATAGGTATTATATCGGCTTTAAATCTCTAGTAGAATTCCCCTGGGAAGCCATCTGGTCCTGGACTCTTATTTCTTGGGAAATTTTTGATAACTGATTCAATTCCTTTGCTGGTTATGAGTCTGTTCAAGTTTTCTCCTTCTTCCTGTTGGAGTTTTGGAAGTGTGTGGATGTTTAGGAATTTGTCCATTTCTTCCAGGTTGTCTAGTTTGTTGGCATATAATTTTATAGTATTCCCTGATAATTGCTTGTATCTCTGAGGTATTGGTTATAATAATTCCATTTTCATTCATGATTTTATGTATTTGGGTCTTCTCCCTTTTCTTTTTGAGAAGCCTGGCTAGAGGTTTATCAATTTTGTTTATTTTTTTTAAAACCAACTGTTGGTTTCATTGATCTGCTCTACAGTGTTTTTAGATTCTATATTGTTTATTTCTGCTGCGATCTTTATTATTTCTTTTCTTCTTCTGGGGTTGGGAAGTCTTTGCTGTTCTGCTTCTATTTCCTTAGGTGTGCTGTTACCTTTTGTATGTGGGATTTTTCTTATTTCTTGAGATAGGCCTGGATTGCCAGGTATTTTCCTCTCAGGACTGCCTTCGCTGCATCCCAAAGCATTTGGATTGTGGTATTTTCATTTTCATTTGTTTCCATATATTTTTAAATTTCTTCTCTAATTGTCTGGTTGAGCCATTCATTCTTTAGTAGGGTGTTCTTTAACCTCCATGCTTTTGGATGTTTTCCAGACTTTTTCCTGTGGTTGATTTCAAGCTTCATAGCATTGTGGTCTGAAAGTGTGATTGGTATGATCTCAATTCTGTTATAGTTATTAAAGGCTGTTTCATGACCCAGTATGTGATCTTGGAGAATATTCCATGTGCACTCGAGAAGAAAGTATATTCTTTTGCTTTGGGATGCAGAGTTCTAAATATACCTGTCAAGTCCATCTGATCCAATGTATCATTCAGGGCCCTTGTTTCCTTATTGATCCTGTGTCTAGATAATCTATCCATTGTTGTAAGTGGAGTATTAAAGTCCCCTGCAACTACCACATTCTTATCAATAAGGTTACTTATGTTTGTGAGTAATTGTTTTATATATTTGGGGGCTCCTGTATTTGGCGCATAGACATTTATAATTGTTAACTCTTCCTGATGGATAGACCCTGTAATTATTATGCAATGCCCTGTTTAATCTCTTATTACAGCCTTTAATTTAAAGTCTAGTTTGTCTGATATAAGTATGGCTACTCCAGCTTACTTTTGAGTTCCACTAGCATGATAGATAGTTCTCCATCCCCTCACTTTCAATCTGAAGGTGTCCTCAGGTCTAAAATGAGTCTCTTGTAGACAGAAAATCAATGGGTCTTGTTTTTTTATCATTCTGATACCCTATGTCTTTTGGTTGGTGCATTTAGTCCATTTACATTCAGTTTTATTGTAGAAAGATATGGGTTTACAGTCATTGTGATGTCTGTAGGTTTCATGCTTGTAGTGATGTCTCTGGTACTTTGTAGTCTATACAACATTTCACTGACAGAATCCCCCTTAGGATCTCTTGTAGGGCTGGTTTATTGGTGATGAATTCCTTCAGATTTTGTTTGTTTGGGAAGACCTTTATTTCTCCTTCTATTCTGAATGACAGACTTGCTGGATAAAGGATTCTCGGTTGCATATTTTTTTTTCTGTTCATCACATTGAGGATTTCCTGCCATTCCTTTCTGGCCTGCCAAGTTTTAGCAGATAGATCCGTCACTAGTCTTATCAGTCTCCCTTTATAAGTTAGAGCATGTTTATCCCTAGCTGCTTTCAGCATTTTCTTCTTATCCTTGTATTTTGCCAGTTTCACTATGATATGTTGTGCAGAAGATCGACTCAAGTTACGTCTGAAGTGAGTTTTCTGTGCCTCTTGGATTTCAATGCCTTTTTCATTCCCCAGATCAGGGAAGTTCTCAGCTATGATTTGTTGAAGTACACCTGCAGCCCCTTTCTCTCTCTCTTCCTCTTCTGGAATTCCTATTTGGATATTGTTGTGTTTGCATCACTTAGTTGTCTAATTCTCCCCTGATACTCCTGGATTTTTTTTATCTCTCTTTTTCTCAGCTTCCTCTTTTTCTATAATTTGACCTTCTGATTCACCTATTCTCTCCTCTGACTCTTCAGTCCGAGCTGTGGTCACCTCCATTTTATTTTGCACCTCATCTATATCATTTTTAGCTCCTCCTGACTATTTCTTAGTCTCTTGATCCCTGTAGCAATAGATTCTCTGCTGCCCTCTATACTTTTTCAAGCCCAGTGATTAATTTTATTACTATTATTCTAAATTCTTCTGTTTTATTGCTTAAGTCGTTTTTGATCAATTCGTTAGCTGTTGCTAATTCCTGGAGTTTCCTTTGAGGAGAATTCTTCTGTTTCATCATTTTGGCTAGTTGTTGCAGTAGCTCCAAACTGCAGGGCACTTCCCCTGTGCTGTCTGGAGTAACTTGTGTTGGTGTGCAGGGCTGCAGTCAGACCTGGTGTCTGTCCCCAGCCCACCATTGGGGCCACAGTCAGACTGGTGTGTACCTTATCTTCCCCTCTCCCAGGGACAGGACTCACTGTGGAGTGGTGTGGCCGCTGTCTGGGTACTTGCACACTGTCAGGCTTGTGGTGCTGGTTTGATGGGGTCTGGTGTAATTGCTAGGGTGGATCCTCAAGGTCACAGAGGCAGGAGGTGCAGGCTTAGTTCACTTTGCTGTAGGTGGTCCCCTGCAAGAAGGGCACTGCAGCACCAGGTAGGAGGCAGATCTGTCGGAGGGATGGATCCACAGAAGCACAGCTTTGGGTGTTTGCATGGTGCAAGCAAGTTCGGTGACAGGAACTGGTTCCCTTTCAGATTTTGGCTGGGAGATGGGAGAGAGAGATGGAGCTGGCCAGAGCCTTTGTTCTCCACCAAGCTGAGCTCTGTCTTCCACAGCTCAACTCTCCCTCCTGGTGTCCTTTTGCCCTCTCCACTCTGCAAGAGCAGAGATGTTGACTTTTAATGTTCCAGATGTTAAGTCCCACTGTCTGTCAGAACTCATGGAATCTGGCCCCTCCACTTTTGAAAGCCAGACTCTGGGGCTCTTCCTTGCTGGGTGGGTTGCCTCTCCACTGCACCAGTTCCGTCCTGCCAGTCCGTGTAGTGCACACCACCTCTCCGCCCTTCCTACCCTCTTCCGTGTGCCTCTTGTCTATGCTTGGTTTTGGAGAGTCCGTTCTGTTAATCTTCTGGAAGTTTTCTGGGTTATTTAGGGAGATATGGGTGGAATATAAGTGATCAGCCGACAAGGGGAGCCCCGCATCCTCCTACACAGCCATCTTCTCTCCCCTCACTCTTCTGACTGTTGGTTTGTTTAAACAGACATTTTTAATCTATGTTTTTTACTCCTCTTCTGTATCTCCTTCTTGTTTTAAATTTTTTTAACGTTTATTCATCTTTGAGAGACAGAGAGACAGAGTATGAGTGGAGAAGGGGTAGAGAGAGGGAGACACAGAATCCAAAGCAGGCTCAAGGCTCTGAGCTGTCAGCACAGAGCCTGACACAGGTCTCAAACTCATGAACTGCAAGGTCATGACCTAAGCCGAAGTCAGATGCTCAACTGACTCAGCCACCCAGGTGCCCCTGTATCTCCTTCTTATTCTTCTCTCTCTCTCTCTCTCTCTCAGTTGAGCTGTATAGTTTCTCTGATTATCTGCCTGGTGACATCCCTGTCATTTCTCTCTTTTTATGTGATAAGGCTTCTTCCACAACCACCCCCTTTTTAAATTTTTTCCAGGGTTACTTCAATGAACAAATCAATGCACACCTGGTGGAATGCCCAAACCACCACTATGAGTAGGGAGATAAAGCAACCAGAGTCACAACAATGCAACACACTTCAAAAACACCTCCTGAAGGGCCAGGCCCTGGACAGTGTGTGACCCCTTTTTATATAGTAGTTCTCACAGATGCAGGACACATAATAAACTATTAAAACACATAAGGGACAGAAAACTAGCCAAAATGATATAACAGAAGAATCCTCCTCAAAAGAAATTCCAAGAAGAAATGACAGCTAAAAAAAGTTCTCAAAACAGATAGAAACAATATAGTTAATAAGATTTTAGAATAATAGTCGTAAGGTTAATAATTGCTGGACTTGAAATAAGCATAGAAGACAGCAGAAAATCTATTGCTACAGAGATCAAGGAACTAAAAAATAGTCACAATGAACTAAGAAATGTTGTAAATGAGGTGTAAAACAAACTAGTGCAGTGACAGCAAGGTTGGAGAAGCAGAGAGGAGAATAAGTGAAATAGAAGATGAATTATGGAAAATTTACGAATGATGAAACCAAGAAAAAGACAGAAAAGACAGTACTAGACCACAAGGGGAGAACTAGAGAACTAAGTGATTCAATGAAATGTAATATCTGTATCATAGGATTTCCAGAAGAAGAAGAGAGACAGAAAGAGGCAGAAGGCTTACTTGAACAAATTATAGCTGAGATCTTCCCTAATTGAGAAAGGAAGCAGACATCCAAATCCAGCAAGTACAGAGAAAGCCCTTCAGATTTAAAAAGAATAGGTCTTCTCCACAGCATAAATACAAAGATAAAGAGAATTCTGAAAGCAGCTAAAGACCAACGGGCCTTAATCTACAAGAGTAGACACATAATGGTAGTAGCAGGCTGGTCCACTGAAACTTGGCAGGACAGAACGGAGTGGCAGAAAATATTGAATGTGCTGAATAGAAAAATTATGCAGTGAAGAATCCTTTATCCAGCAAAGTTGTCTGTCATTCAGAATAGAAGGAGAGATAAAGGCTTTCCCAGACAAACAAAAACTGAAAGAGTTCATGACCTCTAAACAAGCCCTGCTAGAGATCCTAAGGGAGACTCTGTGAGTGGAATGATGCAAAGACTACAAAGAACCAGAGACACCACCACAAGCACGAAATCTACAGAGAACATAATGACACTGAATCCGTATATTTCAACAATAACTCTGAATGTAAACGGACTAAATGCTCCAAACAAAAGACACAGGGTTTCAGAATGGATTAAAAAAATCCACCTATATTATGTCTACAAAACACTCATTTTAGACCTGAGGACACCTTCAGGCTGAAAGTGAGGGGATGGAAACCATCTATCATGCTACTAGAAGTCAAAAGAAACCTGAAGTAGCCATACTCATATCAGACAAACTAGATTTTAGTCTAAAGTCTGTAACAAGAGATGAAGAAGGGCATTATATCATAATTATGGGGTCTATCCATCAAGAAGGGCTGACAGTTGTAAATGTTTATGCCCCTAACGTGAGACCCCTAAATATATAAAACAATTATTCACAAACATAAGCAATCTTATTCTTAAGAATACGGTAATTGCAGGGGGCTTTAATACTCCACTTACAACAATGGACAGATCATTTAGGCAGAAAATCAATAAAGAAACAATGGCTCTGAATGATACACTGGACCGGATGGACCCGACAGATGTATTCAGAACTTTTCATCCAAAAGCAGCAAAATACACATTATTCTTGAGTACACGTGGAACATTCTCCAAGATAGATCACATACTGGGTCACAAAACAGCCCTCAATAAATATAAAAAAATTTAGATCATACCATGCATATTTTCAGATCATAATGCTATGAAACTTGAAATCAACTACAAGAAAAAGTTTGGGAAACCTCCAAATGCATGGAGGTTAAAGAACATCCTACTAAAGAATGAATAGGTTAACCATGCAAATAAAGAAGAAATTAAAAAAATAAGCAAATGAAAATGAAAACATGACAGTCCAAACACTTTGGGATGAAGCAAAGGCAGTCCTAAGAGGAAAATACACTGAAATCCAGGCATATCTCAAGAAACAAGAAAAATCCCAAATACAAATCCCAAATGCACAACTAAAGGAACTAGAAGAAGAACAGCAAAGAAACCCCAAAGCCAGCAGAAGAAGATAAATAATAAAGATTAGACCAGAAATAAACAATATTGAATCCAAAAAACAAACAAACAAACAAACAAACAACAACAAAAACACAGTAGAACAGATCAAGAATCTAAGAGCTGGTTTTTTGAAAGCATACACAAAGTTAATACAACCCTAGCCAGGCTTCTCAAAAAGACAAGAGGACCCAAATAGATAAAATCCCAAATGGAAAAGGACAGATCACAACCAACACCACAGAAATACAAATTATTAGAGGATACTATGAAAAAGTATATGTCCAACAAACTGGACAACCTGGAAGAGATGGACAAATTCCTAGACACCCACTCACTACCAAAACTCAAACGAGAAGAAATAGAAAAGTTAAACCTATAACCAGCAAACAAATTGAATCAGTTATCAAAAATCTCTCTACAAATAAGATCCCTAGGCCAGGTGGCTTCCCAGGGGAATTCTACCAGACATTTAAAGCAGAGTTAATACCTATCCTTCTCAAGCTGTTCCAAAGAAATAGAAATGGAAGGAAAACTTCCAAACTCTTTCTATAGCCAGCATTACCTTGATTCCCAAACCAGACACAGACCCCACTAAAAAGGAGAATTACAGGTCATATCCCTGATAAATATGGATGCAAAAATTCTCAACAAGATATTAGTAAATCAAATTCAACAGTATATTAAAAGAATTATTCACCATGACCAAGTGTGATTCATTCCTGGGCTGCAGGGCTGGTTCAATATTCACAAATAAATCAATGTGATACATCAGATTAATAGAAGAAGGGAAAAGAACCATATGATCCTGTCAATAGATACAGGAAAAGCATTTAACAAAATACAGCCAGCATCCTTTCTTAATAAAAACCCTCAAGAAAGTCGGGATAGAAGGAACATACCTTAACCTCATAAGAGCCATATATGAAAAGCCCACAGCTAATATCATCCTCAATGGGGGCAAACTGAGAGCTTTCTCCCTGAGATCAGGAATATGACAGGGATGTCCACTTTCATCACTGTTGTTTAACATAATGTTGAACCCCTAGCGTAAGCAGACAACAAAATGAATTAAAATTCATCTACATTGGTGAAGAAGTCACTTTTCACAGATGACATAATACTCTACAGAGAAAACTCAAAAGACTTCACCAAAAAGATGCTAGAACAGATAAATCAATTCAGCAAAGTCACAGGGTACAAACAAAATGAATGTACAGAAATTGGTTGCATTTCTGTACACCAATAATGAAGTAACAGAAAATAATTAAAAAATTGATCCCATTTACAATTTCACCAAGAACCATAAAATACCTAAGAATAAAATTAACCAGAGATGTAAAATACTGCATGCTCTAGAAAACTTCTGAAAGAAATTGAAGAAGACACAAAGAAATGGAAAAATACCCCATGCGAATGGAAGAACAAATATTGTTAAAATGTTAGTACTACCCAAAGCACTCTACAAATTCAATGCAATCCCTATCAAAATTGCATGAGCATTCTTCCCAAAGTTAGAACAATCCTAAAATTTGTATGGAACCACAAAAGACCTCAATTAGCCAAAGTAAATTTGAAAAAGAAAACCAAAGTGACACAGAATCTGAAACAGGCTCCAGGCTCTGAGCTGTGAGCACAGAGCCCGACGTGGGGCTTGAACTCACGGACCGCGAGATCATGACCTGAGCCGAAGTCGGCTGCTTAACCGACTGAGCCACCCAGGCGCCTCTGAATGAGATATTTAAATGTGAGACATGAAACCATCAAAGCCCTAGAGGAAAAAAACAGGCAACAGCCTCTTTGACCTCAGCTGTAGCAATTTCCTGCTCAACACATCTCCAAATGCAAGGGAAATAAAATAAAAAAATGCACTATTGGGACCTCATCAAGATAAAAAGTTTCTGCACTCCAAAGGAAACAATCAGCAAAACTAAAAGGCAACTGACAGAATGGGAGAAGATATTTGCAAATGACCTATCAAATAAAGGGTTAGTATGCAAAATCTATAGAATTTACCAAACTCAAGACTTGAAAAACAAATAATCCAGTGAAGAAATGGGCAGAAGACATGAATAGACACTTTTCCAAAGAAGACATCTAGATGGCTAACAGACACATGAAAAGATGTTCAACATCACTCATCATCAGGGAAATACAAATCAAAACCATGTGAGATACCACCTCACAACTTTCAGAGTGGGTGAAATTAATGACTCAGGAAACAATAGATGCTGGTGAGGATATGAAGAAAGGGAGACCCTCTTGCACTGTTGGTGGGAATGCAAACTGGTGGCGCTGCTCTGGAAAACACTGTGGAGGTTCCTCAAAAAGTTATAAATAGAACTACCCTATGACCCAGCAACAGCCCTACTAGTTTATCCAAAGGATATAGGGGTGCTGATTCATAGGGCACTTGTAACCCAATGTTTATAGCAGTGCTTTCAACAATAGCCAAATCATTGAATGAGCCCAAGGGTCCATCAATGGATAAAGAAGATGTGGTTTATATATACAATAGAATACTATTGGCAATGAGAAAGAATGAAATCCTGCCATTTGCAACAACATGGATGGAACTGGAGGGTATTATGCTAAGTGAAATAATTCAGTCAGGGAAAGACAGATTTCATATGTTTTCACTCATATGTGGAACTTGAGAAACTTAACAGAAGACAATGTGAGAAGGGAAGGGGAAAAATAGTTTCAAACAGAAAGGGAGGCAAACCATGAGAGACTTTTAAATACAGAGGACAAACTGAAAGTTGATGGGTGTGCAGGGGAGAGGGGAAAATGGATGATGGGCATTGAGGAGGGCACTTGTTGGGATGAGCATTGGGTGTTGTATGTAAGCAATGAATCATGGGAAACTACCTCCAAAGCCAAGAGCACACTGTATACACTGTATGTTAACTAACTTGACAGTAAATTATATTTTTAAAAAGGAGGATATCAGGGGGAAAAAAACATACATAGAGAGAAGACAGTACGAAGATACAAGAAGACAGCCATCTACAAGCCAAGGAGAGTCTTTGAGGGAAACCAACCCTGTATACACTTTGCTTTTACACTTTTAGAAAATAAATTTCTGTTATTTAAGCCTCCTAGTCTGTGTTACTTTCTTATTTATGGCAGCCCTAGTCAATCAATGCAGTAATGTATCACAGTCTATAGTCTACTGGTGTTGACATGTTATCCCTTTGAGTGAAGTAGAGGAAACTTATTTCATTTTGGTCCCTTTATCTTCCCCACTTTCTAAAATTTAATTGTCTCAGTATTTTCTCTGCATACTACACATTTTGTTAAACAATTACAACATCTTATTTATCTTGATATTGGCAACTGTTCATTTTCTCTTCTCATTGAGGTTGTAATTTTCCTGTGTCACTGTATAACGAGTGATTTTTGATTGTGTACATGTCATCCCAGATATCATATTATGGCACTGGGGATAACTCACCACTGTGTCATTCCTTAAGTCCAAAAGTCCCCAAATGATTTGTTTCTTTATTTCCATGTTTCAGTCTTTCTACGCTTAATTATATTAACCCAGGGATTTTCTGTCCTAAAATGAAGGTCCTGAGAGCAATGGGGCCACTCCATCTTGAGTGGAACTAGAAATCTCTCTGATATTTTTAAACCTTTTGTCTGGTACACTGAGTGTTTCTGTATTTTTTGGTCCTATCTTTTTGTCATTTTCCTTGTGGAAATTTGCCATATGTGATTTTTATAAAAATTTCTTTTTTCGGGGCGCCTGGGTGGCTCAGTCGGTTGAGCGTCTGACTTCGGCTCAGGTCATGATCTCACAGTCCGTGAGTTCGAGCCCCGCATCGGGCTCTGTGCTGACAGCTCAGAGCCTGGAGCCTGTTTCAGATTCTGTGTCTCCCTCTCTCTCTGACCCTCCCCCGTTCATGCTCTCTCTCTGTCTCAAAAATAAGTAAATGTTAAAAAAAAAAATAAAAAAAAATTTCTTTTTTCTTTAATGAGTTGAGACTCTGCTTTTCCTATCAGACTTGGAAAGCTTTCAGGCCTAAATCTTGAAAACATGTTTGGGAAAGGCTCAAATCACTTAAAAAACAATTTTAATTATAACTATGTAAAATTTCTCATTTAAAAGCTAATAAAGTACTTCCTTTTCCTGATGTCCAAGTCAGGTTGGTTAACAAAAAGGGGCGGGGGGACACATGAGCATATTTTTGAGTTAGTCCTTGTGATATTAACATTCAGTATTTTTTTAAAAAATGGAATTTTCCCTTCTTGTGTTCTCATAGCATATTTACAAAAATTCAAAATAATAAAATTCAAAACATTCCAAATATTCAGGCTTAACTCTATCTGTGTGTTACCCAGGACTTCATTGTTACTGTTTCTTTTGATGCAATGGTAAGTGGGATTGTTTTGTTTACCTCTTTTTTAAGATAACTTATTGTTATAGCTACTGCACTTCTAAGAATTTATCCTAAAGAAATGATTAGACAACTACACAAAGGTGTTTGCACAGTTGTCCATTGCTGTATTACATTTAATTGTGATTGGAAGAACTTAAATTGGAAACAACAGAGATAGATTGGCCAATGACATGCTGGTGTACCTATGCAGTAAAATACCATGCCATCTTTAAAAAAAACAATGTTTACCTATGTGTACATACATGGCAAAATACTCATAATGTATTCACTGAAAAAATAATCATAGAAAAGTTCTGGAAGGCCTATTATGTTAGTGGGTATCGCGCAAATGGTATAGGTGAATGCCAGTGAGCATTGCTGGTAGAGGCTGGGCTTCGTGGGGAGAAAGACCTCAAACAGGATCCTCACAATCTCCTGATATACTATAGAGATGCATACCTGGGCCACGGTGCAGCTTGGGGATTGTGCTCTAGAAGAGGGACTTCCCCCTCTGTTGCTCTCTCTCTCTCTTTTTATTTTTTTTAATTTTTTTAATGTTTATTTTTGAGACAGAAAGAGACAGAGCATGAATGGGGGAGGGACAGAGAAAGAGGGAGACACAGAATCTGAAACAGGCTCCAGGCTCTGAGCTGTCAGTGCAGAGCTCCATGCGGGGCTTGAACTCACGGACCACAAGATCATGACCTGAACCGAAGTCAGACGCTTAACTGACTGAGCCACCCAGGCGCCCCTCTTTTTTTTTTTTATTAAAAAATTAATTGAGATTTAATGGTCTGATATATGTATGTATTGTGAAAAGATTACCACAACATGATTAGTCAACATCCATCAGTTCACATAGTTACAAACATCTTTTTTCTTGCCATAAAAATTTTAAGATCTATTTTCTGAGCAATTTTCAAACATATAATGTAGTGTTGTTTACTGTAGTCACTATGCTGTACATTACAACCCCAAGACTTATTCATCTTATAATCATAAGTTTGTACCTTTTGATCCCCTTCATCCATTTCATCACCCACCACCCCCCCAGCCCCCACCCTGTCCCACGTCTGACAACTACCAATCTGTTCTCTGAATCTATAAGTTGGTTTTATTTTGTTTTGTTTTGTTTTAATTTTTTAATGTTTATTTATTTTTGATAGAGACACAGAGTGCGAGCAGGGAAGGGGCAGAGGGAGAAAGAGAGACACAGAATCTGAAGCAGGCTCCAGGCTCTGAGCTGTCAGTACAGAGCCCAATGCGGGGCTCAAACCCATGAACTGTGAGATGATGGCCTGAGCTGAAGTCGGATACTTAGCCGACTGAGCCACCATGGGCCCCTTGTATTCTTTTCGACTCTCCACATAAATGGGATCATATAGTTTAGGTTTTGTTTTAATTCTACCCACTATCTTCTTTTGTAACATCTTTCATAAAAAGAAAAATACAGTTGATAAGTAATGAATTTTTAGCTAATAATAATAACAGGCTTGGAATATAATCATTGTGTCTTTTATCCTGGATATCCTTATTTTCTAGGGCAAAGTTTCTCAAAATCTTGACATTATTGACATTTGGGCCAGATAATTCTATATGTTGGGAGTGGGGGAACACCTTCCTGTGCATTGTGGAATATTTAACAGCATGTCAGCCTCCACCCACTCAGTGTCAGTAGCACAACCTGTACACAACGCACCAACAAAAAATGGTTTCAGACCTTGTCAACCGTGCTCTGGTGTGTGTGGTGTGGTGGAGGGGGTAGCAAACTTTCCCTGGTCATGTATCACTGCCCTAGAGTGATCAGACAACTTAAAGAATATCATAATTAAAGCTAGAGCACCGAAGGAAAGAAAGGTTTGGGTGGGGAAGAATGGAGGAAGGGAGGGAAAGAGACACAGAGGGAAAGGAAGGTAAAAATATCTAGATAAACTTTCCTATGCCTCAGGAAAGCTTATGAATAAGGTGAGCTGTGTCTGTGGGTAAGATGTCTTTGCTTCCTAGCCATTCCTACACTTGGGACTACGCCTTAGGTAAAAAGGTCCCTCTTCCAAACCCTCATGTATCCAAGGCTCCCACTAGCCCACACCCCTTGTCTCAAACCATTTTATCTCACTCACCCCAAGCCTCCTTATGCAGCTTCTCCCATCATTCACAGTTTATGTGCCAGAGAGGGGTCCAGAGTTTCCAAATACCTTCCCACCAGACTCACAACTTAGTAGAAGGAACTGATGTAAGTAACACATATCAGTATGTAATTCACAAATGTTTTAATATAGTGATGGACTTAGTACAATGATAAAAAAACAAAAACAAGCCCAAAATGGAGGTGGACAGGACCTAGTCCTTGACCTTTATCTGACCCAGTTCAAATTTATTGTTTATTTGGAAAGTGGTTCTAGATTTGAAAAATAAACTTAGAAGGAGAAATTAGTATCTCACAGTTATTTTGTCCTTCTCAGAAAACATACAAAGAAAATGTATGAACAGAGCTCTTGAAAATTTGAAGGTAAATTCTGGTTCTAATTTTATGCTTTGTCTAGAGTTGTCTATTCTTGACTAAAGACTGTTGTCTTAACACAGTTAAACTTTCAGTCCTGCAGCTCTACCTTAAAAGTCCAAAGATACAAGAACCATGAGCATGAAAAAAGGTGAGTAATCAATCCATCATCTCTGCTGAAAGATCCAATTTTTCCTGTTGCCCAAAACATAACAGAGGCACATCTGGTTTGCCAGATGTTTGTGTGCACCTTTTAGCCACTAATTTAGTTAGTGCCAGATTAGGTATTCCAGAAGGGCAGAGACTTTCTCTTACCAACTTTAGGATCTGTGGCAACACAAAGCCCAGGGCCTCTATACAATTGTGCTCAGTAAATATTTGTTAAATTGAATGACAGACATGAGATTATAAAAACAAAACAAAACATGGAAACTAGAAATCTGCTTTGTGTGATGGCATCCAGTGTGAATCTGTGAAAGAACAATTTGTCATGATTTAGTATGAGCTGATTGAATACATTTTGCTGGGAACTGTATGTGATGAATTGGAGCATTCCCGAATGCAAGAATACACAGCCTGCCAGGCTGACCATATGGTGGCTGTTTATCAAATGTGATAATCCAGGTCAAGCTGAACTGCTGGAAATTGAAGAGCTGTCATTGAACATAGGAAGGGAAGATGGGCCTCAGTAAATTCTGCAGCCAGGGGAACTCAGTCTCAGAATGCAAAAAAGACATGGGCATCCATGTCTGAACACCAGGTTGGTGTGAAGAGGAAGGCAGAAGAGCAGACAGAGCCAGGGAAAACATGTCCTTTCTTGCTATGGTTAAGGGAGTGCAGTTTTTGTGCTAAAAAGCAGAGATGTGAGCAGATGAAGGTATCCAGCAGGATCTGTCCTCAGGGCTAGTCCTGGAGGTATTTCTCTAGGAGGCTTAAATCTCAAACACTTGCTCCATAGAACACAGCATCCAGAGGGAAAAACCTAAACTCAATGAGAGAATGGGGAACAGATGACACTTGCCTCTCCTCCCCATGATATAGCATCATTCTCTGTGAGCAAGTGATTAGTATAAACTTGCTTATGAAAGGATGCCTGGGTAGCTAAGTCAGTTAAGTGTCTGAGTGTCAGTGTCACTCCCCACTTCAAGCTCTGTGCTGACAGCCCAGGAGCCTGCTTGGGAGTCTCTCTTTCCCTCGCTCTCTGACCTTCCCCCCCTTAAAAATAAATAAGTAAACATTTAAAAATAAATAAATAAACAAATTCGTTATGAAAAGTCTGGGGAGGTTTCACAAAATGTAATGAAACACAACTACAGGTGATTCTGGAAGTATTTCACTGTCAAACACCACCACATTCTAGTACATTACTAAATATCTAATGTAAAAGAGACCTGACCAGAGGAAATCATTTTAAATGAGATAACTTATCTTTCTCACATCTGTTGCAGAAAGGTGTGCAGATGGGAGAGTAGCTGAATGACTACTGAGGCTGAGCTTCCAGATGTGATTTGGGGGTGGATCTTGATCCCTAGAACTCTCCTTTGTCACACAGAAGGTTATACATACATAAACATACATGTATATACATATATGTACCTTATATATATTATATACATCTCACACACACACACACATATAAAACACCAATTCTTATAGCCTTGTTAAATTCTATAAAATCCATCCACATTAGCTAAAACAAACCTATTAATGCCTTCATTAGACACAGTTGCTGACAGCCAGCTACAGAGGCCTGAGTTAGACACTGTTGATATGAAGGTGACATAACAGGCTAAGTCCTGCTCCTTGTGGAATTTTTTAACTGACATTTCAGGTTGTTTTGTGTGTGTGTGTGTGTGTGTGTGTGTGTGTGACAATGAGAGACATCAGTGTAGCAGACAACCCAGTATTGTATTGTTTTTTTGTAGAAATCCCTGCCTCTCAGAGTGGAGAATGCATTAAGGTCCTATACAGAGACAAAGGCTTTGACTCATGACCATAAAAAAACTATGGTATAGAAGAAGTTAGTTATCCAGGTACATATATTGTATTCTGTCTAAAAAGCATATGGGCGTGTGTGTGTTGTTATAATGTATGTATTTGGAAAACTATATACTAAAATGTAAATGGTAATATTTAAGATTTTTTTCTTCTCTGTTTTTTTAAATATATTTTCAAATTACAACAGTAAACATCTATTAATTTTGTGACCAGGAAAAAAAATCTTCATGATAGATTTTTAAAAGTCACCTTTTGAGTGTAGACTCAGGGAACAGAAATGTTGTTGGGCTTTATTCTATCCAGATAAGAAGGTACCTGACTCTGTTCACTGCAGTATTGTCATCTACTTTTATGTTCTGAATCCCTAGAATCTAGGCATCCTATCCCTAGGGCCAGAAGTTTTTCCTAGAACCCAGGAAGGGCAAGTTCTTACGGCCACAATTTATTCATCTGTTTTCCTTGGTTGAGATTGGAAGACACTACTTTCTGGACCAAGCAAGTTATAAATATCAGGGCAAGCAATTTTTCAAAAAGGTAGTCTAGTACTGTGAAAAGCTTTAGAGTCTGACAGTCGTTATTTGGAATCCTATGTCTCCCCCTAAATTCCTAGGACAATGCTCTCAGGCTCTCGGAGCCCTGGTATCCAAATAGCAAGGAAATATGGTAACCTTTGCAGCCTCTGAAGAATCAATATTAGAGTCCTAACTATGAAATGGGAAGTGCCTAAGTTATTGGCTCAGAGCCCAGGGCTGAGCATATGGAAGCATCCAGTTCAGTAAATTGGGTTTCTTATATTGAGTTTCTCATATTGAGTAAATATTTGCCACAACTAATGCTAATTATGAATGTGTACTATGTGCCAAGCACTTTGTTATGTGATCTACATGCATAAAACCAATTTTACTTGTAGAACACTGTAGGAGAAATGTATTATTATCATATTCATTTTTTTAAATGCGGAGGCATGGAGTTGACAAAGTTATACACTTGCTCATGACCCCATGGAATTGGCCTGGGAACTAGGTTATCTGACCAAACTTGGAGCCACTTTGTTCTACTACCCTCTATATGAAGACATTAAGACATTATTAATGCATGAACTAACACACGGAAGTGACCTCAACATTTAAAATGTGCTATAGTGTCAATAACATATGGAGCTTCTTAAGGGCTCCTCAGGTCTTCTCTGACTGTAATATGGAAAATTAGGTTTTTATTTTGAGCACTCAAGCATTGTTGCCAAAATTGTCTAGTCTGGTATCTTTATGAAATTTAAAAAATAATAATAAAATTCTAAAAGCCTTTCTTTTCACAAAAAATATCCTGGGTATCAGTACATTTAATTATTTTGTACATCCAATAGAAGAGCCAACAGTAAAGATGAAGAGAAAACATACAGAACTGTACCTTTTGCATACTGGAAAAGAAGAATGCCTGAGCCCACTGTGCTTAACATGTGTTTACAAACGATTACAATGAAGTAATAACTGCTAATGCTCATAGAGTACTTTATGTACGTTCTTAATACTTCATACATTTTTTCATTATTCTTTCTATTATTATTATTAATTATTATTATTATTATCCCCCTTGTACAGATGGAGAAACTGCGATGCAGAGCATGTAACTGGTCTGCTCTAAGTCACTCAGTAGTAAATGGCAGAGCCCCCCATTTGGCCCGAGTCAGCCTGGTTCAGCCCATCCCACCTTATCACTGCTCTTCTACTTCTGAATTAACAACCTAGTCACACAGGCCTTTGGTTTGTTCCTTTTCACTTTTATAGTCCTTTCTTCTCCTGCTTCATGCTCCAGGTGCCAGAGCCTTCACCTCAGAAACTGATGTTCTGGGTTAGCCATCCCTCCTGAGGAGATATCTTCATTCATATCAACCAGTACAGGTCTAGAGAAATAAATAGTGGTAGGATTTCAAAGACTGGGGAAAGATGCAAGGAAAAACATATGAGGAAAGAGGTACCTTCGCAGTTCCCTTTAAACTACACCACATAGGAATCTGAAAAATTCAGCTACCAGATAAGGCTTGGTGAAAACTCACTAAGAAGTACGATCTAGATGAAGACACTAGCAACTGTGTGATGCAGCAGTTGTGCTGGAATGTTATACCTGCAGGGCTTTTGTGAACTCTATTCCTTAATCTGTACAAAAAAATCGCTCTCCCCCAAAATAGGCAGTAAATTCTTGGATTCAGTAATATAGGTCTTAGTAATATTTTTTTGGATCTGTATCATCAGGCAAGGTCAACAACAACAACAAAAAATAAACAACTGGGGATACATCAAATTAAAAAGTTTTTAGACAGTGAAGAAAACTATCAACAAAGTGAACAGGCAACCTACCTAGTGGAAGAAGATATTTCCAAATAATATACCTGACAAGAGGTTAATATACAAAATATATAAGAACTTTTGCAACTCAACACCAAACAAATAATCCAATTAAGAAATGAGCAGAGGCCCTGAAGAGGCATTTCTCCAAAGAAGACATACACGTGGCCAACAGGTACATGAAAAGTGCTCAGCATCACTCAGCATCAGGGAAATGCAAATCAAAACTACAAATGAGATTTCACCTCACACCTGTCAGAATGGCTAATATTGAAAAGGCAAGAAATAAGGACAGCAATACTAGCCCCAATCTACAGATCCAATGCGATTCCTGACAAAATCCCAAGGGTCTTTTTTGCCAAAATGGAAAATGTGATCCTCAAATTCAAGAATTCTGGACTGACAGGTCAGGAAGTATACAGACTTGAACTTCACTCAGGTATCTGTCAGCAGCCCTCTTGGACCTCACTGAACCCACCCACCTCTCATCTCAGCAAGATTTCCGTACCCAGACTTACACAGAAGTGTCTGTTCTGCACCACAGAACTGCAGTGAGGTCAAGGATATGTGTGACCAGCTCAGACTGTATCACCATGAAGACTCAGGGCAGGAGAGGCTTCTGAGGTCATCAAAATGTTGTCTGACTGTAGTCAAAACAACCCTCAAAGAACAAGTCTTGGCTGCAGCATGATGTGCTACTAGTGGACCAGAGGATGTACTGCTGTTTTTCAAGTGCTCATGAGCATATTTTAAGTACCAGCTAGTTTTCTTTTGCTGGTGGGACCTTTCTGGGTACAGACATCGTGGCTTTCTATAGGGGTGGAATGTTCCTGCCTCCACTTGTCCTGAATACCTGGATATCATACAGACGGTATATGGAGACAAGACCATTACCTAGCAGGGTTTTGAGAAACCAGCACAGACATCCCAGAGCAGGTCAAGCATTCCAACACTGCAAACTGGAGATTGGTACCAAGATTACATTTCAAATATGTCAAAAATAAGCAAATTTAGACAAATCTGAATATTTTTTCCATGCTTTACTTAGGAATTAGCAATTTAAATAAACTGTCCATTGGAAAAAATATTTGGGGGTGCATGGGTGATGCATTAAGGTCCTATAGTTCAGTCAGTTAAGTTAAGCTCAGTCAGTTAAGCGTCTGACTCTTGATTTTGGTTCAGGTCATGATCCCATGGTTTGTGGGTTCATGGGATAGAGCCTTGTCTCTGGCTCTGCACTGACAGTGTGTAGCCTGCTTGGGGTTCTCTCTCTCTCTCTCTCTCTCTCTCTCTACCTCTCTCCCACTCTCTCTCTCTCTAAGATAAATAAACATTTGAAAAAAATTTTTCTAATAAACCTAAACATATGTATTATAAAGTTGTTAATAAAGTAGCATAGTTGTTTTGTGTGGGTGTCAGCCTATGATAGTGACGCTATCATCTACAAATACCTGGGACACCTACCTGGGAGCATATATTGGAGGCAGCCCCACAGACATTTCTCAGAGAGGAGTCAATGTTGTGGCTGGACCAGCCCTTGTGTTTTTCATTATGATTGCAAGATGCAACTCAGCAAAAACCATGAGGGAACTTTGAAAAACAGTGTTTAATGCTCACAAGTTCTGGGGACTCCACGGCACACCTGGAGCCATGTAGTATGGTCTCAGGGAGATAAAGAGGAGAGGAGAGGAAAGGAAGGAGGGAGAGAGGAAGGGAGAGAGAGGAGATAACACCTGGGCTTCTGCTTTTATTAGAGTTGAGGGTGTGGTGCTCAAGGTTTCCTGGGTTCATTCTTTATTGGTGAATTTAAAGAGAATTTGGTTGTAGGAAGGGAAAAGCAGGGTCACTTAAGTAGTCAGTTGTCTAGGTTACCCAGCATTTTCTAAAAGGGGAACTTCATGTGTGGACCAACTTGGCTCCTTATGTATTTGTATAGCTGGTAACTGTGTCACACAGCTGGTAAGATGTTTATTTGAGATGGATGTCATTGAAATTGATGCTTTGGCAATCAAAAGCTTAATTTTAGGCACTTAAACTACAATAGTTTTTGTTAAATTACGTTTCAAAGTTAAACTTCATTACAGTTTTAACACCCTTCCATTGTATAAGACTTTCCAATTTGCCACATGCTTTCATGAATATTATTCTTTGAATTTTCAGTAAATCCTGGTAAGGTAGGCAGGGTAGTAATTACCGCCTTCATTTTCAGAGGAACAAGCTGGGCCTTAAACTTAGTAAGTTTCAGTGATGTATGACTTCTAGTTTTTAGTCCGCCACTCCATCACCTACACTGCCTCAGTGTCAATTCAGCCTACATGCCTCCTCTAATAGGAGCAGGTTACTTTCGGGAGGTGAGTCCTTCTACTTCCTACAGGTGGCTGCCTTCTCTGCCTCCTTACCCAAGGGAAAATTTCATAAAGTGTCTCTTGGAGTGGTGACAGATATGTACAGGTCCACAATCATTCATTTATCTCATTCTCCACCCCCATGTTTCTTTTTTTTTTTTTTGATGTTTATTTATTTAGTTTTAGAGAGGGAGAGTGGGGAAGAGGCAGAGAAAAAGAGAGAGAATCCCAAGCAGACTCCACACTCAGCCTGGAGTTCAACACAGGGCTTAATCTTACCACCATCAGCTCATGATCTGAGTTTGATGCTTAGCTGACTGAGCCACCCAGGTGACCCCCATGTTCTTTATGGAAGAAAAGCAATTGTCAAAATTCCAAAATGTTCAGTTTTTCAAAATCATATGTAATGTTTAATCTCACCAATACTGTATTGAATATTTAAAATTTTGTTTAATGGATAGATCTCTCAATAGACACTTGGGCTGCTTCCATAGCTTGGCTATTGTAAATAATGCTGCAATAAACATAGGGTGCACATATATTTTCTGATTAGTGCTTTCATTTTCTTTTGGTAAATTCCCCAAGGAAGAATTACTAGCTCACATGATATTTCTATTTCTAATGTTTTGAAGAAACTCCATACTGTTTTTCACAATGGTTACCCCAATTTGCATTCCTACCAATAGTGCACAAGGGACTTTTTCTCCACATCCTCACCAGCACTTGTTATTTCTTGTATTTTTGATATTAGCCAATCTATCGGGTATGAGGTGATATCTCATTAATAGTTCTGGTTTGCATTTCCCTGATGCTGAGTGATGTTGAGCACTTTTCATGTGTTTGTTGGCCACCTGTATGTCTTCTTTGGAGAAATGCCTCTTCAGGTCCTCTGCCAATTTTTTAATTGGATTATTTAGGTTTTTTTGGTGTTGAGTTGTATGTGTGTGCAGGTATATATGTGTATACATGTGTTTGTACATATGTATATACATGTGTCTATATATATGCATCCATACACACACATTATAGAATATTACTCAGCTACATAAAAGAATGAGATCTTGCCACTCTTGACGACATGGATAGACCTAGAAGGCATTATGCTAAGTGAAATAAGCCCAACAAAGACAAATACCATATGATTTAACTTATATGTGGAATCTAAAAGACAAACAAAGAAAAAAAATACAACCAACAGAAAAACAGACTATTAAATACAGAGAACAAACTGCTGGTTGCCTGAGGGGACAGAGGTGGTGAGATGGATGAAATAGATAAAGGGAATTAAGAGGTGTAAATTTCTAGTTATAAAATAAATGAGTCACAGAGATGAAAAGTGCAGCATAGGGAATATAGTCTATAATATTATATGGTGAAAGATGGTGACTATACTTATCATGGTAAACACTGAATAATATATAAAATTGTTGAATCAATATGTCATACACTTGAAACTAATACAACATATGGTAATTATACTTCAATAAAAATAATTTAAATAAATAAATAAATAAATAAATAACAAAAAGCAAATAAAAAAGAGGGTAGATCTCATCCTAAGTATTATTACTAAACAAAATTAAATTAAAAATAAAAGTAGGATGAATAAATTAGAAGAAGAACAAGTTGGTAGCTAGCATTTGACCACTTTTGATGTGTATTTGGAGTTAGTTTTAAGTTCTTCAATGAAATGTTTACATTGATGGCTAATGTAAAGTACATGAGGGGGTGCCTGGGTGGCTCAGTCAGTTAGTTAAGTGTCTGACTTCAGCTCAGGTCATCATCTCGCGGTTTGTGAGATGAGCCCCACGTTGGGTTCTGTGCTAATGGCTCGGAGCCTGGAGTCTGCTTCAGATTCTGTGACTCCCTTTCCCTCTCTCTCAATCTCTCTCTCTCTCTCTCTCTCTCGCTCTCTCTCTGCCCCTCCCCCGCTCATGCAATGTCTGTCTGTCTCTCTCTCTCTCAAAAATAAATACAAATTAAAAAAAATTAAAGTACATGAATCACTATCTTCCATCTAAAAAGCATGATATATTCAAATAATATCAATTTTAATTTTGAAATTAGTAGTGGAAAGTAAACTGTAAAGTTTAAACATCATAAGAAGGTCTTTCTACATATTAAAATAATATACCAGGCATAAAATAAGCCAAAGAATTTTTATTATATTTTAAGAGACCATTATAATATTTTAAAATTAACTGGAACTTGCTGCTACCCCCCTTAATACACACATAAATATACCTCATTCAGTGTCTATCATAAATCATTAAAAACAAATTGTTACTAATCATTAGATTTGTAATTTCTAAGTTAAAATGGGTAATATCCATTGCTTGTGAAAGAAAAGAAAATAAAAAAGAAAAGCAACCTTTACACTATTGCTGGTAGTGATTTGAGACAATATATTAATTTATTTCCAATAAAATTTGGCAATAGCTATGCAAATTTAAGTGCGTAGACCTTGAAAACAGCAACTTCATTATTTCCAACTGATCTGTTTAAAGGGAAAATTGGGGATGCCATCAAGAGCATACTAGTTAAAAACCAGACCATGCATCTATACTATAGGATTCTTTGAATCAATTAAATAGAATGGGGCAAATCTATCAATGTTATATAAAAGCTATATAAAAGGTTGTTACACAAAATAAAGTTACAGCTTAGAGATGTGGCATCCCATGGGAATGAACTCTGCTCATCTCTAGCTCTTCCTTCAGGGTCCTCAGGATCATGTGATACTCATCACTCAAATCAGTCTTTATATGCCCTCTTGTGAGGCATGGCCTGGGCTCACTCAGAAATGAACCCATTGAGTATAACAATAAGTTTAAAGTAGCTCTCAACACATTTTGACAAAACCACTTCTATGAATTGCTGAGATTAGAGACACTTCAATTATTGTAAAAGTCCCAGATCCTATGAAAGATGTTCCAAGTGCTGAGTAGTCAAACAATTAGAAAACACTGGCATCAAAACAAGAATCACTTTTTATGTTAATCCTATTTGCTCAAGAAGCAAAGGAAAAAGCTCTTCAGAGATCGTGGCACTCTCCTTGGAGTTCTAGTGGTGATAGATATGGCTGTTGGCAGAATCTAGTTGAAACTAGCTTGGTGTCTGCTTCATAAAACAGGATTTTTTGCCCATGTTGTATCCAAATTTGTTAACTAATTCTTTTAGTTTCCATAATCTAAGATAGACACAATTAATTGATTGACTGATGAGTACTTATTGCCTATACTTTGAACTTTCTGGAAGCCTACCTAAATAACTATGGCACCACCAGCCCAAAGGTAACCTAAAGTGTAGTGGTATAATGGCCTTGTCTTCTAAGGGCCTTATTTTTCTCACTACAAAATCTCCTTTGGTTAAAGACTGAATCTCTATTATATGCCAGTGTCCTAGCCCAGGGCCAGGGCAGAACATATGCTTTCCCATTCTGGAAGGACTGTGAAAGGCATCCTGCTAGATGCAGTGGAAACACAGACATTTAGGGTACTTCCTTTAATTTCATCCTATCCAGAGAATGAGATACATATATGGAAAAAACAAGGAGGAAAAAAGTTGCAACAGAAGATCTAAGACAAATACAAAGGACTTCAGGAATTCAGAAACAGCTGGGATAATCCAGAAAGGCTCAAAGACAAGGCGGTATTTGAATTCGAACTGAAAGAATGAGCATTTTCAGTGAGACTGGTTTATCCAGACAAGTTTTCAGTTGGAGGGGGAAGCATAAGAACAATGGCTGAGGTAAGACAGAGGCTGGGTTACACACACACCACACACACACACACACACACACACACACAAACAGACAGGCAAACAAACAAACAAACAAACAAAAACATGTGTTCTTACTGGTCCTGAGGTGGAGGTGGGAAAGAAACTGTCTACACTGTCTCACCAGCCAATGAGGCTGCCCTCCACACCCTCTTTACTGTGAATGGTTTAACACACAAATTATTAGTAAATGGATTTGTGATGGGATAGACAGAGAAAGGTGAGCAGTTCATCCTCACACCGTGTAAAAAAAATGAACCTTGTTGCATTAAAATAATAAAAAAAGAAGTCTAGAAAGAATACATTTACTTAAACTCTATCCATGGACTGTTAAAGCACCCATGCTCCACATATATGGCAAAATGACACTGAACACAGGGTCTGGGGCTTTGTGACACCATTGGCAAAAAATCCATATGTAGACTCTGATGTGCTGGGAGAAAGACTCACCTAGAGTGAAATGATCTTTATTTGGCTTTTGCATTTAACTATATGTATTTAGAAGTGATGACACTTTCTGGAAAAAAATAGTCAATGGCTCTTTTTCTTCCAGTAATTCAAATTTTGCCATCAGTCATTTCACATGACTAAAAATTTTATGCACTTACGTAGCTTCCTTTGTGAATAAAAGTCAGGAAAAATGATCTTAGCCTTTGTTAATGAGAGTTAGCTTGCTTGCTGGCAAGTGCTATTTTAATAACAAAAACTGTCTTATTTTTCCTTGCCTCATTCATGTTGTGCTAACAAGCCCAGCTTGTAAGTTACCATTAAAAACATGAAAATTTACATTTTAATAGTTTAGATTGGTTTGTTTCCTTATAGAGAATAATGATAAAACTAAAAATACACTACACATATACATATATGCTTCTTTGAGCATAGAAAATGGCAAATGGAGAAAACTTGTAGCACTGAAAACTGGGGGGGGGGGGGGGGGGCACAGAGATCCAGTGAGCTCAGCAGGACTCTGGTAGATGAGGTTCAAGGAACAGAGTAGTTGGAGCAGATGCTGCAGGGCACTGGAGCTCTACCAAGCTCACCCAAATTCCTACTGCTGTTCTAGCTGGTCTTTATTCACCAAGCCAAGGGGCTTTTATTGCAGGGTATTTTAAAAGCCATCTGGTGGTTTCTGAGAATTATTTCTCATCTGTTGGTAAGCTAAATAAGGTCACTTTATCCTTTTCACATAAGTCACATTTTCTGCCAACTACTTACTGACATTGTGGTCTTCCCTTGATCTTAAATCGTCTGTGACATCTTTCTTCAGTTGTATGGATCAGAATTAGGCCAAGCCCTTGAATTAGTGATTTTGAATCAGGTTCCATTTATCGCAGTGCACCCATTTATCTTGAATCCTCTTAAAACAACATTTCTGATCTGAAACCTTGTTTACAGTAGTTATTTTATTATTTTGAAAATTTGTTTAAGAACACTAATGAATGACACTCAAAGTCATGTGTTCTCCCAGATAAATGAAACATTTTCTATTCAAGGTTCCTGGATTCTTTCTTGCCTATTATTATACCTGCATTTTCATTTCCTTTGACTAAAAGCAGAGTAGTGGCTTCCACTTCACTTGAGGATTGTACAGATTGATGGATCATAAGCCAAATGGCCTGTGGCTTATTATTCAGAAGTCATTTCATGTCTGATACTATCTGCCATTGCGATGGAGCAGACAGGACTGCTCCTGTCATCACAGGGAGAACATGGCAACAGGTATAAGGGTATATCTGGACACACCTCAGCCATAGTTGGACACAGGTAATCTTCATAATCAGAGAGAAAAACAGAGCTCACGATGACAGCTAGATCTGTTATTTGTAATGTTGTGACTGTGTGCCCTGCCTCACAACTAAAGATTTACCAGGATGTGTTCAGACAAAGGCTATAATTTAAGCACATTTTGGGTTCCCGAGAGAACTCTCACTGAGGATTAAAACTCAATTCAATGAACTGTGCCCAGTTAATAGCCACTAGAGGGATGTGCTACATTAGCATAGATAGCTCCATATATTTTCAAATACATTAAAAATATATTTGATACTCATGTGATCAAACCACAAACATTCAAAGTATGTCTCTCCCAGTTAGCAGGGTCAGCCATAAGCAGATGTGTTCAGATACAGGCTATTAGACACTGAGTCTGAGAAGCACGTGCTGTTCGTAGCATAATTGGATGGGAGGGACCTCAGTCCTGCCCATTGTTCATTTACAACCCTTTCCTTCCATTCCAGTTCACAAAGCCCCAAGAACATTTCACATAATGTATTCTGATATCCATTTGGGTACCAGCCCCCTCTGGTCCACACATGCTCTGAAGGTTTGCATAGCTTGAAGACAAAGAATGCTAGTAAATGCATTTCTTGATCAGTGAATATATATATATATATATATATACATGTATATATATATATACATGTATATATATATATATACATGTATATATATATATATATTTATACATGTATATATATATATTTAGAATCAGTAAATGAATATTCAATGAATTAATTTTTTTTAATAAAAGTGCAATGCTTAAAGAAACCACCAACTTTTCCAGAATGCTTGTCATCAGTTTCCCAACAAATTAAGCAGGAAAAATCTTTAACCAAACATCAGAATAAACAGACCCTGGTTCTATTACCATGCACCTAGCATTTTTCTGGGCCTCAGTTGTCTAATTTGCGATCTGTTAGTGGTGGCACTTATATCTCTTATAACCAAAACTTACTTAGGGGCTTAAACCAACAACCATTTATTATTGCTTATGAGTCTATAGGTCAATGGAGTGGTCTTGCTGAGGTGGGCCAGCCTTAGCTAATTTTGGTTAAGCACACTCATATGGGTGCTATCAGCCCCTAATTAGGGGCTGCCTCACCTACGATGACTTCAGCTGGGATGGCCCATCTCTGCTCTGTGGTCTCTCCTCCTTCAGTGGGCTAGCATGCCTGGTTTCTATGGTGGCTGGGAAAAGTCCCAAGCAAGCTAGGGGAAACCACAAGGCCTCTTGCCTCCCAGACTTGGAACTGAAAGGTAACTTCCACTTAAATCCCAAGGAAAAAGCAAGTCCCAAGGCCAGGTGAAAGGCAAAGAATTTAGAGAGAGATTTTAACTCTGATTGTAGGAATTGAAAAGTCATACTGCAGTGTGATGTGGACACAGAGAGGAACATAAATATACCCATTTCTTATAATCATTCAAGCTATCTTCCAAATTTTAAAATCCTGTCATTTATCATGTGTTCCCCAAAGGACTTTCCTGTGGCTTTTAGGCCTTGGGATGACTCCAGAGGATGCATCTTTCTTACAGAGATTACATTCTTTAAATTTTTTTAAATATTTATTAATTTTTGAGAGAGACAAAGTGCTAGTTGGGGAGGTGTAGAGAGAGAGGGAGACCCAGAATCTTAAACAGGCTCTAGGATCTGAGCTGTCAGCACAGAGCCCAATGAGGGGCTCAAACTCATGGACCATGAGATAATGACTTGAGCCAAAGTCGGATGCACAACCTACTGAGCCACCCAGGTGCCCTGTGAGATTAGTTTCTTTTAAATAGACTTGACTCCTTTGAAATGTTGATGTATTGCCTCATATTTCACCTGATCCTAGAGATTATCTTTAGCTAAAAGCCAGCCCCTCAAAAAATCAACCTCTGCGTGCAGAGAGTGAACTGGGAATTATTTTGGGAAAATACTTTTCTTCCAGGGATATGATCAACAGAAGAGCAACCTTAGAAGGTGAGACCTAATTATTATTTCATTTTCCACCAACCCATCTTTTGCCATTAAAAGTCCTGCTGGTGCTATGTCTGAGGCTGGCATGAACCAGTTCTCAGGGCTGCTTTGGGGCTGTGTTAGAGGCTGTATGTTCAATTTACCTTGCTTTCCAGAAAGGTGATGAACATGTTAGTTGTTTTTAATAATGTTAATTAATAGCAAGACCTGGGTCTGACGCCACTTGCTAAGCAAGCTGACTTTACTGCCAGACTCCTAGTGGGCCTCTTGATGAAACTGCTGTACTGCCATTTTGTCCCCTTTTATCCCAGACACTTGATTGATTGCTGTTAGCACTTGCCAAGATTTATATCCATATTCCAGTGAAATCTCACACACTTACAACATACACACATCCTATGAAACATCTTCTAAATTTTCTCCATTTACAGCTTTTGTCCTCAAATTATAAGGAAGACCCGTTGCTTCTCCAAACACCAATGCTTTCCTGCTTCCATTTTATTTTAAATTGCCCTTAATTTTTAAAACTATGATTCTAACTTTCAACAGTTGTTAAATTTTGTAGAAGAACAGGGTTTTTGGTGTCTTTTCTCAGTGACTTCTTATTGCCTCTCTACTATTTGTTTTTGCCTTTGCTTCTAGCAAATACCTGTTTTTGGTTAAGGTTATTAGTGAAAACCCTCATTGTTCACCATGCTTATCTCGCAAAGTGCTATGGCTGTGCTCACACTTGATCTTGTTGATAGTCTGAAATCAAGGAGTTGGCTAGGCCATGCTCTCTTTGAAGGTTCTAGCAGAGAACTGGTCCATGTCTTTTCAGCTTCTGCTATTGCAGCAATCCTTGGCATTCCTTGGTTTATAGACACATCACTACAATCTCTATCACTACCATCACATGGCATTCAATCTGTGTGTCTCTGTCTCTGTGTCTCTCCTCTTCTCATATTTAATTAAGTGCTTACCCTTCTACTCTAGTATGACCTCACCTTAACTAACTACATCTGAAAAAGCTGTATTTCCAAATAAGGCCACATCCTGAGGTTCCAAGAAAGACAAGAACTTTGGGAAGACACTATGCAACCCATTATAGGCCTCTTTATTTGACAAAGTGATTTTTATCAAAGTTCTAATAAGGTCATCATGCAAAAGACATTTCAATGTCTCCTTTCATCATGACAACAATGGTCTCAGAGACAGTCTATGATTGTTTCCATTTTACAGATGAGGAGATCCTGGGCAATGGCTCAGGTATATCTAACATTACATCCTCTAGAATAGGTGCTTTTCCTTTTGTAACTTCAGTATTCTGTGCATGGATTATATTCCAGTTTCTCTACTATAGTTTTATTTTACTTCTACAAATTTCTTAATGTGTTATGATTTCTATAATGTGTTTATGTTTAAGGCATATTTTCCCTTCCATAAATATGGGGTTTCTTTCATTGGAGAAGAGCTAATAACTTGGTTTTCCAAAGTTAGGAATATTGTGAGAAGTGTGAGAAAATGATCAGAGCCCAAAATGATAAGAAAAAACAAGGTGCATTAGTCAGCGTTCTCCAGGAGAACAGAACCAATAGAATGTATTAACAGTGAGGTTTATTACAAGAGATTGGTCCATGGGATTATGGAGGCTGGAAGGTCCCAAAGTCTGCAGGTGGTCAGCAAGGTAGAAACCCAAGACAGTCCATGGTATAGTTCCAGTCTTAGTCCAAAGACCTGAGAATCAGGAGAAACAACTGTGTAGTTATCATCTGAAACTGTCAGACTCAAGGCATCAAGACTCAATATTTCATTATGAATAAAGTTGATTTTTCAATTTGAAGTCCTGCAGGCAGGACAAATTCTCTCTTACTCAGTCACAGGAAGGCCAGCCTTGTGCTCTCTTCAGGTCTTCAACTGATTGGATGAGGCCAAACCCACATTAGGGATGGCAATCTGCTTTACTCAATCCAGTGATTCAAATGTTAACCTCATCCAGAAAAAAAAAACCTCACACACATCTAGAATAATGTCTGACCAAACAGGGGTGCCTGGGAGGCTTGTTTGGTTAAGCATCTGACTCTTGGTTTTGGCTCAGGTCATGATCTCAGGGTTTGTGAGTTTGAGGCCTGTGTCAGGCTCTGTGATGACAGTGTGGAGCCTGCTTGGAATTCTCTCTCTCTCTCTCTCTCTCTCTCTCTCTCTCAAAATAAATTAATTAATTAATGAAAAATTATATATATTTGACCAAATATCTGGGCACTGCGTGGCTCACTTAAGTTGACATGCAAAATTAACCCTCAAACAAGAAAAACCCACATTCTGCATGTTTATCATACCTGAGACACTGCAGAAATATTAAAATAGCAAATGTTTAAGTATCTCATGTGACCTGACCTGAAAACTTAACCAAAGAAGCCTTGGCCAGCCCATGGGGGCTGAGACATAGCCTGTGCCACCACAGTCACTGCACAAGTGTTTGTTGGGCTATTTTAATACTCAAAATTGCCTTCCAGAATGATCCACTCTTAGCCTTCTCTTTCTCTCTGATTCTCACAGATCATAGCCTTAAACAATGGTTAGGGCAAAAGAAGAAAAGCCCTTCCTTTGATTTCCAGAGCAATCTTCAGCTAACTAAGAGGAGAGTTTGGCTGATCATTACAAAGCCCAAAAAGCCACTGGCCATTTCAGGAAATGGTTTCTTTCATCTTCACTCAATTTCCTCAAAGTATTCTGAAAACTGACAGGGCAACAGGGAAGAATCCTTGTTGAGAACACAAGGAGGATGTTCATCTTCCTGCTGGCTGCCACTTTCCCACAAAGGTCAGCACAGGAAACAATCAATTAAGCCATAAGGGGCATTTGAAAATTAGTCTCCATTTGTCTTGGCATTTCTAAAATTAATGCACCCCAGAATAGAACAGAATAGAAAAAAAAATAATAATGAGAGAATGAGAGTCCAGCTGCTCTGGAAAATGTAGCTGAACTGGAATGAATCTAACAAACCAATGTGTGGTTACATGGGCCCTGGGGTGCATGTGGGGCTTGTAGTCTTAATTTTCATTAGAATAAAGCTTTTATAAAATAGAGATGCTAGAATGGTGGGAACTATACAGCTCATGAAATGTATACCACAAACACGGCTGCAACATGGTGACTTCCCAGCATGGCTTGAAATGCAGAGTGTTTTTGAGAAACTAACATCCAGTCACTGCCTTTCTGAGATTGCACTCTGTTCAGCTGGATTGGATGGTCTGTTCTGTAAAATGGCAGAGGAAGCCAAATATAACAGGTGTTACCTAGCAGAACTGCAGAATCTAAACTCAAGGGTTATGCATGGGTTAATAAGAGGGAGGCCTTGGGTCAGGGCAGGTCATCGAACTCTGAAATCAATTTTTCCATTTGCCAATAAGAAATCTTCCTGTGCTACTATAACAGAATACCACAAACTTGGTGATTTAAAGCAACAGGATTTTTTCTTTCATAGTTCAGGAGGTCAGAAGTCTGAAATCCAGGTGTTGACAGGGTCCCACTCTCTCCAAGTCTCCATGGGAGAATCTTTCCTTGCTTCCTCCAGCTTCTAGTGGCTGCTGCATTCTGCAGCCTGTGGCCACATCACTCCAATCTCTGCCTCCATCTTCACACCATATTCCCTCTTCTGCTTGTGTCTTCTCCCTTTTGTCTGACTCAAATTTCTCTTTGCCTCCCTTTTATAAGGACAGTTTTCATTGTATTTAAGACACACACACACACACACACACACACACACACCCATCACCCGGGATGATCTTATCTCACAGTTGTAAACTTAATCCCAACAGCAAAGGCCCTTTTACCAAATAAGACAACATTCACAGGTCCCAGGGACTTGATGTGATATCTTTTATGGAGCTGTTTTTCAGTTTCCCACAGAAAGGCTGTATAAGGTAGTCTATAAGACCCATCCAATTCTGACATTCTAAATCAATGAAAGCAACATGTTATTGAGTCAGCATTCCTTTGAAACCAAGACATATGGAAATGCATGCTAGGTCTATAAGAAGGGCATCCATGAGTTAAACACTCATAAACTTATGACTCTGAAGAAGCCCTTCAAAATAAAAATAATTATGACATTCAGTATAGAAACGCCACATGCTAAATAAATGCGAAGAACATTTTCATTCTATGAGTTGCATTGCATTCTTGGCAGGGACCAGTAGATGGTAGACCAGACACACACACATCTTGGTTGCAGTTCTCTGCATCAGAACCTTCACACTGTGGTTTCCCTAGACTGGAGTCCCTTAAACCTCTTGTTGTCTGACAGACAAGGGACTTATCTGTCCAGTACAAATATCACCTCAACCAACAAGCCAACCTGGTTCTCATAGAAAATTAAGTTCTTTCTTAACAAAGTGACATGTAAATCCTTTTAATAACAAAGATCACATTTCCCTATCATGTGAATTTAAAAGTTATTCTAATTATATCACTTAGAACAGCATTTCTAGGCTTGCCTTCTGTGTTTTAAATTGTTTGACTCTTAAAATATTCTAAATTATATCTCTTTGAACATCACTTCTAGCCTGCCTACTGTGTTTTGAATTGTTGACTCTTTCAGGTTCAATGAATTACTCAGAGGACAGAACAGATTTCTTACACAAATACCATAGAAAAAGTTTTCTGCTGGCTGCCCAGACCTGTCATCTCCTGGGATTCCTTCACTATTGCACTAGGTTAAGGATGAATTATATAACTCATTTTTTATACATACCAGCATTAAACTCCTGCTATGTGGTGGGCACTGTCATTGTTGCTGTGTTGTCAAAATAAACAAAGTTTAGTTTGTTTCCTGAAGAATCTACAGTGTAGTTCAATCAAGGTAGAGCCTGCATACTTAAACATTTGCATGAAAACTGTATTTGTTTTCAATTTTTTAATATGCCTTAAAAATCAACATAAACCTACCCCACTAAATACTTTGTGATGCTTTGCTCAATAAGAAAGGGAAGTCTTCCTTTTATATAACCCCAAGTACTACTAATAGTCAATGATATTACTCCAAACAAATGAGAATAAATAGTAGCCAAAATAGCCAATTAGTTTTAAAAAATTGTTTTAGGAATCATGATCATATTTAACTTGATGTCTTTAGGAATCATGATCATATTTAACTTGATCCATACATTGGTATCAGTAAGAATTACATTCTTCTACCATCAACTTTGAACATGTACTGTTAGGTAAGACTGATTATTACTTAAAAATAGTTGAAGGTGCACATATTCTCAGACCTTCAAACACAGTGGCTCTTCCTGGAACTTCAGATTATAGCCTCAGCGTGACATTAAAGCACTTTACAAACCAACCCTTATCTATCTTTTCAGCTTCACTTCCTTCTCAGTTTCTAGCCTTACCTTTCATTTATTCATTACACACATACTTGCACATGTGTGCACTAACACACAAACATACACTCCTAAATGCGCCACCCTAAATACTAAATTTGAATCTTTGCAACACCACTTACTGTCAGGTTAGTAATTCATTTGAGATTCAATGTTCTTATATGTGTGATACCAACAATAACTACCTCAAATTTTGTTGTAAAAAGTAAATGCTGTAGTATATATTTACAAACAGATTTTCAATAAAGGCTCTAGAATAACCTGAAATAATACCCACTTCTTAGTCCTCAAGCCCTTGTGCAATCCCTTGTTCCTGAGTGTGGATATAATCTATAATTTGCTTTTAACCAATTGCATACAGTGACCAGATATCACTCCCATTACTATGATAATAATGTCAACTTCACCAGGACATTCTCTGTGGCTGCCTCTGATGAAGCAAGCAGCCATGCTAGATGGGCCCATGTGCCAGGGGCAAAAGGCACCCTGTTGTCATAGTAAGAAATTGAGGCCCTCCATTCAACAGTCTGAAATAAATTGTATGTGAACAATAACCCCATGAGTTCAGAAGTGGAGCTGTCCTTAGTCAAGCCATCAGATGAGAACCCAATCTTGGCTGATACCTTGATCTCAGCTCTGTAGGAGGCCTAACCAAGCTGTGCCTGGACTTATATTCCTCAGATTATGTGAAATAATAAATAAGTACTGTTCTAAGTCAATGAGGTTGTGGTAATATGATTACATAACAATAGCTAACTAGTTGACAAGGTATTACAAGAAGGGGGTAAGCTCAGTGAAATACTGGTTTGTGTAAAAGTAGAAAAAGAATCTAGAAATGTGGGGCCTTTAGGGATAGTGAAACTGCTTCTAAAGTCAATGATAGAAGTAGAATCATAAAAGATGTTGAGCAACAAAACCCCACTGAGAATTCTCACTCAAACCTGGTGACTCCACACATAATAAACCATCAGGTGATATCGTTGTCTTTAAACAAAGCCTTTTGTTTCATATGGCTTCAATGTGGCCACGACTAAGCAGAAGCAACCTGCACACACTATGCCACCCTCAAAGAAGGTACCCTGCCAATGCCTACCACACTGGAGGACATAAAGCATCATAGACAAGAAAGAACTTCCAGAAGGCAGTGCCATTCCCAGGAGCTTCCTCCTCTGCCATGGCAGAAACACTGCTCAATGTCTGCCATGTGGTACTTCATGAGGTTGGATTCCTGAAGGTTGTGTACAACCTTGTCTTCTCTTCTCCAGAAGAGATTTTTTATGATAAAATTCTGTCTCTACTTCCCTATCAAAAAAGTGGATAGGGGTTCAAGAAACCAGATATCTCATGGTTTATAAATCCCTAGATACATGAGTCACACCAGACTGGAAAGACTGACCTAAGCATTTTGCACATTGAGCTGGACACAGCCCTGGAAAAGAATGTGGCTGTTTGATGAGGACAGTGGTAAATGCATTTGGTCTATATTTCAAAAATAAAGTGAGCCTGAATATTTGGTAGCCATGGGGTTGCACTTTTGTAGAGATGGCTAAGTGCCCACCAGAAGCCTACATTTTCCACTTTGTAGTATAAAACTATTGCTGGGAATTGATGAGCATGTCCCATGAGAGAAGTGGTATTATGAGCTGCTTTGAGTAACCTCATAGAATCCTCGAATAAGATGCATACCTGAGTGTTTATGAATGAATTTCTAAGAATCAGAAGAATGCTTCAAAGAAAAGGTGATGATATGCCAAAGACAAAGTTTATTTATTTCACAATATTAGAAAATGGACTGGGGTCATGGAAAGGCCTTTTATTGAAAGACAAATAATGTCTTTTTTTGCAAGTAAAAGTCTTCAGATCATGAGGCAGCTCACAAGAATATCATCCAGCCTTTCAGGCCCCAGACAAGAGAGGGAGGGAACTGTCATCACAAAAAGTATGACTGGGGATGAGTGTGGTAATACGTTCTCATTTCTAAAGGTAGAATGAGAAAAGCAAGGCTGCATGAACTGAGGTCCACTTTTTCATATGGCTTCAATATTGTCCTGATTTATTACACATGACCCAGATTTCTTGTCCATGCCCTGAGGCTGACTAATGGGCAGAAAAAACTCTGTGAGGTTTCATTTGCATGAATTGGTACAGCCTGAGAGGAGGTGTCAAAATTATTTTTCGATTCCCACAACTGTGAAAGAGGAAAGTAATTGCTATTCACCAGAAAATTTGTCCTAGAACTCCTGAATAAAATGTTCAAGCTCTAAGATCCACTTTAAGAAGGTAACATCTTAACAACCAAAGTTCAGAGTAAATATCCATAACTGACTGCAAACAAGACAATTTTGGCATCTCTAGAAAAAGGTCTTCAGCATATTTAGAGTGGTTATTGCTTTATTACTGAGAGAGGAAAAACCCACTCTCCCGTACTGAATCCAGAAGAGAGAGGTGCTAGCAATGCTTTGCAGACTGCCTAGTTAGTGAGGAACAATCAAAATTTTTGACCAGGCACAAAAGTCAGGGATTTATCAAGCTATAGCACCAAATCAAGACTGATAAACAGACTTCCTTAATTAAGCGCACTCAAGTTTGCAACACCACTGGTGCATTTTCCAGCAAAGATAAAGAAATCAGAGACTGGGTAGTATGTTAGTAACTGTGTAATTAGCATAGTATCTCCTTCCTCACCTCTCTACAGTTCTAAGTAGACTGGACTAAGAAAAGAGGGAGAGCGGGTAGAAGTGGTAAAAGGATAGAAGTATTCCCTCCTTGGCTGCCAAGCCTGATGCAGTGCCACCAAATGCCTCTGGCTACTGCCGGCTTTGACCCTAAAGGGTCAAAATGACAGTACCAAGAATGTTGCTATTAGTTGGGACTAGGGGTTGTGACAAACACACAGGAAGCCTCCCATTTTGGATTATCTCTGCTTCAAATGGTTGCCTAGGATACAAGGGAGCCCAGATTTTGAAAAACAACACAGACAGTGAATGCAAGATCAGACATTTTTCAAGTTAGATGGAAGAGAAATTAGAATGCAGCAGTCAAGCCCATTTTCCCAGTGCTTAGGGAGGTCCTTAGGTGGGAGAGGGCCTTGCAGTTTCATCTTCATTTGCAAAGTGAAACCAGTTTTAGCAGGCAGTGGGAGACTCTAAGCTACTATGTTTGAACACCAAGAGCATTAATTGGATACTTCTCTTTTCTAAACTCAGAATAAAATGTGGCCATTTATCATTGAGACATTTACTTCAGTCCCTTATTTCAAAGGCCCTAGTTTAGTAAATAAACACATCCTACCAGTTCATTCCATTTCTGGCTTCCTGGGATGTATCTAGGGTCACAGCTTGCTCAGGGCTGACTAGAAACAGGTTCTAGCTTCTTCACTTATACCAATTATTGTGAGCCTTAAAATTCTCGCCAAATTCAATACTTTGGTAAATACTAAGACAAACAGGACAAGGATATGAATTGGTAACTGTTGGTAACAAGCATAATTCCATTCCCAAAGATACAGGAGAAGAAATTTTGTTGATGTGAAACTTACATATTTATAAGACTTTAAAAAAAATGTGTTTCACTCATGCCAAAGGATGCAGTCTGATTGAACAGAGGAGGGAAGTATAGAGGTCATGTGTGGCCACTCTAGGGGCCAAGGAAGGTAACCCCAAAATGTACCATTTTGACATACTAATTATTTTAAATAAAGTTACTTAACAGAGAACCCATGCAAGGACACTCAGACCTTCTGTCCCCCTGAAAGAAGGAAACAAATCTCCCATGTGAAATTACCCTCCCTGTTCCAGGAAAAAGGGACATCCTTATCGCCAAAGATAGGAAATTAAGTGCCATGAAGGCTACATAAACAACTCTTGTTACTTTTTACTCAATTTACTACCATTGCCCAAATTCTGTTTAGAATTCCTTGCTAATTGAATCTCCCAAAGTTAAGTTTTTTGTTTTGTCCTGTCAATTGCTCATGAATTCATTGGCTCTTTATCTACAAAGTATAAAAACTGCCTGCCTTGGTCATTTCTTTAGGTCTTTATTTCATTATTGAACCACTGTGTGCATGTAATAAATTTTTGGTTTTTATTTCCTGTTAATCCATCTCACGTAAATTCAATCTTAGTCCAGCTGGAAGACCTTGAGGGTACAGAGGAATTTTTCCTCCCCTTCACCGCAGTCACTCGCCGTGATGAAAGACAGATACAATTTTAAACACAGCCATAACTACTTGAAACTGTTCCAGAACAGCCCCTGTGATACATCAAATGCAGTGATATCTCACCAACAAGAAGCAAAACACCCAAATGATTTTTTGTCTCTTTTATATCGACACTGAAGGCACAAAATTTGAACTGCATTCAAGATGCCAAGAAAATGTTTTGTTTTGCAGAGAAGGTGGTATAACTGGAAACTGGACACTTCCTCTTCTCAAGTGGAGGATGATTTCCCTCCAGGGAGTCTGCATACCTAACTTCTACCTCTTTGCTTCCTTGTTTCCCCAATGTTTGCAAAACTCTTACTCCTCTCTCTAACTTGCTTTTCTTTCTGCTTCTTCTGGGAAGCGCAGGTTGGATCATCTTCAAAAGATGGAACTACTAGTATGATCAGAAACTGTTGAGGATGTTTGAAAACAGGCTTCTGTCCAGCAGACCCACGAGCATTTGAAGAAAGCACAAATCTTCAGGCATGGTTTGTAAACGTTCCGACCTCATTCCTTCAGTGAGTGGATTACTGGGGCATTTCACTTTTGCACGTGTGTAACATTGGTGCATATCTTCTATAAGATGTTGAAGCGAATATTACTGCTAAATAAGATCTACTTTTCCTGATTACAACTGGGATGCATTCAGATTGTGTAACATTTGGAAGACTTAGCAAAGTATAAAGAAGGAAATTTAAGTCATCCATAATCCTACCTCCTGGAATAACTATACTTAACATTTTAGTCTAGACCCTGCTGGTCTTCTCCTCATATTCATACATATAAACCCACTCAGGCACACACATTTGCATGGAAAGGAGAGAAAGGGAAGAGGTGGCTGTGTGCATACAGTTGGGATGTCTACATTAGGCTTTCTAACAGAATTTAATTCTTTGATACCCAGCAGAACTATAAAAGTACACAATATTTTACAGTCTTTAAATGCAATGCATTCATTTTATGGATGGAGAAACTGAGACACGAGACCTACAGCAGCTTTTCACAATGAACCAACTAGGTTTGGAGGGAGGTAGCCTGCCTCTCAGTACAGTGATCTTTCCATTATGCCATGAATGTCTAGGACAAGTGTTTCATCCCAAATTGATACTAGACCTTGGAAAAATCACAAATACAAAAGTTCAAAAGTATTATACATTGTGAAAAAAGCATCAACTTGCTTAAGAGTTCTAAGAGAAGATCCATGGCTCAAGGGTATACTGCATCCATTTAGCTATTTTTGCGACATCTAAGGGACAGGACTGCAAGTTTGCAAGAACAGGAACAGAAGCAAAATTATTTGATCAACAGTGTGCATGCCTTCTTTCAGTCATTTATTTGCCTTAGGATTTGCAGTCTCATTTGCTTAGAGGATTGGAGCAGTGGGGTGGGGGGTGGGCAATGTCCTATTTAAAGTGAGGAGTTTTGACAACAATGCTTTAGCTGTGTGCTTGCTGGAAAACAATGGAATGTGGCATTCAGAGCCATGGGTGTCATCTGTCTCAGAAGACAGAGAGCCTAGAGAGTGAGAGATTAGGGAGCTCTGATTAAATAAAATACTCTTACTACAGTTCCAAGGTAAATGTTTTTCCCTTTTCTTTTTGGAAGTATTACAATTCATCCCTTTCAATGCCACGGCCTTTGTCAGTTCCACCTCGTATTTATCACACACTCCTTATCATACCCAACTAGGAAAGATTTCCTGCCAGTTCATCACATTAGGAAATAGGACACTGTGCCAGTTATCAACTAATTGCCTCTCAGCGCTGAGTTTGTCCTTCATAGCCAATTCATGGAAATGGATTTGGACCCTATATAAATGTTTCTCAGCCAACTGGTAGTAAGTTTTGTCAGCAATGGATGCTGTAGAGACACTGCAAAGGGTTTGTTTCTTGGTTCTGGAACTTTCTGTCTGAGCAGGTTTCTGCAGCGTATGCTGCTTCTCCAGCATCCATCCACCTCTTTCAGCATGGCAGCGTCTCCAAGGCCTGGTTCTCAAACATGCGCAGCTCTTCCAGTTGCAGGCTCCTGCAATAAACAATTTCCCCAGTGTCCAGCTCCTGCAGTGTGGGCAGCTCCTCCCCAACCTGGCTCCTCACTGCACAGCAATCAATACCACCCAGAGCCAGCAGCTTCCTCAGTACCCACCTTGGGTGATTTTATAGTGCAGTGACTCCCTAGTTGGACACCTCCCAGTAAAGAGATTTCCCCAGCGACTTGGAGGGGATTTCTCACCAGTTCTACTGGTGCAGGACCACACGGACTTCTCTGTCACCCAGGGATCCATAGTCACAGCCTCTTCAACAATTATGCATCTTATCCCTGGGACCACTTCCTTGGCTACCTATCTTTTATCTACTATTCTTGTATTTTTCAGTATTCTCTACTTATTACTAGCCAATCCCTCTTTACTCCAATCCTGTTAGAGTTAGTAATTCTTTATATTAAACTATCCTTGTTCAAAGTACTATACAGCCTGTGTGTCCTCACCTGACCCTGATAGATACAGGTATCAAGCTGTTAGAGCTCTGTGGTTGCAAACAGGATCTATTTAACTAAAAACAGAAAAAGATTAGTGAAGGCTATTCAGCAGTTCACAGAATGAAGGGGAAGACTGGAGGCTAGACTTGGAAAGGAGAGCAACTTCAACAGATCTAGGGTTCTACGTGCCAAAGTTGTTGGGAAGCCCTGACTTGGGTCAGGATCCCTAAAATTGTAGCCTGAAATGGGGGACTTGAGCAGGTGATATATTGGGGCAGTGCTCTCAGGAGCAGGAGAGTAAGGGAAGCAGAATAGGGCAGGGGGAAAAAGCTAAGCAAGGAAGAGGTTTTAGCTGGAAGCAGCCTGGCCCCATGTGGGTGTTCTGGAGCATGGGCCACATTACAGAATGTTCCACCTGTGGCAGAGGGGCCAGCATTTTGTACCAGTTGTCAGTCACTGGCTGTACTGGGAGAGTGATATAAAAATTCATAAGTAGGGTGGTTCCATTCAGTAAGGGATGTTCCCTGGAAAGGGGTAGCCATGAGCCCTCAGCCAGCAACACAACAGTAGCTTTCTCCATAACGTATCTATCATAAAAGAAGAAAGGAGAGAAAGAACCTCAAATGAACACAGACTGGAACATGAGAATCAAGACACAGGCAAACCTCACACAATTTACAGCCCTGTATCAGCCAGCTTTAAAGTGAAACACAGGAAGGAGATGTCAGGAACATGCAAATAGCTAAAATGCCTCATAAGACTTTGTTGTTGCTTTTATCTAGATGAATCCAGGTCCATCCAGTTCCAAAAATGTCATGTCTTCACTAAGCCTTAGATCCTCTCAACTGGCCAGATCCCAGCATAACACACTACAAAATGCTTCTTTGGTTGGAAAGGGGAGCGGTAGGGAGGAAGGTAGTTCAGTTTGTAACATGTTTTGATGTGTTCATGGAATAAAAAAAACCAGGAATATTTCTCAATGCTTTCATTTTTCTTGAGAGAAGCTTGTAGTTGAATTAGTGCTCCACATTCTTCAAATTCATGTTCACACAGAGGTTGTTTGCGTGTTTATTCATTGTTTATTTTTTACTTTGTCCCCTTCACTCTTGACAAGCTATTCTGCAACATTTTGGCACATAGCATAAGTTTAGGTATGTAATATTTTAAATAAATACTATGAATTTCTTAATCCCTAGGACTTGGAATGAAGAATTCAACAGGATAAGATCAAGACAGATTGTTCTGGAAGTATGCAAATGAAAATGATGTTGCTTTCCAAGATGAACTGGAGTGGAAATCCAGGAAACATGATCCGGGAAGAGCTTCCTGAACCCTTATAAGGTCCAGGCATCTCCCCACCATTGCAGCCTCTTTCTCCTGTCTGTGATAACTACCCTGCCTCTTCTGTAAAACTGCTTTGAGGTTAAAAGGTCTTTCCAATTTTTGTTAAGAATTTGTTCCATTGAATTTTCCACAGATAATAAGGTTTATTATTTTGATGAAAAAATTCATTGCAAAGACAATTTATAAGTGAATCAGTAACAAACTTAAAATGAGTTATGTATTTTGCATTTAAAATCAATTTTGCAAATATTCATGATTAGTGAATTTTGGTCTTAAAAAAAGACTAAGAGTGGGGTGACTGGATGGCTCAGTCACTTAAGCATCAACTTTGGTTCAGGTCATGATTTCGTGGTTCATGAATTAGAGCGGGCACTGGACTCTGCGCTGACAGTGCAGAGCCTACTTGGGATTCTCTCTCTTTCCCTCTCTCTCTGTCCCTCCCCACTTGTGCTCTGCCTCTCTCTCTCAAAATAATAAACTTAAAAAAAAACTCTGTATTGATAAAAACAGACTAGCAGAAAGAAAAAAATACACCTTTTCAACCGATAGCAAATTATAGTGGTTTTTTTTTTATAGTGCATTGGGGAAATAATACAGTTATTTAAGAAAAGTTATTTATAAGTTATTTAGGGGAGCCTGGGTGGCTCAGTCAGTTAAGCATCTGACTTAATTCACGAGTTCTAGTCCTGCATTGGGTAAGCACCAGCCCTGCTTCAGGTGGGCACTAGCCCCTTATCAGGTGAGCATGAGGCCTGTTTCAGGTGAACACAAGCCCCACTTCAGGTCAGGCCTATTTCTCTCTCTCTCTCTCTCTCTCTCTCTCTGCCTCTCATGGGATTCTCTCTTTCTCACTCCTTCTTTCCTTCTGCCCCTTGCTCACTTGTGCCCTTTCTCTCAAAAAAAAAAAAAAGAAAGAAAGAAAGAATGAAAGAAAGAAAAAGGTTATTTAAGTGCTTGATGTTGAGTGGGGTTCACATTAAAAGCTATTTTAACATTTGCCAAAAGCTTGAAGTGGTTCCATCCAAGTATGGACAACACTAGTCTTTTCTGAAAGTCCCTCAAGTGGACTGGTATCTACTTTTAAGTGCTTCGATTTTGACGGTGTCTTTCTTTCTTTTTCTTACAGGAATATTTGAATTGTAGCATAAAAAAAGAAAAGGAAAGTATTAACGTCTCATCAAAAGCAGTCCCAATTGTTCCAAATGTTAGTGAGGTGCTTTTTCTTGTCTAAGGTTTGAGCCCACTTAGCTGCAATGTTTAAACAACACTGTATCTTTAAAATCCATAGATACAGAATAAAGACCACCATGACTTCAAGGATATATAGAAAAAGACAGAATAAATTAAAATGATGATATCTTTAATGATCAAAAGATATAGTTAGTAATAAGCAAGATTTGTGTGAACATCTGTATATCACAGTAAGAATTGCTAGTTCTAGCAAGGCTTAGGAAAAATATGGGGGAGGGATTTCAAGGAAGTCTGAACTATGATAAATATAATGACCAAAGGATTTTTCCAGAAACCTAGTTTTTAATCCTTGCAAACAGCCAATGTCACTTTAGTTCACTTATTTCGACGATCACTTAGCAGTATTATAGAAGTATGATCATGCAAAATTAGTCATTTTCTGGGAATGGTACATAGGAGGTAAATGCCACCTTCCCACAGAGAATGCTCTTCCCTTTAAAAGTATAAATCCAAGTTGACATGTCTAAATTGGCCAGCATTTTGTCTATATGAAAAAAGAAGTCCACATAATGTTGTAGCTGTCTAGTTCAATTCCCTACAGAGAATTCCAGTGGAGATAAAAGCTGAAAGTATGCTTGGGTTGTTTTTCTGTTGTTTCTCAAAAAGAAGCATGTAAAGTGCTATCATCTATCAGGCTGTATTTTGGCCTCCACGACTACCTGGTTGCTGCTCAGCAGACAGCAAATTTCTGTTTTGTCCTCTTCTCTTTTCTTGTTAGTTGTCCAGAAACAAAAGTCCTATAACCACACTTCTTTTACCAAAACAACAAAAAGCACATAAAGGTAATTTGGGTTGACCCTCAAATTCCTTGTCAAACTGGTGGCCTAAACCTATGTGATGTCACAAATGGGTGGAACAGAGACTCATCTATTCTACTGAACAGCTTTCAGGGGATGTACAGAAAAGAGAGAAATTGATTCCCTGTGCCCTTACCACTAATAAACACCACTAACCAACCAGAGGAAAACTCACACATTCCTGAAACTTTGCCTCCAACTCTTGCTATCATAGTGAAACAACTTCCTATCATTTCAAATTTTCAGAAATACAGATATATGTCTAGGAGATTTTTGTTGAATGCAATTCCTACTGTATGTTAGCTGAAAGCCCCAGTCCAGAGACAATAGCAAAGACCTACTTAAGAATTTTGTTGTACAAATAATAAAGAAGAATCAAATCCATGCATTCATTTGTTCAATGAATTGCAATGATTCATTCATTAATCCTTTCATTACCATTTTGCTACGTGCAAGGTAAATAGCTAAATGAACTTTTCCTTGAGAGCATTACCAGTAGAGTGGGTAGGTGCTATAAAACACAGTTACCAGTTGTTGTGAACTACAAAGAAAACAACAGGGTGCCAAAAGAAACCATGGGGAAACCTACCTTATATGATGTGGCATGTAAGCCTTCTGGGGACAGATGACAATGTCAGCCTCAGTTATTAGTGACCCTTTGAGGAATCAAATCTAATGGGTAAACAGAGTTACATTGGCTTTAGAAAAGGAATATTATTTGATAAACTTTTATGAACAAAATAAAGAGAAGGTGGATGAGGACTATTGATGTATCATGAATAACTAGGTCACCAGTCTAACCAGAAAATTGTACAATATTGCACATGTACCAAAATGGTATGCAGAGGTGATGATGTCTGGAATTGCCCTTGAACATTCTGCCATCATGAGAAGGGCCAAAATGAAGCCCCCCTGTTAGCCACATGCTCCACTCATCTTTATGTACGTTGAAAACCTAGCAAGGTGAAGAGGAGTAAATGAGGATAATCAAAAGAACTATGAAGCAATGTTCTTTATTATTCAGCATGCTTTCTGAAATGTGTGGGTCAAAGGACACTGGGGCAAGCTAGTCACCTTGACTGTCCCACCAAGGCAGGCAAAAGCTAGAAGATGAAATGTTCCTTTCCTTCAAGAAGCAGTGGGACTGGGGTTCCTGTGAACAGTAGGATTCATGGATTAAGAGGAAGGATAAGAAAAGCTGTGTCAATTTACCAGCTTTAGATAAAGAGTCCAGAGAATCTAGTATGTGTAACCACTGTGCCTTGCCTCGCTGTGCCCCTTAAACTTAATGGTCAAGAACTACTTCATCTGTAAAAACTTTCACTTTAGTGGTGGGTGGCTCAGTTGGTTAAGCATCCGACTTTGGCTCAGGTCATGATCTTGGAGTTTGTGGATTCCAGCCCTGAGTTGGGCTCTGTGCTGATGCTCAGAGCCTGAAGCTTGCTTCGGATTCTTTGTCTCCCTCTCTCTCTGCCTCTCCAAGTCTCACGCTCTGTCTGTCTCTCTCTCTCTCTCAAAAATAAATATTTAAAAAACTTTCACTTTAATAATTATAGTTATAATGGCCACCTTCTTCCTGCAACTCACCCTAGTGAACACTAGGTGTTTTGATCACATTTGCCCACCTGTTTAGAAGCCATTTGCATTAATACATACATACATACATACATAAGAAACCATTTGGCTCCTCTATACCACCACTCTCCACCACACTCCATGGGCCTGATCCTTTCTATTTTTCTCTCCTGGATCCAAAATCAACACTTGCATCTTGAAGTAAATATACTAAAATGATTTAGTGCTTTTCCAGAGACAGTAACTTGGTTGGTCATTTCTCTGGTTAGGGATAAACAGGTGCTCTTATCTGTCAAAATGGCTTTTTGTCCTTAGACAGCAGTGAGGGCTAGAATTTGTTGTTTCCACATCAACCCTGAAATTATGCCCTTAGGAGGAAAAGGATGCAAATGAGAAAGGATGCAGAGAAGGTGAACAGGCAGGGCAGCCTGTCCAGGCCAGCACATTTCCTCACCTTCCAAATGAGTCTGAATTTCATGAGGTCAGGCATGGGAGATGGTCCATTGATCTATTCCATGCTCTTTAAAAAGAAAGCTATCCTGCTGTGCTGCAAGTCAACCCCACTGATTGATTTCTAGGGCACTGAACAAGGCCTCCCAACGCCACCTGAATATCTGTATTTCCCATCTGAAAAAAATATACTTTGACATTAATATGTTGTCATTGCTGTGACATAACACTGACAACATTTAAATACAGTTTGTTTTAAGTTTCCACTTTGCCATGGTTCCAACTTTGCCTTTGCCTTGCAGTAATTTAGCCAGGCTTAGACAAGTAAGTAAAATATATATATTTCATCCTTTGAGCTTATCCCTCATTGAGGGAAAAAAGAGTAATGAGTCACCCGCCATTTAAATTTTTGCAGTGCAAAATATGACTTCTCAGGAGACCGAACTAAAATATATGAATTCCTTTTATTTGCGAATCACCAGCAAATACAAGAAGTGAAAGGGGTGTCAGATGTATTTCAGCTAAATCCACTTATTTTGCAAAGAAAATAATCTCCGAAGAAATTAATTTTTTTAATTTCTCTTTTAGGGTTTACTTTTAATTAAAAAATCCTTCTCAGTTCAATAATCATTAATTGAGCATTAGCCAGTAAATATTAATTGAACACATCTGGTCTTCACAGGGACTACAAAGAGTACAAAATATCTGACTGAAATGTTTACCAAGTTTAGTCAAAATATCTATTCTTCCTCTCAAACAACAGACTGAAATATTCCCTGTCTTTCAAAAGTGGCCACGTTCTATCATAGGCACCCACATAAATATGCACACAAAATTGTCAGTGCCCAGAACTGCTTTTCTTCTCTAGTAAGTCTGTGTTAGATCTATCCACAGAATAAAGCTTAACCTAAGAGTATGAGCTCTGAGGCAAACTCATGCACATCCAGACAAGACAGTTGGGTGGTCACGTCAGAAATTCCACCATACCAGCGTTATACCAGTATCTGGGGAAGCTGAGGATATGCATATGGCACAGAAACGCTGAAAATGTGGAAATTGCCTTCAAATGTTTAAAAGGAAGTTTGTGGATTATGGGTAAGGATTATTCTGTAAGACTCCAGGCAGCAAAATATAGGACCAATAGATAGAAGTAAAACAGAAGCAGATTTTAGCATCATGAAAATTCTTTATTAATTCAAATTGTTCAAAAAAATAAGTTTCTCCTACAGAAAATGCTAAAGCAGAAGGCAGGTGATCCTGTCAGGGATATTTTCTACCCAGGGAAGGGGCACTGATGCCAAGGCTTCCACCAGGTCCAAGCTACCTTTTAAAAATAGGCTTGCTGCTGGGAAGCAATTTACTCCAAGTTATGGACTAAGATGGGGTCAGAGCTGAAGTTTCAGCATCAAGGGAAACACTGTTTTTTTCTTTTTCCTTTCTTCCTTTCCTTTTTTTTTCTTTTTTCTCTTCTTTTTCTTTTCTTTCAGTCTTTCTTTTTTTCTTTTTTGTTGTTGTTGTTGAGAGGGAAGAGGCAGGAAGATAAAAGATAGGGAGACTGGTTCCATAAATCAACCTGAGCATTTTTTTGAAACTGATATTTATCATAAATTCCTGGCTGCATCTGACAGGTGTGTAAAAACATGACTCATAAGCACATGACTAAATCTAGGAGAGTTGTGATTGTAATCTAAACAGGTTTTATGCAGCTTAACGGTTTGTTTTTGAATTAAATGATATAATCTGATGTTTAATTTTAATAACAAAAAAACTTATTTCAATGGAACATTGTTTTGTTATCATAGACTTATAAAAAAACCCCAATTGGTTAAATGGTCAGAGTTAAGAATTCAGCCAGCCCAGTACACCGTATGAGACCAAACCATGTGGTGTTTTGTGTGATGATCCACTCAGGACTTCCCTGAGGGACCTATGAAACTACGGAGTTCACTGCACTAGCAATATAAGAACGTATGTTTGGTGAAAACTCCCATCATCATTAAAAGTACAAAATAACATCCCCATAAAGTAGTCTTCCATTTTCTGTCAGTGAAGACACACTTGCCCATGTATTATTTGCCTTTATTGAGAGAAGAAAATATTAAACACAAGAGAGCAATAGCAAGTACCCTCATCCCTAATAGATTCCAATTTTGTATCATAACCTTCTCATCTATTAAACTTGAAATGTTTTATTTATGGCTTCACTCATCTGAATTGTATTGAGGCATTGTCCTTTGCCTCATCAGGTAAACTCCAGAATAATGTCTTTTGGTGGCTTCCCTAGAAATTCAAAGCCCTATTAGTACCCCACACGAAGAACAATGGGACTATAGCTAGGACTGCCAGAAAGCAGAAGAGCAGAAGAGAGAAATATAAAAAACAGACCTAAGGTATTTGTCCCTTTACTGAGAGGAGAGAGCTTTGGGGCTATGAGATTCATCTATTTTCAAGCACACATAGTAATCAATGAGACTGGCAGAGTGGGGTGGCAGAAGAAAAAAGTTACTACTTCCTTACAACCCCACAGCTGGTACATGGATTCTACTTAGCATGGGCTCCTGTTTCCTATCACTTGTTGCTCCTTTTGGGCAGGCACTCAATCAGGAATGATCTCTGTGTCATCCTCCCTCCACCTATCACTTAACACAGTAATTCCACAGGGCTCATTGAATTGTTTTGCATGTTAACACATGGAACTATTGACATTCTAGAAATCTCAGGGAACTTCTGAAGCCGAATTGGGTCCTTCTGGGCAGGGACCACTTTACAACATGTGGCAATGACACAGCGTGTTAGTTCTAAGTGCCCGTGGGGCTACCAGCTGTTTGCCAAAGAGACAGTTCCCAGAGCAATATGCCATGACTTGTAGAACCTGCAATGTGGAATTTTAGCCCTGCCCAGGGGCCTGGTCAGCCAATGAGGAGGTACGCTGACAGGCCATGGGATACATTAAAATAGGTAACCACCCTGCCTGCCCCTTCTGGAGACAAACAGTAAAGGATTTATGTTTGAAAGATTCAAATAGTCATAAGTTCTCCTCTCCTGATAGTTCCTGACCAGAAGTGATTCAATACTGGAAATTAATAAAAAACCAACTGGATTTTAAATTCTCCTTCATGCATGCAAATTAAAGTACACATTTATCTTTTTATATATAATTTTTAAAAACTTTTAATGTTTTATTTATTTTTGAAAGAGAGAAGGGGGGATGGAGGAAGGGCAGAGAGAGAGACACCCACACACATACACACACAGAATCTGAAGCAGGCTCCAGCTCTGAGCTGTCAGTACAGAGCCTGACATGGGGTTCAAACTTAAGGACTGCAGATCATGACCTGAGCCAAAGTTGGATGTTTAACCGATTGAGCTACCCAGGCATCCCTAATGTACACATTTAAAAACTATGTAGTTTCCTCGGTTCTTCATCTCTTGGTTTATAACTGCAATGAATTGTGAATGTATTATCTATATTGTACCATTTAAATTTAGAACATTGATAAAATATTGTCATTAATATGACACTGTCTGTTCATACATACTTTAGGGGAATGAATTGGAAGGGGGAAGATTGTTCTTTCTCCAATAAGCTTTGACTGCACAGAGCAATACAAAGTTTTTGATGCTAGAAATAACAGATACTTGGGGTGCCTGAGTGGCTCAGTTGGTTAAGTGTCCAACTTTTGGTTTCCCCTCAGTTCACCATCTCAAGGTCTGTGAGTTTGTCGGGCTCTGCAGTGCCAGTGCAGAGCCTGCTTGGGATTCTCTGTCTCCCTCTCTCTCTGACCCTCCTTTGCTCACTCTCTATCTCTCTCAAAATAAATAAATAAACATTAAAAAGAAAGAAGAAGAAAGAAATGATACTTAAGCAAAGAGCAAACCTTGCACACCCTGGTGGTTGATGCAGAAACCTACACTCTCTGTGGTGCCATCTGGTGGTTTGATAACCTAACTGTGTCTCTTTACAGAGACTAAGGGCATTTTATCGCCAGGTAGGCAAAAGCTTTGCATATGGTTGCAAATCCTTTTACTTTGCATAATTACTTAACACTGTTTCAAGACTACAGTCTTGGAACACATGTCTTCTCTCTTGACTATCTAAGTTAGAAATGAAAAAGGATATTTGTTAACTTCTTCAGACTTCTAGACATGGTGAGAAACATGTACTTGGTATTGGTTGATTCTAGACAGAATTTTAGCCTTCTTTTTGGGACTGGTCATGAGAATAAACACATAGCTACCTCTTCAGCAGAGCCAAAGAGGATGTGGAGTTTATTTGCCATATGCCCTGTTAATATCAGTTTTTAGACTAGATCCAGATGGTCTGAAAATAACCAGACATATTTATATCAACACAGCTTTGTATCTCTGACAACTGTGGTGCACGTTGCCAAGGAGGAAATGAAAGGGACTCAGTCTTACCAGGTGAGTCACCCCTGTGCATGTCACTACACATTGGGGACAAAGCCACCATGAGTGAGGACAGCAAAAGAAACACTACTGGGAATCTGGCTTTAGAAATTTTATAAAATAGTGATAAAGACTTGATTTGTGAATACATCCTCATTCCATATTTATTGAACTATATTTTCAAATTGGAATAAAGGTTGAAGTTATCCCAGTTATCAATAGCAATTTAGAAATTATAGTCCAATATACTATTAATGTAACTTGTGGAGACTAATGTAGTGGTGGAGACTATTTGCCCACCAAAATCCATTCTCTCAATGTTCTATATAGTAGTGTTGCAGGTGGGAGGTGTCTGATAAATAGGAACTTGTTTCATAGACTCCTTTCCAGCTGGTTGTAGCCCTGAGACTTTTCTCTCCCTGAGAGAAATTTGGACAAACAGAAGTGGAGAGTGTCCCCCCAAGCTCTGCAGTCACACGCTGGAAATGACAAGGAGCATGCACTATCAGTCTGCTTCCTGGCATGACTGAAGGACCAGAGCAGCCAACTAGCCTGAAATGTTCACTTCAGAATTCCCACATGAGAAACTTCTATTCTCCTCAGATGACTGAATTACTTGGAGTTTCCTGTTACAGCAGCTTAGTGCTCCCTAACCAACAAACCAAAGTCTAAATTTATTTTTATAGTTGCCATGGGATCACAAATTTATGTATAGGCTTCACAAATAGTTTTATTGGTGACAATGGTTGCATTTAGCCTAAGAGCTTTTCGAAAATACATGAAATGGTAACCATGTGATAGGATGGAGTTGGTAGCTAATACCATGGTGGTATAAATCATTTTGCAATTTATAAATGTATCAAATAAAACCATTGTACACCTTAAACTTACAGGTGTTATGTGTCAATTATATCTCAATAAAGGGGGGGGGGGCGGTGGGGAATAAATACAGTAGCAATACAAAAGCAGTTTAAAAGCAATTTTATTTTCTACAAAATGGATAGTTACAGACAGTGCTAATTACTTATCACTTGAGAACAGGTCAATGAACATACTGGAATCTAATAGACTAAATTAGCCTTCATACCTACAAGGATACAATCAGACAGCACACCCCTCCAGTTATTCTGATTAGATATGAGATAGTGGCTCTCAGTTTCCACGACAATAATTTAATTTTTTTAAATACTTTGACAGCAACAGATCAAAACAATTGACCATAAATGGACTTGTAGCCAGAAACTTTGGGATTCATAAATAAATTTCCCAAATGCAGACATACTGTAACTTCTGGGAGAGCATAGCATAGCTCATTTCCTGTTCAATAGATTTCTCAGAACTTAGTCAAATTGAGGAATCAAATGATTCAGACTTATGCTGAGTTTTTCCACCCTAAAGCGTGCATCTAAAGCTTAAAAGAAAAAGCATACACAAAAGTCTTCTTCACCTTACCCATAGTTATTCAGTCAGATTCTGCATCTGTAATCCCACTGAACTGAGGACAGCTCTATCTGGGTATAAACTTTTACCACCCTCTGTTTTATTCTCAGATGCAGGGTAAACCTGGATACCAGACTTCCTAGCAGAAATCAACATCTCTGTTGTTCTATTATGGCATACTGAAGATCTATGTGATCTGATGTCTTGTCATTTTGCGTCATCATGGAAGTTGAATAAGATAAAACTAAGTTCAAATGCTGTCTTTGGAGATGGAGCAGATTAACACACTCTTCAATAAAAGTCCATGGCTTTCCTGTCCAACTGTTTGTAAGAATCTGCATGCCTCTTTGGCTTTGGGAAATATCCCTAAAATTCACCATGAATGTGAGTAAAAAGGTTCCCAGTTGATGTCATGAGCTCTCATGCCATGCAACATATCTGACTGCACAGGGAGCCTAGAGCAAAGGCCTCCTGGCACTGCAATGGAAGCTGGATGTAATGATTTTCATTCTGGACATATGTGGAAACTTCTTATTTATTTTTTGTCTCTAGGACTTCTTTTAGGCAAGTAAACTTGGATTTTCTGTGTTTGGATTAAACGGAAAATATCTTCAAGTCTATTTTCTTATTTTTGCCAACCAGTATTATAAATTTCCAAAGAATTAGTATGTGGTAAAATTCCTTTAAAACAATGCCACATTTTTACATAAGGATGGCATGAAGGGCATGCCCAAAGGGAGCATTAAAGATAATCTGGAGAGCAAGATTCACTTTCTCCAGCATCAGTGTTCTCTGCTGCCTGATCTTTTGAAACATCCTTTAGGATTGTGCAGCCCGGTAGATGCACAAGGCACAGACAGATGAGCAAGCCTCACATGATTCCATGACACACCCTCTGGAATCCTTTTGTTTTAATAAATCTGTGACATTCTAGTTATTTATTTGCCATTTTCTCCTAAAAACCAAAAGCATAAATGACCATAGGTGTTGAAGCCTTCTTGTTAATTAGATTCAAAAAGCATTCTTTACTGGAACTATAAGAATAGTTGTTTAATCCCATAAAATATTTGTCTGATTACTCATCCTAACTGGATTTATGTAAAAGACAAAAGACCCAGTAGAAAACATCTTCATTGAAGTTTTCAGTGACTGCAGATTACAGAAAGCTGAAGGGTTTCTCACAGATCAGCTCACGTCCATTTGCTACCAGGTCTGAGGGAAGGACTGCCCTTGCAAAGAACACTAGCAAAAAATAAAAATAAAAAAAAATTAAAAAAAATAAAAAATGAAAAGGAACCAAGTACTGAATACTTCAAGACATCCAGGGTTTTTCTTGCTGGATGGTTTTATTTTTCCATTTGGACAATGAATACAGAAGAGCACTGTCTACTCTAGACTCTTTATTTAGATCCTCAATACTTTAAAATAAGCAAGGAAAAGTACAGAGTCTGGAAAGTGGGAAAAATGGCCTACATTCTTATGGCATGTTTCTTTGAGGAAGGTTCAAGAACTTGTTGTATACACAGGAACTGAATGATCCACTGTTGCTTTTTCCTGATCAAAGTTTTGGGACTTAGGAGGAGTCAGTAAAGGAATCCAGAATAACATGCTAGAACCATTCTTGAAAATCCACATAATTTCAATTATTGCAGAATAAATATAACATAATAAAAACAACTCATTCACTCATCTCTCCCACCTGCATATCTATTTTTTTCCTGTTTGCAGTGGATGCCTCTGTGGTGGGGCTTTGGGGTTCCCATTCAGTCCATGCATAATGTGCCAGCAGATGTGACATGTTGTACTTCCAAGTGAGGGCATCTCAGAATTGCACCCCATAAACCCGAGCATTATTCTACCACCAACACTGGATGACACATCTCACCTCTTTCCACGCACTGTATTATCACTTTTGAGAACATCTTTGCTAATTCCCAGGGTGAATTTTGGTGAATTTTTATTTCAGCACCTAAAACAATGCCTGACCCAGAGAAGGCAGTCAGTATGTATTTGTTAAATGAGTCACTTCCTTTGTTTACTGACTTAATACTTGTTTTGTATCTGTATTATCTATTTGTGATTCTTTTCTTGTATACGTTTTACAAATATGTTTCCCAAGGGTGCCTGGGTGGCTAGTTAGTTAAGCGTCCAACTTCCGCTCAGGTCATTATCTCATAGTGAGTTCAAGCCCAGCATTGGGCTCTGAGCTAACAGTGTGAAGCCTGCTTGGGATTCTCTCTCTCTCACTTTCTCTCTCTGCCCCTCCCCTGTTCATGCTTTCTGTCTTTCTCTCAAAATAAATAAACTTAAAGAAATATTTTGCCAGTACTTCTGGTGTGATGAAGGTTTATTTTTCCTTACTGACTTTTGAGAATGCTTTTGTCTTCATTCTCAAACATTTAATAATCTCTACCATCTAACTTTTCCATTGTCTCCTTTTGGTTTCCTAAATATATAATCATTTCATTAGCAAGTAATAATTTTAGAATTAATTGCCCCAAATTTTTCTTTTAATAGTTCATGTGACTTTTTTTATTGATCGATCTTAATATCTAAAAAATGTTATATTATAAAGCCAAGGGGAACCTGGGTAGCTGAGTTGCTTAAGTATCCAACTCTTGATTTTGGCTCAGGTCATGATCTCAAGGTTCATGAGATCAAGCCCTGCATAGGGTTCTTTGACGATAGCATGAAGCCTACTTGGGATTCTCTCTCTCCCTCTCTCTCTCAAAATAAATATATACTAAAAAAATTAAAATAAAGGCAGAAAGTTAAGGATGCCTATAGAGCAGGTGTCATAAAACTCTGATCTGTAAAGGTGTAGAGATCAAAAATTTCAGGCTTGCAGGACACAGAATCTATCACACATTCCTCTTTTGTTTGAGAAGCTTTGTTGGTGTTGTTGCTACTGCTCTTCTTTTTCTTTTTTACAATCCTTTAAAAATGTAAAGACTGGGGCGCCTGGGTGGCTCAGTCGGTTGAGCGTCCGACTTCAGCTCAGGTCACGATCTCACGGTCCGTGAGTTCGAGCCCCGCGTCGGGCTCTGGGCTGATGGCTCAGAGCCTGGAGCCTGCTTCTGATTCTGTGTCTCCCTCTCTCTCTGCCCCTCCCCTGTTCATTCTCTGTCTCTCTCTGTCTCAAAAATAAATAAACGTTAAAAAAAATTTTAAAAAAAATGTAAAGACTTAGCTTAGAAGAGAAAGAAGAAATAAGGAAGAAGGGAGAAGGAGGAGGAGAAAGAGGAGAAGAAAGAGGAGAGAGAAACACACACACACACACACACACACACACACACACACGTTATATCTTGGCTCCATCTGGCCCATGGTCTGTAATTTAACAAACCTTGCCCAGCTTCATGCATAGGTCTGACACCCTAGCTTTAAGGCTGACAATCATCCCACAGGGGGCAGGATGAGAAAGCTCAAGGTCACCATAGAAAGGGAACAATATTTATCATTCTGTTTTTTGTAGTCAATCTCAATGATTACAAGTGTTTCCTTCTTTGTCAGCTGAGACGTTTGCACTGCTGCATCTCCTTTGATCCAGAACCACCTTTCAACCTGCCAAGAAGTCCTGGAATCTGCAGACGGTCCTCTCAATGTATACAGAGTTTTCTTTGCAACCATTGCCTTTTGTGTTGAGATTGATCTATATTTGTTATATACTACTGATGTGCAGTACTTTCTTGTCCTCACTAGCTTTCTGAACTAAGATTACAGTAGTCACAGTAGAGTCACCACAAAATAAAATAGTATTACAAGGAGGGTGTGTTTCCACACACCAGCCAAGTTTTATAATTTTGAGAGTAGTGATGCTGAGAAAATATGAAAAACATGAATTTGACCCTGACATCTTATTTGGAGGAAATTCTTTGACAATTTTTATAATTTCTCTTAATGTTACTTGTTTACCTTGCATCTAAGCTTTACAATTTATTTTTCCCACAAATTGTCCATTTTATTTAGATTTTTAAAAATATTAACAAAAATATATTACATTTTTTTAATTATTGGTTAATCTGTTTGCTAAATCTTTTCAACCATTATTTTATTGATATTAGATTTCTTGTGTGGTGGAAAGAGTAAGAACAAAGTGGTCTGCTATATGGAGATTTTAGCAGCACTGGTATGATTTATTAAGAAGGTACAAGAGAGGAGCACCTGAGTGGCTCAGTTGGTTAGGCATCCAAGTTCAGCTCAGGTCATGTTCTCGTGGTTTGTGAGTTCGAGCCCCACTTTGGGTTCTGTGCTGACAGCTAGGAGCCTGGAGCCTGCTTTGGATTCTTTGTCTCTCTCTCTCTCTCTCTCTCTCTCTCTGCTCCTCCCCTGCTCATACTCTGTCTCTGTCTTTATCTCTCTCTCTCTCTCTGTTTCTCCCACTCTCTCAAAAATAAATAAATATTAAAAATTGTTTAAAAAAGAAGTTACAAGAGAAATGATGTGTCACACACTTGGTATTTTCTATTATTAACCAGGCTTTTATCCTCCACAGGTGGACCACAGAATGCTGAGTTTTTCCTCCCTCCCTCAAGTTCCACATTCTAAGGCCTCAAAGCCTGAGGGCCGAGTCCTTCCTCATGACCTGGTCTCCATGCTAGGCAAGGAAGTGAGAAATTTCCTCTCAAGACAGCCAGAAGTGTCATGATCAAAGTAACCCACTGCCCCAGGAGACGAAGAGCAAGGTTAGTCCATTTCAGGAATCTCCTTAGGGTGAAACAAGGCAATAAACCTTTGTTCCTACCAGACATGACATTTTCGTGCCCTTCCCTTCTGTCAGCAAAGGAAATAAGACTAAGTGACAGATATTATTCAAGAGAACAGCATTTTTTAATTCATTATATATAAAAAAATAGTGCCAATTCACTATGGTTTGTACTTTGGATGTACTTTTGGAGGATATGAACTCAATAAAAAATTCAGTAAAACTTTTTGTTGCTTAATTTCACGTATCAACTTGCCTGGGCTAAGGGATGCCAGATACCTGTTAAAACACTATTTCTGGGTATGTCTGTGAGGGTGTTTCCAGAAAAGATTATCTTATGAATTGTAGGCTGAGTAAAGAAGATCCACCCTCATCAATGCAGGTGAGCACAATCCAATTCATCGAGGATCTCAACAGAACAAAAATGAATTAGAAGAGTGAATTTACTCTCTTTTTAAACTGGGACATCTGTCTTCTGCCCTATGACATTGGTGCTCTGGGTTCTCAAATTTAGACTGGAACTATATCACCAGCTTTCCTGGATCTATATTTTACAGATGGGACTGTATGGGACTTCTCAGCCTCCATAATCATGTGAACCAATATGAAGGATTGGTACACACTTGTCTCTCTCTCAGTCTCTTTCTCTCTCTTTCTCTTTCTCCTATTGGTTGTTTCTCTGAAGAACCCTGACTAAAAGGAACAGATTTCTTCTGAAGTTCTAAAACCACAAGTAAAACTAAGAATGGAGGATGCAGGTCTAATCCTTACCTAGAATGATTAAAGACAGGAGACTCAAGAATTGTAGTTGTCTAGATTTCATAGCTTTCGAAGCCCATCGAGTTTAGGGGACAAGTAGGAAGAAAAATGCACATAAGTGTATATAATTTGTGACTTGCATCCTGCTACCTAAACGCATCTGGTTGCACCTAGACTTCGTGCAGCATTTATTTGCTAGAAATTATCAACAGCTAAAAATAGACATTTAACAATATTTGAATAATTTTTCTTTCATCCTACATAGTGGATGGATGTCTTAACTTCCTCATATGAATTAAAAAACTATCAAATTTGGAAGAGTAGAATCACTGTATTAAACATTATGTTGTAAGAAAATTACGTACACTATCAGTGATATTATCATACATAACTTATCAACCAGTAGTAATATTTTATTACTATGGCACATTACAATTTCATTATAATTATAAATTATTATTTTACAGTTTTTAAAATAAACACCTAATTGATAAAATATTACAATTAAATAGAAACACCTTGTAAAAATGATGTATTGTCATCAATTTGGAAATAAAAACACATTAAGTATGAAAATAACCAACACTAGGAAGTCTGAATCTTAGAGTTTTAACTCAGCAGATCTACATTACTTTGTTTACTTATCTGAGGAAATCTTGCTTTCCTTATCCAAGAACAGTTTTACTGTTAGTAAAATTCATACATTCTCTTAAGATCCATTGTAAGACAGTGCTTTATCTTAAATACAGCAGAAGGAGGATGGAATGATGCATCCCCTCTAAGGAGATGGGTGGAGGAAAACAGTGTGCCATCATAGCCCAGATGGAGAAGCCTGCTCAGGCTGGCTGGAGCTCTTAAGTCTTATGTTATGGCTGAGCCTGCCCCTGCTCCAGGGGATGGAATGGAGTGTCATGTGAAGTCAACACTGCTGATCTAAGTGCCTAAGAGATAGAGCTTCCCATATAAGAACATAAGGAGAAGGCAACAGTATGTTTCTTATACGTCCCATATAAGAACATAAGGAGAAGGAAAATGCAAATTCATTCTTTCATACAGAAATAAAACAGTGAAGTTTTTTTTTTCTAAAGCTAATCTCTTTCTGTGTTATCCAAGCACAAATGGATGCTAATTGAGTTCATGCCCCTTACAGAGACTAAATTTCACTTAATCTGCAATATACACAGGTATTAGAATTAATAAGTGCACCACCAATTACATTTGAACCATCTTACTCTTCCAAAATACTCTTGCTTCATCTCTGCTTTTAAAAAGACCCATCTCAGAACAAGAGAGAAGAACTCACTTATTACAGGTCTTATTCAACATACAGAGAGCATTACAAGTACTTGGAGTGATTATCTCATTAACTCACAATCAACCCGTCCATAACAGCATTTAAAAAATACAAAACAGAGACTTAGGGAGGGCACACAAGAGTCCTGGATACAGTCACTCCTGGACTCCTTGCCTTCCAGACCCCTTTCCCCTCATCCTCCCAACTAAAACTCCTACACACCCAGCTCTCCTGAGTGCTAGCAATTTGCACATTTCACTCACCCTTTTCACTTTTCTTTGAAGGAGTAACTACTAGTTAATTTACATGCAATATCTGGTATACTTATAAATGTATATGATAGATGTTTTGGTGTCCATTTTTCAAATATGGAAATAAGAAGCATGATATTCAATCACTGAGAATTAGAATGTGAGCCCTGATTTGTCTTACTCCATGGCTGACAATTGTTGTCATCTCAGTGTCTTTGTAGTGCACTGGGCAGGTATCTCAACCAACCACATGTGTGGCTTTAAACTATTATAGTTGGTCCCAATTCAGGTGAGTGATTGGCAAGCTTCCTGGGAAGGAAATGAGCTGCAAATTAGAAACTATAAGATTAGAAATTGGAGGGGAACCTGGGTGGCTCAGTTGGTTAAGCATCTGACTTTGGCTCAGGTCATGATCTCACTGTTCATGGTTTCGAGCCCTGCGTAGGGCTCTATGCTTAAACCTCAGAGCCTGGAGCCTGCTTTAGATTCTGTGTTTCTCTCCCTCTCTGCCCCTCCCCTGCTCGTGCTTTCTCTGTCTGTCAAAAATAAACATTAAACAAACAAACAAAAAAAAGAAATTGGAAGACACTGATACAAACAGTGTGAATAGCCACTAGCTATTCTAGAAAGCTGGTAGGTCTTTCTAGAAGATTTTGAAATTGTATAACTGCATAATATTTTGCACAGGTGATGCTCTAATTTGTGGGATTACAGGCTGTGTAACCATGTCAAGTGAAACAAACCCACTACTTGAAGGTACAGATTCACTGGAAGATGGGCTGCTTCCACAATTTGTGGGCCCCAGTGCACAATGAAAATGCAGGGCCTCCTGGTCAAAAATTAATAAGAATGTGAAGATCGTGACACAAGAGTGTTAAACCCATGCAGGGCACCATGTGCCTGCATAGGTGCTCACCCATGTAGCTGTCCTGCAAAGGCAGCTTGATGCTTCTCATCAGTCTCTGACTTCCCAGTCTCTGACTTCTGTGTTCTTTCTCTAGTGTCTGAGTGCAGACTTCCTCCAACAGGTTATATGCCCCACAAAGATATACAGAGCCTGGGCTATGATGACCACTGGGTGCAGGGGCCTTGAGGCTCATGGAGGAAAGTCAGGGAACTGACTATACTAGAAGAATCCCAAGGGTCATAAAATAAAGTAGAGGAGACAGATGGGGGAAATGGACCATCTCATCAAGATGTTCAGGAGGTGAGATATACACTTTGTACAGATATAGGACAGAGAGTTAGAAGGACCAAGTCTTGAGGCTGGGGACAGCAGAGGGGCAGGGGAGATACAACCAGAGGAGGCAGGTGTTGGAGAGACAGAGCCCAATGCTCTTGGCTAATCCCAGGGCTTGAGCTTCACCTGGTTGGAGGATTCTGAGCCCAGGGGTGCCACTACCTAGCAAGCACACAAGTTATATCATGGTGACAGTGATTAACACCTCACGTCTCTGGGGGTATATTTAAATTCAAGGTGACAGGTGATAATTTAAGAGGAAGATATCTTTCTTTTTAAAGGAGAATCGCAATGCCAGCTCTCAGGGAGCCAACTGATGTTATGATTTCATTATTTTATATTAACATGAATGGCAGTCTCAGGAGACTGAAACCTGTATCTTTTTCTCAGAAAGCTAAAATCCTCATGTTTACTACCATGGGACTGGGTGGGGGAACAGAAAGAACTGGGATTCTGGTGGCTGTACCTGCAGTCCTCATGGAAGGGCCACACTCGGACTCTCTTGAGCTTGCAGTCTCCTCTGCTCTCCAGGGCACATTCCCAGAATACTCCACTGCCAGGGCTAGATTAACTCCTTGTGGCTTTTCTAAACATATGTCTGTTTAGGCTTCTGCTCACAAGGTCTGGCACAAGGGCATGGCACTTGGAGTTTATGAGGTTTTCCCAGAGATTCTGATGTCCGTGATTGGTCCACTTGGATCACCAAGTCTAAAGGCTCTGCATCAGAGGGTGGGATGGCTCTGAAACCATGCCAGTGCCCACTCTCAGGAAGAGAGAGAGGCTTGGTTTCTAGGCCCTCAGCTGAGTAATGAGAACCTGAGAGGCAGAAACTTTACTCCCAGGGGCAGTGAGTATGCAGCCCTTGGGCAGTCATCTGCAGGCCTTTTGCCACAGCTTCCTCCTAGGCTAAAGCAGAATACGCATCCCCCAGGTGGGGCCCCACTTTGCCCCTGCTGGGGTATCAACTCAGCCCTCCCATACAAAGTAATAACTCTGTTTGTGTTATCACTTTACTAAATATAAATGAGCTGCGCTTGATTCATTTGCTTGGACCCCCCATTCACTGGTTTCTCTAATTTTCTGTAATTCAGTTGTTTCACAAATTAAATTCTTATTCAGGTTCAAAACATTTAGCAAAATGACCTCTAATTAAAACCTAATAGATCCAAATAAAGATAAAGTACAATTAAGTGTTGTCTCCTAGGCTGAGGTGATCCATCTTGACTCCACTTTTAGCCCATAAATAGATTTATAGTGCTTCTCTCAGATCAGCAAAGTCAGTAGCAGCCCAACAGCATATTCAATAATATTTCTAGCTTGTTTCTTTTAAAACAGAGCCTGATCATGACCCTCAAAATCTAAAAATGTGTTTTATGCTTGTGAAGTATAAATTTGAAAAACTTAAAACTCTGTATTGCCAAATGTATTTCAAGTATTGAAAATTCCCTTTTCCATATTCAATAATTGGAATGTCAGTATATATGGAACCACCTTTGTCCTTCAGCTGAATGTTTTCAAGTGCAACAGACATATGAGAACCAAGAATCATGAACACATATCTGATTTGTATAATTAATTATGCTATGACCTTGGGGCTCCCTCTAAGCCAGGCTGTTGACACATCTTTGGTCATCCAAATGATAGTCAGTGCCTGAGAACTACAGTAATGGAAGTGCTGGGCCTCATTCTTCTTCAGTGAGTCTGCAGATAATCATGATGACCTGTGAGGATGCTATGTATCCTTTACATAAGTGTGTACCTCTGGACTTTTTATTCATCAATAAGTTTGGTGATGTAAGAAACACAAGACTGGAAAGTCTCACTGAGTACATAGACACTTGACCACAATATTCCTTCAGAGAAAAACCACCTAACAATGCCCAATCATGGATTTTAAATGAACGTGTGGTGGTTTATCTCTGGAAAGCAAGCGAGCATGAACAGTTATGCAACTAGCTGAGTAAGCAACTGATACCATATGGTCCCACTGAAGACATTATCCTATGTTGTCTTTCACTGTCTCAGGGTTTTAAAGAGAAGTCACTGAAGAAAGATTTCAAACAAAATATACAAGACAAGAAAGACATATAAGTATAGCCATGATTAACAGTTGAGTTTGTGTATAATTCTTCATGAAGACATCATATTATTCTAAGTATTTGTGAGCTGCAGATGTGCCTGATGATATTCTACCACCACAAGAAGGCTGCAAGACAAAGGTATAATGAATGTTCTCTTCCATTCCTGGATAAGAACAATATTATAAAACCATGTGCCTACTTTCTAACCTCCAAAAAACATTCCTCCCATACCAAAGAACAATAAAACATGAACATGAGATGGCTTTGATTTTGGAGTTCAAAGAATATCCTGTCAATATGTTAGAGAGCAAAATTAAGTATGAAGTATCAGTTTTCTCCTATAACACAGAACTGCAAACCAAAGACTCATGAGGAAACAGCATGTATTATAAAGACATGTGACCTATCTCCCTCACCTTTATATACACCCTGTTTCCTTGTCGGTCTTTGGTTTGCAGTTCAGAGTGCATAGCAGTTAGAAACACAGCAAAGGAAGTTTTGCGGCTGTCTTCCCACTGCTGGAGAATACAGGAAGAGGCCACAGAGACACTGAGGAAGAAGAAATAATTTATTAAAAATAAAAGGACTCAGGGCATGCCTCCCAGCTCCCTGTCATCATTCTATACTCTGAACTTTCTATAGTTTTTGAGTCAAGCTAACATTCACAGCCCCTCTTCACTGCATTGACACAGCAAACATAATTAGCATCACCATTTGTTTACAAAGGCATCAAAACTCTGCTCCAAAGTTAGCCAAGGTTTCTCAAGAAATTAGAATTAATTGGCCCATTGGTGAAGATGGAGGTTTGCTGTAAAGTGAAGGGAAAGCCACTTTGCAGAGTGCACACTGCATCTGGAGTGGACAGACCTGGCCATGGGTCTCAGGCCAGGGTCTAACTGCACTTGGTTCCCTGTCTCTGAAAACATGCTGGTAATATTGACCTCATAGGGCTCTGTGAGGATTAAATGAGATAATTTGGGTAAATCATTTGGTGGATGTTGGGAACTCAGTAGATGCTAGTTCCCCTCTCTTTTTTCTTTCATTGAACGTACATCTGCTTTTGATAAAGCAAAGTAGTGTGACAGCTGACATCCCCTGATACCCAGCAATTTCAGCAGATTTATGGTTTTGTGTTCTAGCCAAAAGCTGTTTAAATTGATTGTTGCCAAAGCATATATCACCTCATTCATTCCAAATAGTTTATCTTGCAGTAGACACTAGGTGCACTCCAGAAAGAGGAAATGGATAAAGGAACTATTAGGCTGAGTGCAAACCAATAAGGATGGCGCATAGGGTAGTAACTTTCTCAAGTCCGTTATGTTGATCAGAGTTGGTGAGATGTTTTGCCCTTCTTGAATTTTCCAAGCAGCACTAAGCACGAGCCCTTTATGCCTGCTGTTCTTCCTGTTCAGGATGCCTGATGCCAACCCTAAGCCTCCCACTACCTGCTCCCCTGGCGTTTCTCAACTTATCTCTTAAATTTTCACAAGTTCCACAAGAAATCCTCTGATGTCTCTGATCCAGGTCAGCTCTGTTAAAACATCACTTCAAAGTTGCTCACCTCAACTTGTGCAATAATCTGTTTCAGTGGTTATGTGAATTCATGACTGCTATACTTTACAGGACTTGTCACCTTGATTTCAGAGGCTGCATCTAGTTTTGCTCCTAGCACAGTGACTGACTCAAAGCAGGTGTGTGGTCATCAGCTTCTAAAAGAGCTCCCAAAATCTCCTCTTCCTGCCATTATAGCCCTTGAAGATATCCTCACCTTTCCTGTGGGTTGGACCTAATGGTATGCTCCTGCTGAACAGAATATATCAGAAGTGATGGGGTATGACTTCCAGATTAGATTATAAAAACTTGCCTCTTACATACCTAATCTCTCTTCCCCAATCTTCCTTCTCTCTTCCTCCTTTCCTTCCTTCCTTCCTTCCTTCCTTCCTTCTTTCCTTCCTTCCTTCTTTCCTTCCTCCCTTCCTACCTCCCTTTCTTCCTTCTTTTCTTCCTTCCTCCCTCCCTTGTTTCTTTCCTTCCTTCCTTCTTTCCTTCCTTCCTTCTCTCCTTCCTTCCTCACTCTGTCTATGGCTTCTCTCTAATAAAACCAGCTGCCCTGTGGAGAGGCTTGTGTGGCAAGAAATGCTGGAGGCTCTGGCAAAGGCCCAAGTCCAACAACCAGTGAAGAACCAAGCCCTGCCAACAGCCACATTAGTGATGCTGGAAATGGATTTCCCCCAAGTCAAACTTTGAGATGACTGCAAGTCTGGCCTCATTTGCAGTCTGTGAGAGATCTTAGAGCTGAGATGCCAGCCAATCGTGTCCAGATTTCTGACCATAAAAATTATGAGACAAGGAATGTGCCAATTTAATTCACTGTTAAGATAACATATTACAAAGCAATAGGGAGCCACCATACTCAACTGTATACTCCTGACCTGATGGAGAAATACATATTTACATCCAAACAGCAAGGGGAAAAATGTGGTGTTTTTCTGAACTGTAGAAAAGTGCAATAGGCCACCAAATTCAATGCAATCAACAATTCTTCCTGAGATTTGTTGAAGAAAGCATTATTAAAGAAGTAATAGATGTTGGAGTTGAGCTGAAAACATGGAAATCATTTTTCTGGGCAGTGAGAAGCACTCAGACTGTGGAAGAAACATATATAAGCTAGTCAGATTCAGGTGAAGCAAAAGATAGTTTGGGGTCAGTTACTAGGTCCTGCATTTGCAGGCTTATGCCTGAGTACAACACACAAACCTACAGAGAGAAAGTCAACAGTGATATTTGGTAAGTATCTAACAGACATGTGGACCAGGCTTTATGATCACACCAGAGAGTCTCCTGCCCAGCCTTGAGTGATGGCAGAAGACTGCTCGGGAGGAGAACAGTAAGAGTTACATAGGCAAATAGAGGGGCTGAGAGCATTCTCTGTGGAAGCAATGACACCAGCAAAGGTACAAAGTCCTACAAACCTTGTAAAGAATCTGACATCCGTGGCAAGGAGTTTGGAGCTGAGCCTGGAAGCATTGCTCACATTGAAAGAATGTGAATAGGTAGTCATGAGGAGTAGCTGGGATGCCCCAGGCCAGGGAGCCTTCTGCAGTGTCATGCCAGAGCTGGCTGGTAATGTGCCAGCAGGTGAAAGGGAAAGCAGGCGCCTGGTGATGGTAGCCTGGGAAGGTTAGCCAGCTGAAATCACACAGCCACATGAAAGGGCAATGGGGCTTCCTAAAACATTTTTCAGTAGAGGCCTGGCCAGCTCACTTTGTGCATTTTGGAGGGTTCCTTGGCAGCCATGTACAGGAAATATAGAAGAGGAAGCAGCTAAAGTCAGGAGCAGAAGGAGGGAGCTGCAGAATTCTAGGTAAGGGATTTTCAGACTGGGTTCTATGGAGCCCAGGAGGCAGGTGGCTCCCTGAAGTTGTGGGAGGGTCCAAGTGGCACGGCTCCAGTTTCATCCTCCTACTTGACTCAGAGAAGCTCCAACATCCAACCATTTTATATATTTCGATTCTGTGTAAGAATTTAAGAAGTAGTGGTGGGGAGGTTGTGCAGCTATTCTATTGAAATTCTCTAGTTCAAGGGAAAATCAATGAAGAATTATTTCTTCTAATAGCAGTGAGAGTGGGGATGCAGAGAGTACCCACCAGGGTAGTCCTTTGCATCAACCTAGGCCACCTGGGTGCTGCATCCTCACAGACAGATGTGTTCTCTGAGAACCTCATTCACTGAGGTTAGCTTTGGCTTTCTGCCTCAGTTTCCTCTAAAGAAATCAAACACCACAAAATAAGACCCAAAACAGGAGACCTGATTTGCATGTAGTAGAGGTCTGTTTTAAATGATGTTATTCTTCCTTCATGGATATGAAGACCTATCAGAGGACTTCCTGTACCACATTAAAGGCCAGATCAGCTCTACCAAACAGGAACTGCAGTGACCTAAGTCCTTGGACTGAGTACTTTTCCTCTCACTATGTCTTCCTGTGGATGCAGAGATAAGTTTAGAGCTCTGACTCCATGCTGATAGTATCACCTGTCTAGCAATCCTAATGACAATACATATTTGAAAAGTAAAAGACACAAGATCAAAGATGATTCTGACTCTGCCTATTTGTTTTGACTGGCTGATTTTGTGAATGAATATGCTGCTAACAATATGGAAACCAAGAAGCAGAAGTTTGGGTTGACAAGTTAGGATGTTTAGTTAAGAATCTCTGAATGAAAAGTAGTTACTAGAGAGCCACACAAGATCTAGGAATAAGTCAGAAATCATTCCTACAGCTTAGGCTATAAAAACCTCATAAAATGCTCAAATCAGAATTGTTAAATTAAGGACCACTGTGTGTATATAGTGTATTAGTGCATATAGCATCTAACGTTCTCTCCAGTAGTTGTTAGTCTGCCCAGCACTGCTTGACAGAGAGGGATTTTCAACAAATATAGTCTACAGATGTTCCTTAAATACTGGATACTGGAAGAGTTTCATCCACCAGTGCACCTGACAGAGAGGTCAGCTCCTTACAGAGAAGGGGTCTTGCTGGTCAATTTCATCAAAACATAGTTATTCAGAGAAGACTGGACAATTCCAGAAGGAGAAAGGGAAACTGAATTCACAGGGTCACTTTTTTATCTCATGTATATTCCTTTTAAAAGCTTAAACCTTAATTGCTTTCCTCATTCAAATGTCTTTCTCGAAATCTCTTGTAATTTCCCCTTTGTGTCATTGGCTCATGAAATCATATGACATTTACTTTAGAAGAGGCCAGAGAGGACCCCACATGTATGTTTATTCTCCCCAACAATACCCCCAGAACCATGGCTTTCATTGGGCACTTCAGTGACCTGGGAGCAGTCACCTCTGCCCTTTGGGAGAGAAGGTGCAACAGGCCTGCCTCCAAGGCCCAGCCATTCTTTCCATTCCAGTTCTGTACTATCACAGAACTTCAGGTGCTCTTGGGTGGACAAAGAAAGAGTGGACAGTGTGGTTCTTGTAGATTAGAATGTGTTTCAGGATCCTCCCAGTCCTGGGTGGCTGCCTGGCAGCCTGAAGGCAGTGAACTCAGCAAATGGTGCTGGATAAGCTGGATGTCCATTCTGCCTGGATACGCACTTCATTCTAACTGGCCCAGTTCTGCTCTACTGCCATGACCTGCAGGGGTAGCACCAAGTGCAGGGACATGGGTAGTGGAACAGCTGTACCACCAAAGCAAAAACTTGGCAGAGACAGCAAGGAAAGAAGAACTAAGATGAACAAACAAAGGATGGCAGAAGCACAAAGGAGGAGGAAAGTGTCTAAATAAGGAAGAACTTTCTGGAAAGATAAAACAAGAAGCAGACTCTCTTAAGTAAGCGGCTAAAAAAGTCTAAGGGAACTCCATGATGGGAATTTTTCAAGACTGGTCTAGCGTTAAGACACCTATATTTAAAAATAACTTCTCTTTAATTTCAGAGTTGAATTAATTCTTAATATTCATAACATCATTTCCACTTTGAAGATTATTTTCTTACAACTGACTTTCACAAGCCTGTACACATTTATTAATCCTCTTCTATGTGCACAGAACCCTGGAAAATCAAAGCTTGAGACAAAAAAAGAACAGTTCCCAACGATTGAGCTGAAGAAGCAGTTAAAAATGTTAGGGGTCATACATACATTCAGCCAGTAGGTATATGAAGAAGCATGACCTGAGTGACACATTTGAGAGTTCTCATTTGTGTTTGTTTTTGTTTATTTGTTTTGTTTGTTTTTTGTTTGTTTTACTGCAACAGTAGCTGCAGAAAGAATCAACTAAATGGTAGTGGTGAAGTGTCTTCTGGATTGTGGGAGCCTTGATGAGTGAATGCAATCTTTACAGAAAGAAAAATTGGATAGTCATTCCAGGAGAAGAACAGGATGAGCAGAGACATGAGCTAGGAAAGGGAAATTGGGGGTGTTAGTTCAGCATGCCTGGAGCATCATGTTTCTGGGAGTGCAGTGGGTAGTGAGTCTGAAACAGGCTGGAGGCAAACTGTACAAGAGCCACAGTGCTGGCTGACAAGCCTTTATTCCACAGGCATCTGGGATCCACACAAGGCATTCCAACAGAAGAGCAGTGAACTGAGACCCATGTCTAGGTAGACAAGTGAGGCATCTGTGTGAAGGCAATGTGGGAAAGAAAGAATACTGTATACAGGAAAGCCAATCAGGAAGCTGAAGTAGCCCAGTAAAACAGGTTGAGAGCCTGAAGACAAAGCAGAAAAAATTAAAGATACAAATGAAAATAGTTCCTGCAGCAAAGTTCCAGGGAGCAGAAGGAGAGCTGTGAATGTAGGAAGGAGAAGGGCAGGATGTGACTGAGGGAGCCCATGAAGAGCCCCTCCCAGGGCTCGCCTGGATGAGAAGATGATGGGCAGGGAGAAGAGAGGCCAGACAACAGTTGCTGGAGCCTAGGATGCATCAAGGAGTAGGAACGACTGACAGCCTCCAATAAAACAAGGTGTTCTTTGTTGCCACCTGCAGTCCTGGAAGCACAGGGGGAAAGTGTGCCATCTTTCTCTAAAGGTTGGCCTCACTCAGTCATCTCCATATTCCTCACAAATGAGGAAGATAAAATATGCACACCTTTCTCTCTTTCTCTGGACATTTCCTGCCACTTCTGCACCTGTGTTCTGCCCTTGCAAGCACCAAACTCCAAGCACTCCTGAATGTCCACACTGCATTGTTCACATCCCCCACATCCTGATACTAGGGCGAATGTGGTGGTCACTCCAAAGTGGGAAAGTTATCAACTGGTTTCCTGAGGCTTCTACTGTCAAAGCCATTCTTCTGGTCCAACCCTGGCCACCAGGTGAGGTTGGCAGTGTCAAAAGCAGACTGCTTTTTCAAGAAAAGGGGGAGAACAGTGACAAAGCACCATGACCCAATGGTAGCAGGCACATCTGCAATGGAACAAGGCCATTGAGAAGGAGGACACTTTCTTCAGTGACAATAACCAGTATTCATGGTACTTTTTCACTGCAAAGGAAATGTCTGGGTCTGGGGAGTGGTAAGACCTTGGTATAGAATGTCATGACTAAGTGGAGCCCTGAACACAGTGTTCATATTTTATTCATATTATTCCAGGTGGTTTCTGTATACTTCAGGAAATTCCTGACCGCACAATGTAAGTTGCTTCCATTATAGCCGATTTGAAATGATGTTTGTGGTTATTTCTAGGAAAGAAAAAGTATCAGAATGTCAGATTCTTTAGTAGGGAAATAATCCCTAGTCATAGCATAGTGGTTTTCAGGAAAATGATGTTTAACTGTAAACATGATTTTGAACTGCAGCATCTCTTTCAAGAATCTAAATCATTCTAGTAATTTAAAATGACTGAACTGTACCTGGAAAGAACCACAGGTGAACACATTTCTCCTCATTTTCTTCTCTATTATGGGTGTTGTTGATTCTCCCCTTCCAACTGATTCAGTGAGGCTAGGCACACACATACTTATCTGGTTAAGATAATCTAACATAGACACATGCCCAGCATCATAGCACGTACTGTAAGAGGCACAAGAATGAGAAAGCAGCCTACAACTCTGGGCCTCTAAAACCTAGATTCAATGGAAAAAGGTGTGCACTTCCAGTCAACACCAGTATTTAGTGACCCATGCCTGGTATTGTGTAGGCACTAGGGTTTGTTAGTGAAAACGATGCTAAGGATCCTGCCTTCCAGAACTCACATCCCTAAATATTATCCCTGCTATTCTGTTCGCAGAGTGCTTCATCCATTCTATCTTTCATCCACATCACCCCACCCACCAACTTCAAGTCTACTCTGAATCATACATCTGTCCTAATCAGGGGATGACAGACACACAAATCCATGCCCTGGAGGACTTCTGAGTCTCATTGGATGTGAAAACAAGTGGTTATCCCTTTTACGGAGGTGTTCTGGCCAGAGCAATTATAAGGGTGCCAAACACAGGATGTTCACCTTGAGCTTTGCATTTACAACCCCTGCAGATCTCACTCCAAGCATGAAATGGGGCATAGTGGCCAGGATGAGCTGACACCAGTGGCTGCCACCCAGGCAGGAGGAGGGGGGACTGCCATTCCCCCTTCTGCATAAGCCCATCTCAGCCAAGGGTCATATACAGTGGACACCTGTATATGGACACCTTCCTTGCCCACCTAGGGAGCCTCATTGCCCGTGAGCTGAGAACAGCTGCCAGCCTGATCACAAGCCCCAGCTATGGCTCTTGCTGAACCAGTGAATAGCTTGGTTTCTCACAGTGGGAAGTTCATGAAGCACAGTCATACCTCTAGAACCAGCTTTGGATTCAAGTCCTATTTCCACTTACTCTCTATGCTGGGTCTCATGTTGTTCAATATTCTCTCTTTTTTTAAGTTTATTTTGAGAGAAAGAGAGAGAGAGAGAGAGAGAGAGAGAGAGAGAGAGACCCAAGCAGGCTCCACACTGTCATAACAAAGCCTGACTTGGGGATCGATCCCACAAACCATAAGATCATGACCTGAGCCAAAATCAGGAGTCAGACGCCTAACCAATTGAGACACCCAGATGTCTCTCATGTTCTTCATTAGTAAGTGGAATGATAATCCCTAACTCACAGGACTGTCCTAGACTACTAATGTAGTATGAAACACAATCCAAGTAGGGAAGCAGCTACACAAAGAGGGAAGCCACACTTGCTTCCACTGACCTGTCAATCATCCCTTCTGTGATGCTGAGTCCTGTGAAAGGGGTAAGGGTAGTGGGTGAACTACAGCTTCCTTGAAGCCGCAAGCCAATGTCACATGAGAAGTGACAACCTCTTATAAATGACCAGAACCTGCATAATATGGGACGGGCCCTGTCTTAGTTTGCTAGGACTGCCATAATGAACAACCACAAACTGGGTAGCTCAAACAATAGAAATGTGTTGTGTCACAGTTCTGGAGGCTGAAAGCCCAAGATCAAGGTGGTGGCAGGGCTGATTCCTTCTGAGGCCTGTGAGGGAGAACATAGTCTTGGTCTCTTTCCTAGATGCTGGTGGTTTGCTGGCCATCTTTGGCATTCCTTGGTTTGTAGACCTCTGCCCTCATCTTCACATGGTATCCTCCTTATGTGCATGCTTGTGTCCAAATATTCTTATTAAGGCTTAAGGCTTATTCATTTATTTTAAGAGAGAGAGGGAGAGAGAGAGACAGAGAGAGAGAGAGAGAGAGAAAGAGTTGGAGAGGGGCAGAGAGAAAGGGAGAGAAAAAGAATCCCAAGCAGGCTCCACACTGTTAGTGCAGAGCCCGATGCAATGCTCCAACTCAGGAACTGTGAGATCAGGACCCAATCTGATCCAAAATCAAGGGTCGGACACTTAACTGACTGAGTCACCTGGGCACCCCCAAATTTTCTTTTTATAAGAACACTAATCTTGTTGTAATAGGGCCCACATTTCTCCACTATGGCCACATCTTAACTAATTACACTGACAATGACTCTATTTCCAAATAAGGTCAAATTCTAATGAAGCTGGGAAAAAAGACTTCAATAAACGAATTTCAGTTCAGGGGGTCCTGATGGGGGGATGCGATTAGTCCCATCATAGGCCTCATTAATAAGATTTGTAGATGCTATCTGCTGCCTCCAGGGAACTGGAGGACAGGGGTAAAGCTGACCTTCCAACATTTGCATAGTCAGGGTACAGCATTATTTTTGAAAGATAAACTACATAATCTACCTATTTAGTAATTTCCATAGGTTTCCTCCTGAACCTAGAATAAAATCCAAACACCTTACTATGTTATCTGGCATTAATAAGCAATCATATCTAGCTGTCTCCACTTTCATACAAGGAAACCTTGAGTGTGTGGTCACATCCAAGTGTTTAATTTCTTTGTGGATCTGCTCATAAATTGAAGTAATAGTGTTTGTGTTTGTTCATTGTTTCATGCCATAAGAATTGAAGTTGGATAAACATTGTGGCCTTTTGTGGTTTATTACACAAATCCCATGATCCGCCTCTGCATCTGGCACATAGCAGGTGTTCAGTAACACTTACTGGATTAACAAACTCTGCTAACCTGTGAGTCATCCTTGACTTCTCCAATTCTCTAATGCCTAAATGCAGTTAATTGTCATGTCTAGGAATTTACATTTCTCAAGTCCATACTCACCTCTATATGCCACCACCACTATTTAGGTTCAGGACTCACATTTCTTATACTGGATTTGCATGGCAATCCTTACACATCTCCCGCTCAGTATTGCCAGCCCCTACTTTCATCCCCCACAATGGTACAGGAGGGACTTCTCTGAAAGATACATGTGACCAACCACCCTTAGGAGCCTGTAATTGTACCTTGCCACCTGCAGCAACACCTTGGCATGGCACTCCGGTCCTTCCAAACCCACCACAGGTGTATACTAAGGCCACAGTAAACTGAGTGCTGTTTCCTGCTTCTAGGCAATCTGGACCTGTGTGAAAGCTTGTGGGCACCCTGTCAAGTTGAGATGTGACAGCTTTCTCAGATCCCTTAATATTGAGTCCCAATGGCCCACCTTTTCAGAAAATAGTTTTTATATACAACACAAATAAGGTGCTCTTCTCAGAGGTACATCACATAGCCCATTTGTGAATAATGAAGGATATCAATTGTGAAATACACAACAGAAATGGAAAACCTCAAGATGAAAAAAAATCTATTCATACATTTGAAGGAGTTTGTGTGCAATATCTCACTAACAAAAAACAGACAGATGCTTTATTATCATTACAGCTATCTCTCTGTTCTTAAATCACTGAAAAGTTCACATCCATTCACACAATGGACATTAATGTTCCATCCTACCAGGTAGTATCTCTAATGATATTTTGCATAAAATCGTGAAAAATTCCAACACACAAGAGGACAAAGAAAACAGGACATATAGTGCAAGTTTAAAATGCATTGATTTTACATTTAAGATATGCTTGTTAGAATAACTCCCACTGATTTCCTTTTTACTTTAAAGTGTGAGTGGTGACTCTACTATCTTCCAGACAGACAGCTTTTGAGATATGACATGAGGATTGTAAACTTTAGCTTTATTAGCCAGAAGCTTGGGTGATGATATCAATGGCCTCTATAGGTTTGTCAGGATTGATTTCTTGCAACAGTGAAAGCACTGGAAAAGTGTTAGCTAATATTAATAGAGAAAGAGAAGTTAATTTATTAACTAATAAAATTGTAACCTAATGACATGGCAAAGTGTATGGTGTGCAGGATGTGTGTATCTTCACACATAAAGATACACTAATGGGTATGTAGGTGGAGAAGCAGACACATGTAACACATACTTATCAGGGCATCTGGAATGAATTCTAGGGGAATCAAAAAGAGATATGGGGGCTCCTGGGTGGCTCAGTTAGATAAGTGTCTGACTTCAGCTCAGGTCATGATCTCATGGTTCGCGGGTTTGAGTCCTGCATTGGGCTCTGTGCTGACAGCTCAGAGCCTGGATCCTGATTCTGATTCTGTGTATCCCAGTCTCTCTCTCTGCCCCTTTCCCACTCATACACTGTCTCTCCTTCTCAAAAATAAATAAACATTTAAAAAAATTAAAAAAAAAGAGATATGGGTGTTGGCTCAAGGGCTCACAGTCAGGTGGGCATTTGCTACAGAATGAGACTTGAAAAAAGCCTTTAAATATCATCTTCTTTCTCAATTTTTGGGATTCCTCCTAAATTACAGAAGTCATTGTCATTTATACTGTGTGGCTCCTCCAATGTATCCTATTCTTTTTAAGTTTTATTTATTTAAATGATCTCCAAAGCCCACAGGATCAAACTCACAACCCTGAGATCAGGAGTCACATGCTCTTCTGACTGAGCCAGCCAGATGCCCACCCCTTCCAGTGTGTTCTATTTATTTAGCAATGTATTTATTCTACATATTATTATTTCGACTGTGGTTAGCTTGGTTGGAGATGGCTCTCTGTCCTGTGAAGAACCAAATTTCAAACACATAAGCTTTATGTGCAAAAGTATTATTATTCATTTCTTAGAAGAATATTAAAACTACATATATAAGACCATCCTCTTAAACAATCTATAACAGATAAGTGCTCTGATCCTCTAAAACTAATATCGCCAGAAGAAATACAACATTAACTTTCTCTAGTTTCTCTTGGAGAGTCATTATATAGGGAAAACCTGGACACCCTGGTCTCTAGAAAATTCCATCTTCTTCACTAATCTGAAGGCATTCAGGGAGATTACTAAAGCAAGAAAAAAAATCCAACAGTAATGTTTCACTAGGGCTTTACTCTGAGCCCCAAATCACTTCTTTGCTGATTATTATAAATCAAAATTTATTCCATCTAAATTTAAAAGTTCAAACTAAAGGTGTATGGCTATGATGGGATAACTTGTCGTTGACCAACACTCTCACTAAGAACATACAGGAAAGCTAGATAAAATACACATTTAAAAAATCAAATTGAGCAGATGGGAAGGCAGGCTGGCCATAGTAGACCACATTTCCCACACACTGCCTTCTCCCCAGAGTGTATTTCTTGGTAGTCTGGTGCATGATGTGGAGGAGCTGAGTGGAGAACGGCTGCTAAGAATATAGACCTCAATAGAGCTTGAGGCAAAACTGGAGTTTGGGGCAGCCAAGGAGTCCTAATTGGAGAGGCTGAGATTTCAGAGAAAACAAATGATAAGGAAGTGAGCCATACTAGTTTTCCCTCAACACATTTACTGATCAAGCTGCATAAAAAATTGGTTAAACATCAGTCGTAAAAAAAATGGCTTAAAAAGAAGAGCAGAATTTTCAGTCAATTTCTAGTGCCAGAAGCATAAAAATTAGAGTTTAGGATCTTTTTGGAGTGGCACTGGGAAGCATCCAAGGACTTCATTTGGGACCCCTGGGGAGCTATGCCCTCTAGTAGGAGGAAAACAGAGCACAACTGAGCCTCCTGAAAACTGAAGACCAACCCAAACCAGCTCTGACCTCCAGACATGAGAGGAAACATCACCTGAAGTCTCTGCAAGTTTCTGTATATAATCAAACTTATCAGGTATACCAGAAAATAGGGTCAAACAAAAGAAAAACAAAACAAAACAAAAGAAAAACAAAACAAAACAAAACAAAACAAAACAAAAGAAACAGACAATAAAAATGGTGCCACAGATGGCCAGATACTTCAGCTATCAGCCACATTTAATGATTAATATATTCAAGGAAATACATTGCAAAATGGAGAATTTTACCAGAGAACTAACTTATAAACAATCAAGTTGATATTTTAGAAATGAAAAATACAGTAGCTGAAATTAAAAATTCAACAGTTGGCTTTCACAGATAACTGGACACAGATGACGGGCAATGGTCATGTTGAAAGGTAGCTTGGAAGTTTTTCCACTGACTGAAGCATGAAGCAAAGGAATGTCAAAAAGTCCACAAGCCTACGGGACAAATGGAATGTGAGGGAATTGTTTAACATTTATGTGACTGGAGTATTAGTGAAAAGGGGCAAAGAATGGTGTAGAAGCAAGATTTTACAAAATAATGGCCAAATATTTTTAAAAACTGATGGAAGGTATCAAAGTACAAATGCAAACCTGCTATGAACCTTAAGCAGAATAAATGCAAAGAATACCAAAACAAGGGTGGCTCCGTGGCACTGCAACCTTCCTTCTTTTAGATTTTCTGGACTTAGATGCTTTCAGAAAAATTTTTGAAGCATTTGGCATCCTGTAGTAATAATAGATCTTTCTGTAATGGAATGTAACTTCCTCCCTCCTGGGCTTCTATGATTCCACATGGTTCACTGACTTCCCCTCTTAAAACTGCAGCCAAAAGTGACAGGAGATGGGATGAGGTTCACAGACGTCAGAGCAAGCTTCAAGGGCCCACAATTCTTCCCTTCCCCTCGTGGCTGCATGTCCTCCTACAAGTTTTGTATCTTAGGCCATGGAGCATATTCTGGTGATGTTTAACCTGCCCTCATGACATGTACAGCTGCCCCCTTAATCTCTGGGTAACACACAATCACAACCAGCTATTACAGTCACATCATGTTGATTTAATCAGTACACATCTTGGATTTCCTCAGATGACTTAGCGCCAGTTCTCTTAAAAACAAAGGCAAAGAAGCCAGTTTGAGAGGGCTACATACTGTGGGATTCCAACTATACGACTCTCTGAAAAGGCAAACTATGGAGACAGTAAAAAGATCACTGGTTGCTGAGGTTAGAACACAGGGATGAGCAGGTACAGCACAGAGGATTTTTAAGGAAGTGAAAATATTTTATACAATACCACAATGGTGGATACATGTCAGTATACATTTGTGAAAACCCAAAGAATGGACAACACCAAAAGTGAACTTTCCTATAGATTTTGGTTAATAATAATGTATATTCTTTTATCAATTGTAATAAATGTTCCATACTAATGCCATACTTTAATGATGGGAGCAAGGGTGTGTGTGTGTGTGTGTGTGTGTGTGTGTGTAGAAGCATACGGGAACTCTGTGATTTTTGGCCAATTTTTATGTACATTTAAAAATGCTACATGATGTGAGTCAGATAGAGAATAACAAATGCTGTATGATCTTATTTTAATTTTTTAATGTTTACTTTTGAGAGACAGAGATAGAGAGAGGAGAGAGAGAACAAGCAGGGGAGGGGCAGAGACAGTGGGAGACAAAGAATCTGAAGCAAGCTCCAGGCTCTGAGCTGTGAGCACAGAGCCCAACATGGGGCTCAAACTCACGGACTGTGAGATCATGAGCTGAACTGAAGTCAGATGCTCAACGAACTGAGCCACGCAGGTACCCCTGTATGATATTATTTATACATGGAATCTAAAGAAACTGAAATCTCACAATGGTGGCTGTCAGGGGCTGGGAGTGCAGAAAATGGAGAGATGTTGGTCAAACATCAGAAACCTGCAGCATCAAGATGAATAAGTTCCGAGAAATCTAATATAAAGTATGGTGATTATAGTGAATAATATTGTAATATACAGTTAAAAGTTATTAAGAGAGTAGATCTTAAGAGTTCTTGTCACAAAAAAAGGGGGGTAATGGAGGTGTTAACTAACCTTATTGTAGTAATGATTTTGCAATATATGTATATCCAATCGTCAAATTGTAAACTGTACATTTATACAATGTTATATATCAATTCTATCTCAACAAAGCTGGGAAAACATTTTAAAGCTGCTCTAAAAAATAAAGTCTATTAAAAGGCACCTAGATGGTTCAGTCAGTTAAGATTCTGACTTCAGCTCAGGTCATGATCTCATGGCTCATGAGTTCAGCCTCATGCCTGGATCCTGCTTCAGATTCTGTGTCTCCCTCTCTCTCTGCCCCACTCATTCTCTCTCTCTCTCTCTCTCTCTCTCTCTCTCTCTCTCAAAAATAATAAAAAAATAAAGTATATTCTTTTTTAAAAAAAAGAAAAATGATTCTAACATTATAATCACTCTGAGCCAGTATCATCTCAACTTCCAAGTTAAAACTGAGGCTCAGTACGTGCTGTTGCCTTATTTTGATATTGACTGCAGAAGTTCAGTAGGTCCTTGTTGGAAGCACTGCTCTGGGATTTCCATCTTTGTGAGCTGCACATACTCACTACAAACACAGTAAGTGGGAAAGAGCAGTGTCTTCTCTAACATGACCTTGTGAAGATCAAAGGATATGAGGTCGATAACACTGAGTAGATATCAAAGAATTACTTTTCTTTGTTACTTTCCTAAAAGGTTGCTTATGGTGAACAGTCTCAAAAATAAATGTGCCAGATCTCCTGATCTGCAGACTCCCAGTCTTGAAACAAACCATGCACAATGTCTGTTAAGATCTGTGCACATTTAGGGGCGCCTGGGTGTCTAAGTGGGTTAAGCGTTTTAGTCTTGATTTCAGCTTAGTTCATGATCTCACAGTTCGTGAGATTGAACCGCATATCAGGCTCTGTGCTGATAGTATGAAGCCTTCTGGGGAATCTCTTTCTCTCTCTCTCTCTGCCTCTCCTGCTTGCTCTTCCTCTCTCAAAATAAATAAATAAACATTTTTAAAAAAGAACTGTGCACATTTAGATATATTGTAGTGACAAAGAGAATGTGACTAAAGATGACAAAAAATAAGATTCTCTTCAACCCAAGTAAGCATTTCTGATTTATTCAATAACTAGAAAAACCATAAGCAATTCTCAGATAAACAAGACAATGAATCAGTCTGTTAAACAATAGACTGAAATGCAGCTTCATTTTTATTTAGCAAGAAGAATGTATGAAACTGAATCTTAAGTATTAATAATATCAATTTAAGAAGGAGAAAAGTGGGAGGGAAGACAGGAAAAAGAACTAGAAATTATTGTTTTCTCTCTCTCTACTCAAATGAATGTTTGGTAGGAGGAAAGGAATAAATTTATCAGGCTAAAGCCTGTAATCCTAAAGCATTACAGTCAAAACCCCAATAGAAATTTACATCCTTAAGTCCCATACACATCTCTAAATTGTCCTTTTCCCCCCATAATATATTCTTTAATTTGATATTCTTGTTCTCCCCCATATTCTTCTTTTTTATTATTCCTGACTCAATTCCCAATACCCACTTACACCATCAGTCCCCTACTCTTAAATTGCTTTTATTTTTCATGAGGTCCACTATGAAGAACCTTACATTCTTTTGAAACTGCATTGTTTGGTGTCATAGATAGAGTGGACGTATGTGATATATTCAGTGATGCGAGAAGAAATCCTTTATCATGTGACTTCCAAGCAAAGTTTGGAAGTTTGGTGGTTTCCAAGTTTGGACCATAAAGGTTAGAAATAGTCATCCTTCAAGAAGCAAATGCATAAAGAGGATTTTTAGGGTAGTGAAACTATTCTGTATGATCCTATAATGGTGGATATGTCTTCACACATTTGTCCAAATCCACAGATGTACATCACCAAGAAGTGAACCCTAAAGCAAATGTTTGAGTGATGATAAGTCACTAGGTGGTCACAAGGGGAAGGCTGTGAATATGTGAAGGCAGGAGTATGTGGAAAATCTCTTACTTTCCTCTCAATTTTGCTGTGAATCTAAAACTGCTCTAAAAAAAAGTATTTTAAAAAATAAACATTTACGTTTATAAAAGCAATTCTTTTTTCTGCCATCTGCTTATTTTATTTTATTAATTTTTAAATATGATTATTGTCAAGTTAGCTAACATACAGTATACATAGTGTGCTCTTGGTTTTGGGGGGGAGATTCCTGTGATTCACCATTTATATACAACACCCAGTTCTCATCTCAAGTGCCCTCCTCAATGCCCTTCTCTCATTTTCCCTGCCTCCCCTGACCCCCCACCCCCCATCAACCCTCAGTTTGTTCTCTATATTTAAGAGTGTCTTACGGTTTGCTTCCCTGGTTGCTTGTAACTATTTTTCTTCTTTCCCTTCCCCCATGGTCTTCTGTTAAGTTTCTCAAATTTCACATATGAGTGAAGACATATGATATCTGTCTTTCTCTGACTGACTTGTTTCACTTAGCATAATACCCTCCAGTTCCATCCACGTTAAAGAGCCCAAACGTCCATCAACTGATGAATGGATAAAGAAGATGTGGTATATACATACGGTGGAATACTACTCAGTGGTGAAAAAAACATTCTGAAGCTCCTGACTAATGAGCCTCTTGAAACATTCCTCAGCGCTACTGGATACTCTCCCCTCTGGGACACTTAGTGTTGAATTTATCTTTGTTTTGTCCCCCTGTGTACCATAATGCTTTGTTCATGAATCTGGACCTTACTCCTTCCATTCATCTTTGTCTTAACCTGCACCCAGCACCATGCATGACACACAACAGTCATATGGCAAACATATACTGAATGAACAAAGATGGAGATAGAGAAGTTCACCCCAGAGAATATAGGACTTGAATATTTAAATGTACCTTTGTGTATCTAGATCAATCTATCATCTATCTATCTATATCTATCTATCTATCTATCTATCTATGTAACAAACCTTTGCCTACGCCTTACACTTTGCTTAGCTGACATAAGTTAGTAGTACAATAATATTCCTCTTGGTAGCAGACAGGGGGTCAGTCTAGACAACTCTAGCTCTTCTGAGAACTGACCATAATAAACATGTCCCTATTTCCAGAGCAATGCATTTCCTGTCATTCATCTTGCCCACTGTTGCCTAGACACTTGCTTCACTTTCACAAATAAAAGGCAACCGACATTTATTGGTCTAGCCTTTCACTGCAGTAGACACACCTCCTGGAAAGAAAAAACAAATGGACCAATGAATTTTCAAGATATTCAGGGCATCTTTTAAGGTGGGGGGGTGTTAACTGGAAAAGTTTTTTACTCAATCTCCTCACTGGTGGGGTGCCTGTGTGGCTCAGTCAGTTGAGTGTCCACCTTCAGCTGAGGTCATGGTTTCGCAGTTTGTGGGTTTGAGCCCCACATCGGGCTCTGTGCTAACAAACAGCTCAAAGCCTGGAGCCTGCTTCAGATTCTGTGTCTCCCTCTCTCTCTCTCTCTCTCTCTCCCTCCCCTCTTCATGCCCTGCCTCTCTCTGTCTCTCAAAAGTAAATGTTAAAAAAATCTAACACCAGTATTTTGGTTTGTCTGCCACAGGATGTATATTATTTTAATGCTCATTATTTTTCTCAGATGATGGAGGTCTTACAACACCTCATACCATTTTAAGATCATTCCCCCCACCTTGATGAAGGGGTCAGAGTAAATTATTTTAAATAATGATTTTAAATCATTGTCATTTCTATGCCATGTACTTTCTCTCTCTCTCTCTCTCTCTCTCTCTCATTTTTAAAGATAATTTTTTTATTTTTAATTTAATTAATTAATTTATTTGACAAAGACAGAGAGAGAGAGAGAGAGAAAGGGGCAGAGGGAGAGAGAGAAAGAAGAGAGAATCTCACAACCATAAGGTCATGACCTGAGCTGAAATCAAGAGTCAGACACTTAACTGACTGAGCCACCCAAGCACTCCTCTCTGTCTCTCTTTAAAAGGGAGAAAGGGGTCTGACTAGACATATTGCTGGATATGAACTAATCTCATGAATTATGACCCACACATAACTTAGATGAAAGTGGGTCTGCACACTTCCCATATGCCAAGGTCCATTTGAGGAAAACCTAAGGATGAAGCCCAGCTCTTCAGAAAAGCTTCAGGGCCTCAGTCCCAGGTAGGTCCAAGGTGCTGCCTACCCACACCCTGCTCCCTTGGCATTCAAATAACATGCCAGCCCCTCATTCCCCAATCGGGTCACACACCCGTCTTCCTGACTTTTACTGAGGACCTCCCCATGCTATTCCACTTGGCAAATCTCTGTCTATCGATCAAGTTTCAGATTGAGACCTCATCAGAGAAATCTATTCCAAAGGCTGCCAGCTTTCCCAAGAGGTTGCCTATAGTTAGCAGAGTCCTTATAGCATTCTGCAGGTGATTGTCACTTAGCCTCCTCCTGTGAAGCCTATGACTTCCAGGCAGAAATTTCTATCAATTCCAAAAGCAAAGCTTAATCCTGAGCACAAAGTAGATCTCAAAGTTATAGGAGTTCATGAAAATCCATAAGATATACAAATGCAAGCAGTTGCTTCTAAAATAATTTTGTAACTCTATCTCTATGGAGGCACTTCTTTCTTAGTATTAGACATAAATTAGGGTTGGACATAAGGGTGATAAATAATGTGGAACTAATGTAAGAAAATAAAACTCCAGAATAAGAAACAAATGAACTAAGAAGTTATTATACTTTTTATGCAGTCAACTAAATAATTATTTATCAAAGAAAGGAAATATTACATTTACGATTTACATTTTACAATCTGTAGCCTATAGACTGTGTAAAATGAATTATCTTTTATTCACTTCACCTCTTTGCCAGTGTCCCATCTCCAATTTATGGATGACACATTTTTTAAATGAGTCACCCATAAATATAATTTTACCCCTACATGGAAAACTTTATATCATCAGAGAAAAAATGAACACTTTTAATATCTGGCAATGAAAAGAACTGATTTTGCTACTAATTCTGGAGGGATTATTTCCATCCACAGAACATTGCAATGAAAAGACAGCATCTAAGTCAGCATTTTGGCAATCCCCCCACCCTGAAGCCTCACCCCCCAAATCCAGGAGCCAGTGTGCAGCACTGAAGTACAAAGAAGGTCCCCAGTATACAAGATTTCCTGCAATCACTGGGTCCGCAAATGCAAATGTGTGGTCTTAGAACCCTGCACACCACTTAGGGAGCCACACCACGGCCTGTAGCATCTTGCAGGACACTTTTACACTAATGTATTTCAGCATCCCAACACTTTCCTCATAGCTAAGCACTTTTTTACAGGGAAAACCTTCTTTCACATTGTAGTTACTTCTGGAGCTCATTTTGCCTCTAAGTCTGTGAAAATACCCTCTCAAGGAAATCACATACTTGATCTCATACTTTCTCCTGTTCAAAAAAAAAAAAAGATAATTTATTTACCCACATAGTTCAAACTGAAGAGAAAAGTATGCACTGGATAATCTCAGATGCTTTCTTAAAGCAAAACACTAAAGTCCTAAAACACTAAAACACTAAAAGTCCTGAAAAACTGACCAAAAGTCAAAAGCTGCCATTTATATTCATCCCTAATATAAATGAAATAAGATATAATCAATGACTGCATAACTGCAAATAATCTCATCTGAAAATCTATGTGCAATAAATACATGTGTGGACAAGGTAGGAAATGAGGTACTTTTAAACACCATGTCTCACTACTAGGGTCATAAACTCCACTCTGACTTTTTAAAATTATTTTCAGTTTTTAAACTATCAATTAGTGCTATAGACTTAAGAATTCAATTGTGAGCTTAAACCTGCATGATAAATCTCGAGCAGAAACTCACAATGAGAATGTAAACAAGAACTGATGAGGAGGTGCTCAGATCAGAAAAGAGCTTCTTACCATGTTTATTGATGACACAGGACCGATGCTGTTAACATAGATGTCAACGTCAATTACGGTCGGTTTTACTGTGGAGAAAAATACATGTGTGTTAACACTTTGAGCCAGAGAGACTGAGGAAAGCAGTATTCAACTTCCTTTGACTCATGCGCTAACACCTCATGGGTATGTTGGAAAAGGATGGATTTTCTTATGGATTTGTCTTATAGTTGCAATTCAAACCCTGTCTTCCTTTTTAAAATTCTCAAAGGATGAGAGATTCTTACTTGTATTTAATAAATTATTGGGAAAAAAGGACATTTAATACACTGAAATTTGCCAGGAATAGATGATTATAAAGATATTCTGCAATATTTGTTAAGCTGATTATACGGAAAAAAAACTATAAAATGATAAAAACAAAAGACACTACCTACGTAATTTAATGTCAGTTTCCTATAAAGCAAAACCTCAGTGATGAGTAATATCTGGGATGGCTCCAGTTCCTTATCCATCACCTGACTGCCTAGCTAATGATCTAAAACAAAGTGACTCAAAGCAAAGATCCGGAGAGTACATGCATCAGGGAAGAATAATGAATACTGATAATTGTTATTGTTAGAACTTAAAGACATGTACACATATCACAGATTTATAATCTTATAACTTAAAAACAACATTTTAGTAAGTCAAGGAATTACAGTTTCAACTATGAGGGCATAAAATGGATATGATGAGAGACTGTAACCCAACATTGTGCATCAGAGGTAAAAATGCTTCATTTCTCCTGAAAGAAAACAATTTCTCTTTCCTTGGTAGGGACCAGTAATGATATTGCAAGAGTCAGGAGCTCATGACTTCTGAAAATAAGGAGGTTCTCTTTCCTCAGTATTTAGCAACTGATAAAAGGAATGACAGCCCCGATTTCAGAATATTTCTGCCCCAGAGGAACATGAACAAGACTCTAAACCTTTGCACAGGAAGCAAATTGCTTCAATGGAAACAAGATTGTTTGTATCTGCAATCATTTCAATAAACTTCCTTTAGTTTTGCTAAATAACTAATAATTCACAAATGAACTTCTTCACTCTACTTTTCAAACTGTAAGTGGCACTTCTGAGCTCATAGTCTCATTAAATTGCATATCCAGCAGTCTGTAGTCCAAGCCATGTTTTCTGGGCCTCCATGAAAATGAAAACAATGATTATGAGTTTGCATCAACCACTCTTAACATCTGTCAGGACAAGCAAGTCATATTAGCTTCAAAAAGCTGTTGGCATTTTGGAAAATACCCAACACCATTCTATATATTATGTATGTAGTGTTTATATTTCATAAAATGACTGTTCTTCATTTTAGACTGAGATTTGTTAACTACTACAAATAGTAGCATCTTTTTTCAACTTCATTGGATTCAGCAAGTTTTCCGTCTCCACCAGACACTGCATAACCTTTGGTGATGTCATACAAAAGCCTGTGTTAAGTCAGTCCATTGAGAACCTACTTTTTTGCAAGAGAGTTTTCTGGTTGTTTTATGGTATTAGAGCTTAGGCTTCCAGAGCTCTTAATCTCATTAAATGAAAAAGGACCTACAGACATAAAGCCTTAACAACTTGAAGTGGGAAGTGCCAAATGAGTATTAAGTGTGCAATGAAGGTTTCAAGGAATAACAGTTTGGAATAAACACACACACACACACACACACACACACACACACACACACGGACGGTCGCATACATGTGCACACAAAACAGGGAGATTGTTTGAAGCAAATGATCTTATAAAGCAGCACCATGCTAAAGTAAAAGGAGCTTTTTAAGAAAATGGCTCTGACAGTGGCACTTGGGAAAGATCACAGGTGGGCTCAAGGTTTATAATTCAAAGGCTCAAGATTAGGCCCTGACAAATTAACTTTGACAAGGGCACCAAGATCATTTAAATGGGAAAAAGACAGTCTCTTCAACAAATGTTATTGGGTAGAATGGATATCCGCATGAAAGAGAATGATGTTAGACCTTACACTATGTACAAAAATTAACTTAAAATGGATCGAAAACCTAAAGGGAAAACTGAAAACTATGAAACTCTTAGAAGAAAACATAAGGGTAAATGATCATGACATTGCAGTTGACAATGATTTCTTGGGTATGACACCAAAAGCACAGGCAACAATAAATAAATAAATAAATAAATAAATAAATAAATAAATAAAACTACATCAAAATTAAACTTCTGTGTATCAGACACAGTCAACAGAGTGTAAAAGCAATCCAGAGAATTAGAGAGAACATTTACAAATCATATACCTGATAATTGGTTAATGTCCACAACATAGAAAGAAATCCTATGACTCAACAACAAATAAGCAAAAAACCTAATTTAAAAATGGTCAAAGGACTTAGACATTTCTCTAAAGATATACAAATGGCCATTAACCACATGAAAGATGCTCAACATCATTAGTTCTTAGGGAAATGCAAATCAAAACCACGAGATACCACTTCACATCCATTATGATGATAACATTGAAAAAAGAATATAATAAGTGGTGGCAAGCACATGCAGAAAAAGATACTCTTGTGCATTGAGGGGATGTAAAATGATACGGCCACTGTAGAAAACAGCATGGCAGTTCTTAAAAAATAAATAAATAAACATAGAATTACATTACCCAGCAATTCTACTTCTCCAAAGACTTAACATCAAATATATATTTGTACACCCATGTTCATAGCACCATTATTCACAAAAGCCAACAGGTGAAAGCAACCCAAGTACCTGGAAGGGATAAATAGATAAACCAAATGTAGTATATTCATATGGAAAATTATTCAGCCTTAAAAAGGAAGGAAATTCTGACTGTTTTGTATTATTTTATGTGATGGTCAGCCATGTGTGGCCACAAAAGAAGAGGTTCCAAATAACAAAGTTTATTATACTCACAAGTCTTAGAGACAGGAGATATGCCTTTCAGGACCACATGGGAAAGACACCACGGTGGTCAGGATACAGAAGATAGGGCAAGGAAGAGGGAGAAGACACTTATGCCATGATCATAAACAGGGTTTCCAAGGGAAAGACACAGAGAGCAGGATAAACAGGTAGGACTGACTAGTTTGAATACTTCCTGTGGTCTGTAATGGTCCTGGGATGATTAAGGCAGAAGAACAGTGTTTCCTGCAGTGTAAGGACCAGAGAGAGGAAGTATGGCTCTGGATTGGTTAGCTTGCATATCAAAGATATGCTCCTGGCTAGGCCCTTTGTTATCTCTAAGAATTGGCTAGTCCCAAAAGAGCAGTCTCTCTTCAATCAAAAAAGGTTTTTTAAGATATCAAAATATCATAATATTCAGAAAGTTAAAATATGTATATATATGTGTATATGTATATACAATACAATGACATGTGGATGAACATTGAGGATGTTTTGCTAAGTGAAATATGCCAGTCGAAAAAGACAGACTAGGGGCACCTGGGTGGCTCAGTTGTTTAAGCGCCCAACTTCACTCAGGTCATGATCTCACAGTTCATGGGTTCGAGCCCCTCATTGGGCTCTGTGCTGGCAGCTCGGAGCCTGGACCCTGCTTTGGATTCTGTGTCTCCCTTTGTCTGCCCCTCCCCCATTCGCTTGCTCTCTCTCTTTATCTCTCTTTCTCAAAAATAAATAAACATTAATTTTTTAAAAAAATACAGACACTTTATAAGTCAAATTATATGAGGCACTTGGAGTAATAAAATTCAGAGAGACAGAAAGCAGAATGGTGGTTGCTAAGGGCTGGGGGAAGGAGGAATGGGGAGTTAGTGTTTAATGGGAGCAGAGTTTCAGTCCTGCAAGATGAAAAGTATTCTGGAGATAGACGTTGGTGATGGCTGCAAAACAATGTGAATGTATACAAGACCACTAAACATACACTTAAAAGTGGTCAAAATAGTAAATTTTATGTTATCTTCATTTTACCACAATTAAAAAAAATAAAAGATTAAGCTCTGGTATGGTTGGTAACCATTCTAAGTTGGTAGAAGGATGAACAGTTACACAGAGGTAAAGAAGCCAGAAATGGGGAGAAAGGGGAGAGGCGATGGTGATTCTCTGAGTGAAAAGGGGCAGATTCTATTGAAAAAGAGTATAAAATAGGGCTGATGCTACTGGGTCTCATACAGTTTGTCCAAAAATGGATTCACTTTCCAATTCTTCATCTGAATTCCACCTTACGAATTTGGATATTATTATTTCCTAAAAATTTGGAATTAGTATGTTTGAGACAAATCACAAACTCATAAATTGTGCAGCATAAATGAACATGGCAAAGATGTACTGAGTAAGCCTTGACAAGCATCGGCCACATTTATTACCTTGAAAGATTTACATGGCCCAAAGGGCAATAATGTAGACTGTACTTTTACATGCCTCTGTCACAAAACCAATGAACGTACTTGTTCATTTATTTTTCTCCACTCTACCAGGGGCTTCTGCATGTTAAAACAAGCATCCTAGAATTATCACTTAGGAGCTGAAGAAATGACCCAGATGCACAGGCAATAAATGGCACATGTCAAAGTGACCTCGTGAAAAGAAGAGTGTAGGGCCAGGGTGGGTCTGTCCATTGATGGACTTAGAGGCACATGGCTGACTTCTGCTCTTCAGAATGCTGCTTACAGCCTGGAGGTTAACAGATTCTTTGTCTTGTTTATTGCAGACAGAAACGGAACTCTGAAGCATAAATACATTATGCTTCAGTGCAAGACAGTCCATTTTTTTGACCCTTGATATCCAAAACCACATCTAATATAGTACAAGATTACTATTAAACAAAATCAGCCCTCTTGTGAAAAGAGAAATATATCAAATTTTACTTCCAAAATTCCAAAAAAATTATCCGTTAAGGGGCCTCATTTATATCATAAATGGGTACTTCCTAGCAGGTGTTTAAAATGTCAAACCTGAAAAACAGGTAACAAAAACATTTCTGTGTAATCTGCCACCAGTTTACTGCTCCCCAGTTATGTATAAATCTTAACAAATATCTTTCATCTTTCTGCTTGCCATATTTGGTGGTTACTGTTCTGGCCCTGGGCCCCCAGAGGTGAGCACTGATGTCATTCAATAAATCAGGTATGCAACATCCCTCAAAATAAGGTCAGCTCTGAGCTTCTCTTACAAAGTAAGGGCAGACTGGCTGATCTGATTCCACCTCTTCTCCTAACTTTCCTAAGAGGAAATGGAAAGGTGTATCAAGCTGGCTCCTCAAACCCCCCAAAAGTTTCTCTATAAAACTATAGAATTATGATAGCTTATTTTACTTTAGAAAAAAATAGGGAAGAAAGTAAAAAAAAAATTATAGTGAAAACAAAGGAGGTATGCTTGGTGCAATGTGAATTCATGGGCCTTCAGTGAGTCAGTTGTCAATTCTTCTGGGGAAGGTTAAAGACAGAGAATCAACCCCAGAAGGAATGAAGCTAAGGACCAGTAATAATAATAATTTGGTTTTGCTTGAGTCATTTGATTAATATCTCTTATAAAAGATAGTTCCATACAAATTATGAATCAGTGCATGGGGTCTTTTAGGAAAAATTATTTTTTCATGTAGTAACTGAGAGGAAAAGATGTATAGCCTTTCTCTGAATCTCCATATTGTTAGATCACTTGCTACTTTTAGGTCATGAGCATCCTTAATATGCCCACTGGGGACTGGCCTTTGGAGAGAAGGATTTACACATGACTCAGCTTCACCCCTTCCCACAGCTTCTGCTGTAGTTCCTGGCACACAGTAGGTACTCATTGAATACTGGATAACTATGGTACCTGAAACTGTGGTTTTAAGTTATTATTTTAAATGGATTTTACATGTTAAATGTTCACATCAGATTGAAAACTGAAACAGGAAGTGTAATTTTTAAATTATGAACCTGATGACAACCACAGGTTGATGCAATTAGTCAACAGTCCAGACCAAGTAGTCAAGAGCTTATAAAAGATTGTCCAAGACAAGGATATCCTGGAAATAGGCATCTGTCACAACAGAAATTATATTAGCTCCCCGGTAGAGGAAAAAGCTGAGAATGGCACTGGGAAAACAAATGAAACCATTTATATTCATTCATAAACAAGAAAGAAAATAGACAATGACAGAAACACAGATTAGAAGAGACAGGATATAGGGCCAATAAGTGTTGACAGGGACAGAAACTGCAGAGTGGGGGGAGGCTCCAGGTGATTATAGCTCTCCACAGAAGGCAATCCTTCATGAGCTGGCCCCAGACTGGCAGCAAGAGGGAGGAGGAATGGAGACCCCAAAGGACACTGAGCAAACGTGCTATGTAAAGCAACACAGCCAGTAGAGCATGCTTCCTGGCTGTACAAAGTGGCTCTGCCATTTACCAGTTCTTTAATGTTGAAAAGTATCTTAATATCTCTCTGCCTCAGTCCCACTATGTGTCAAGATGAACTGATGATAGAACCTAATTCGTGGTGGAGGTGGTTAGTCTGTTGTGAAGTAAAAGTAGGAGCTCAGTATATGTTTGCTATTGCTTCTGGGGTGCTTGGAGTTAGACACAGAAAAGAATGCTAAAATCTGGCATTTGTTGCCTTTCAACTAATATTTATGTCTAAAAGTCACACTTTTCACTTAAATTCTACTTTTTCATGAAAAGCTTAAATATGCTGACAGAAATATTTAAATATCAGCAAATAAGTTAAAAAAGAGAGAGAAGTAAGTAATACCAACTCATGCTCATGAGGTTTAAATAGAAGAGTTCTTCCAGTAGCTGAGAACCTTCCTTACAATCTTCACTGCCTTTGGGGAAAAAGTGGGGACTCATCTGCTGTCAGCCCCTCTAATTTATTGCCTCCTTCTTTTACCTGAACCAAGAGTACCACTAGGCAAAACAATGTATTAGGTCGACTGAACCCCCCACTACCATCATTGACTTCCCTTTAAGTACTGCCTCCCTTCCTGCTGATGCCCACGACAAAAGCATTAATGTTTATTAAGTGACATTGTTATAAGCATTTGCATTTAATCAGTATGTAATATTCTCATTCCCATCTGACAGATGGGCAGCTAAAACATGACTGAGGAGGTGACATCCAGGATTCTGCAGCCTCACTGGAACAAAATCTCAGGGTTCCACCCTCAACTTCCCAGAGGCTTAACTTTAGTAATGAGGCTTAAAGGAATTCTGGGTAACAATGACTTCAGTCATTTATCATCATCATCATCATCATCACAAATAACCTTTCCAGGCTCTTCCTAAAATGCAAATACCGCCTCTGAGGCATATATTATGTCGATTTATACCATCTCAGTAGGGATGTGTTTTCAAATGCTTTTCTCTAGCTGGGAGAATACTAGGTTATGAAGAGATGGTGAAGAGATTTGGAGAGCAGATGCAAAGAATGGGCAAATTTAATTACTGTTACAGTTTTGTCAAGACTACTCAAAAATGTTTGACATAGGTTAGTATTGGAGAATTGAGAGCACTATTGTGGGTCCCATTTCAGCTCTGTCAGCGTTCCTACTTGGCCAGTTAACTTGGTTCTGACTTTTCATTATAAGGTTTAGAGCTAATACCATCTCCACTAATCCCAGAACTTTGGATGCCAATCCCAAAGGCTTACTTCTTTATCACTCTTTTTTTTTTATTTAAAAAAAATTTTTTTTAAGGTTTATTTATTTTTGAGACAGAGAGAGACAGAGCATGAACGGGGGAGGGTCAGAGAGAGAGGGAGACACAGAATCTGAAACAGGCTCCAGGCTCTGAGCGGTCAGCACAGAGCCCGACGCGGGGCTTGAACTCACAGACTGCGAGATCATGACCTGAGCCGAAGTCGGCGGCTTAACCGACTGAGCCACCCAGGCGCCCCTCTTTATCACTCTTTAAGTATATGATCTCAAGTGGGCCAATAAGAGTTAAATGATCAAGACCAAATAGTTATCACCTCAGACCTGGGTCATACCTGAGAAGTAATATGGAAGAAGGCAAACAGTGAGATTCTGCTTTTGTATACACTCATATAAAAATGCATTACTAAAGTAGACAGGGAATTCATATTCTTAAAAGAATGAAGAGTACTGGTATTAAAATTCAGAACCACAACTTCAGAGCAACAATGGGTAGATAATCAAAACTGGCATCTACATTTTCATGTCTTGAAAGAGTCTGGTGGTAAGAATATAAAGGAATTTAGGGAGGTGCCTGGGTGGCTCAGTTGGTTAAGCATCTGACTCTTGATCTTGGTTCAGATCATGATCCCAAAGGTTCATGAGATCGAACCCTGTGTCAGGCTCTGCACTGACATAATGGATCCCGCTTGGGATTCTCTGTCCCCCTTTTGCTCTGCTCTCTCTCTCTCTCTCTCTCTTTTTCAAAACTAAAATAAAAAATAACGGAACTTAGGAAGTCACCTGCAAAGTCTAATAATTTATAAATTTGACTCAGAAGTAGCCACATGACCTTGTAAAAATAATTTAAATTTTCTGGGGCTCATTTTCTACATCTGTAACTGAGTACTTGAAGCAAGTTTTCCTTCCAAGCATGAACTCAATTGGTTATAACAGGAAAGATACATTTTAACAACTTTCTTCATGATAGCACCTTGTCCTTTCTACTACCTGACTGGGAATATCAAACTGTATTAACCAACAGAAATTTTAGCCCATAACAGATATGAAAAATCAATGTATTGCATCTTTAAACAGTCAGAAGATTGAGAATGATTGGGAGGCATGGTATGTGACAGATCTTATTGTACCTAAAAATGCATAACAAAGTGATAACAGCAAGACTGACAATAAGGAAGCCCCAGATCCTCCTACCCCCACAAAGAACCCAACTTAACAACTATGTTTGTGAGAAATCCAGAAGCCAGTTAAGAGGTCCTTGCACCACAGGTGAACTTGAAATCAGCCACATGGAAGTCCAGTAGGAAAATTCATGGCACACAATCACTAGAGACTCTCCCCCTAACATTGAGAGTAAATAATAAGACAAACCTCCCAGGTCCCAATTTCTCACTGGGGAGAGAAAAAGAAGGGTGGAACATACATTCAACATTTTGACTTTTGGGGGAACTTCCCAGGGCCCGTTTTATGTCTTGCCTGAATTTAAGCACTGACAAGAAGTGGACACCAGGTTGGGGACTACTAAGAACAAGAGCCATCAATATGGTTTGGTCCATCAGCAAAATCTGTAGTACCGCACAAAGACATTAAGGTAGAGCTCCAGTATCTTAGCTTGCTACGGTACTGGAGAGGCTTTAGTACCACAGTCTGACACAGAGGCATGAGGGTGGGGGGCTCATGGGTGGTACTGGCAAACCTCTTCAATTATATTATAAGAAAAAGCTCAGGGAGGGTGTATCTCCAGACTAGGCTTGAGAAGTTTCCAGAATCTCTAGGCAGAAAGACTGATGAAAGTCTTCCTTGTATGAAACCGACCACAAAGACTGAGAGAAGTGATTGATAACAAGAGAAACAGCGTTCAAAGAAAAATATTAAATCTCCAGGAAATGAAACAGGAATATAAACAAAGGAACAAACTGGAATCAAACAAAGGATTCAAAAAAACATCATAAGGATGTTCAATGAAAGAAGAGAGCACGGATAGACAACTAAATAAAATTTAAAAAATGGTATGTGAGCAAAATGAGAATATCAAAAAGATACAGAAGTTATGAAGAAAAACCAAACCAAAATTCTGGGGATGAAAATTATAGTAACTGAATTGAAAAACTTCACTTGAAGGATGCAGGAGCAGACCTGACCAACCAGAAGAAAGACTCAGTATTCTCAAAGATAGGACATGTAAAATTACCAAGCTGGAAGACAAAAAGAAAAAAAAAAGAAAGAAAATAAATGAAGATAGCCTAAGGACTTTATGAGATACCATCAAGCAGAACAACATATGCATATGGAAGTTCCAGAAGGAGAAGAAACAAAGAAAAGTGCAGAGCCTATTTGAAGAAATTATGGCCAAAAATGTCCCAATTTGGAGGAGATATATGGACATACAAATTCAAGAAGCTTAAGGAACTCCAAGTAGGATAATCTTAAGAGATCTACACAGATACACATCATTACCAAACTCAAAAATCACAGAGAGAGAATCCTGTAAACAGAAAGAGAAAAGTGACTCATCACATATAAGGAAGCCCCCATTAGCTCATTATTGGACTTCTCAGCAGGAACTTTGATGGCTAGGTGGTAAAGGATGATATATTCAAAGAGCTGAAAGATAAAACTGTCAGTCAAGAATATTATGTCTTAATTGTGGTTTATATATACAATGGAGTACTACGTGGCAATGAGAAAGAATGAAATATGGCCCTTTGTAGCAACGTGGATGGAACTGGAGAGTGTGATGCTAAGCGAAATAAACCATACAGAGAAAGACAGATACCATGTTTTCATTCTTATGTGGAACCTGAGAAACTTAACAAAACCCATGGGGAGGGGAAGAAAAAAAAAAAAAACGAGGTCAGAGTGGGAGAGAGCCAAAGCATAAGAGACTCTTAAAAACTGAGAACAAACTGAGGGTTGATAGGGGGTGGGATGGAGGGGAGGGTGGGTGATGGGTATTGAAGAGGGCATCTTTTGGGATGAGCACTGGGTGTTGTATGGAAGCCAATTTGACAATAAATTTCATATAATAAAAAAAAAGAATACTATGTCTGGCAAAACTGTCCTTCAAAAATGAAGGAGAAATTAAGACTCCCAGGTAAACAAAAGCTAAAGAAGTTTGTTATCACTAGATCTGCCCTAGAAAAATGCTGAAGGCAGTCCTTCAGGTTAAAGCAAAAAGGTAATAAATAGCAACACAAAACCATACAGATATATATATATATATATATATATATATATACACACATATATAAATACACACATATGTATATATGTATATATAGATATATATAGATATAGATAGATAGGATATAGATATAGATATGCCACAGAAACCTGTGGTACTCTAATATAGGTATAAAAATCGGTTTTAAATATGATAGAGAATTTTTTAAAAAAGTAAAAATTCACTATAAATCTATGTTAATGAATACACAATATAAAAAGAAGTAATTTATGTCATCAAAAGCACAAAGTTTGGGGCTCCTGGGTGGCTCAGTCGGTTGAGCATCTGGGTTCGGCTTAGGTCATGATCTCACTGTTTGTGACTTGGGGCTCTCCATCGGGCTCTGTGCTGACAGCTCAGAGCCTGGAGCCTGTTTCAGGTTCTATGTCTCCTTCTCTCTCTCTGCTCCTCCCCTGCTCGTGCTCTGTCTCTCTCTCTCTCAAAAATAAATGAATAAACATTTTTTAAAAAAGCATAAAGTTTTCAGGGGGTATAGAGATGTAAAGAAGTTGAATTTTTATATGCAATTGAAGCTGTTATCAATTTAACATAGATTATTATAACTTTACGATGTTTAATATAATAGTACCCACAAAGAAAATATCTTATAGAATATAAACAAAAGAAAGTGAGAAGGGAATCAAAATATGTCACTACAAAAACTAAATAAATGATAATGAAAGAATATAGCAGGAGGAAAAGAGGGACAAAAAGGTGCAAGACATACAGAAAACACTAAAATGGCAATAGAAGTCCCTCCATACTGACAATTACTTTAAGAGTAAATGGATTAAATGCCTCAATTAAAAGACACCAACACAGATTGGCTCAATGATTAAAAAAACAATACCCAACTTGCTGTCTACAAGAGACTCACACTAGATCTAAGAACACACATAGGCTAAAAGTGAAGGATGAAAAAATGTATTCCATGTTTATATCAGATGAAAGAAACTTTAAGACCAAACGTGTCACAAGAAACAAAGAACATCAGTACATAATGACAAAAGGGCCAATTCACCAGGAAGATATAAAAATATATGCACCTAATTATTAGAACTCCCAAGTACATAAAACAAATATTGGCAGAACTGAAGGAAAAAATAGACAGCCACACATGAGTAGAAGATTCAGCACCCTACTTTCATTTATAGAGAAACAACCAGGCAGAAGATCAGTAAGGAACCAGATTTGAAAAAACTATAGACCACTTGCACCTAACAGTTACATACAAAACCCTCCATACGACAACAGCAGAATACACATTACTCTCAGATGTTACAGAATATTCTTCAAGACAGACTACATGGCAGGCCACAAAACAAGTCTTAATTTTAAGAAGATTGAAATCATACATACACATTATCTTCTCTGACTACAATGGAATGAAACTAGGATTCACTATAAGAAGGAAAATAGAATACGCACATATGTGGAAATTAAACATCTCACTCTTAAACAATCAATGGGTCAAAGAAGAAATCACAGGGAATTTAAAAATATCTGGAAACAAATGGAAACAAGAATACAACATACCAAAGCTTATGGGATACAGTGGAAGTAGTACTGAGGAGAGACTTTATACTGGTAAATACTTATGTTAAAAAAAAAAAGGAAGATTTTAAATGAATAACCTAATTATGCATCTCAAGGAACTAGAAAAAGAAAAACTAGGGAGGGGTGGCAGGTGTGAGGTGTGTGGAAGTGAACTGGGGGAGAGCAAAATGGTGGTGCCCCAGAGGGGAAGGAGCCCTTTCTGTGCAGAGACAGGAGGGAGAGAAAAAGAGAAGGGTTGAGAAAGTACGTCATAGGTTCACATAAGAGGAAAACTTCTCTGGACCACACATTGGGGACCTAGAAGTTCTGAGTGCAGCAGATTTTTTTTTTTTCAAACAGCAGTTGGAGCTCAAACTCTGAGGTTTTGGAAGTATGCAATTTTCTCTAGAGCAGAGCTGTGGCATGCACTCCTAGGGAGGAAAGAGCTGGACCTGGAGTACATAGCATGGTGTAGGGATCTCTGGGGCACACTCAGAAAGAACATTGCCCTTCCTGTACTACTTTTGAAAGAGGGCATATTGCCTCCCCAAAGGCAAAAGACCCTGAAGGGGTCAGCAAAAGGTCTTTCATTAGAAGGGGGCGGAGGTGCACCCAGAGCAAATATAACATTTGCTGCTTTTAGCAGTGCTACACCATAGATTCTGTGCACTTTGCAGGCATGGCTACTGTTTTTCAGGAACAAAGGACTTCAGACATGGCATGGAGAGGCTTTAATCTAGAGGAGGGGGGGTACAGATACACATAGTGCCTGGTCCTTTAAGACATCTTATTTTTAATTCCAGCCATGCACCAAAGAAAAAACACAGGAAAGTTGTGGCACAGAGTAAGCTAACTGCCCTTGCTATTCTGTGAAGGCTGCTTGAACAGTGGGGAGTGTGAGATCCCCCTCTGGGGACAAGAGATTGGGATGATGCTATTTATGCCTTGACACAAATGCCATGGACTTCAGAGAGCAGCACAGCAGCCACCAGTGGAGGTGCTTGCACCAAACCTTCCCCCTGCCCCCTTCCCCCAAACTATTTATTTACTGAAGCAAGACTGAGCAAGGGAAGCAGGCTGCTCCTCAGGAAGACCAGCATAGGCAGCCCTGTGCTTGCACCAAGTGTTCTGAAACTCCAGCGCTTTAAAGTGTCACTTGTAGTTCTGGTGGAAATAGGACCAGGCTTACTTTATTTGTTTTTGTTTTTTTTTTCTTTCTGTGTTTCTTATGGAACCAGGCTCATAGTTCGTTGTTTGTTTTATTTATTTCGTTTTATCTTTTCTTTAGATCGGGCTGTTTTATTCTTTGTTTTTACGTATTTTTTCCTTTTCTTCATTTTCTTTTTCCTTTTTTTTTTTTTTTTTTCCTTAGGAATCAACCTGATAGTTTTTGTTTCTCTGGGTTTTTTTGTTCCCTTTCCTTTATTCTTTTTTTTTTTTTTTTGGGCGCGGGGAGGGATCTGGTTTTTCCCCTTTTTTTTTCCCAGACTTACTTCAACAAGCAAATCAAAGCACACCTATTTCAAGGACCGCACTTACACAAGGAGGAGCTCTGCAGAGGACTGACAGCAGCCAAAACACAACAGCTGATTGCACACAGCATACACCAAAAACACTTCCTGAAGTGTCAGGCCCTGAACAGTGTAAGACTCCTTTTTTTTTTTCTTTTAATGTTTTAATATTTATTTATTTTTGAGAGAGAGAGAGAGCGAGAGAGAGCGAGAGAGAGCATGAGACGCGGAGGGGCAGAGAGAGAAGGAGACACAGAATCCGAAGCAGGCTCCAGGCTCTGAGCTGTCAGCACAGACCCTGACGTGGGGCTAAAACTCACAGAGTGCAAGATCATGACCTGAGCCGAAGTCAGAGGCTCAACTGACTGAGCCACCCAGGCGCCCCAGACCCCTTTTTAATATAGCAGTACTCTCAAGTGCAGGAAACATAATAAGCTACACAAAACACGCAAAGACAGGTCAATAAAGGAAGATGGCAGCGTAGGAGGACGCTGGGCTCACTGCGTCCTGCTGATCACTTAGATTCCACCTACACCTGCCTAAATAACCCAGAAAACCACCAGAAGACTAACAGAACAGATTCTCTGGAGCCAAGTGCAGATGAGAGGCCCATGGAAGACGGTAGGAAAGGCAGAGAGGCAGTGGGCCCTACACAGACTGGCGGGAGGGAGATGGGGTGGAGGGGCAGCCTGCCGGCCAAGCAGAGACCCGGAGTCTGGCTTGCAAAAGCGGAGGGGCCAGACTGAGTGTGTTCTGACAGCAAGCAGGACTTAATATCTGGAAGGTTATAAGTTAACAGCTCTGCTCAGAGAGCAGGAAGGCTGGAGGACAACCGAGGGAGAGTTGTTGAGCCCTGGATGACAGAGATCAGTTTGGCGGGGAACAAAGGCACTCACCAGCGCCATCTCCCTTGCCCATGCCCCAGACAAAATACCAAAGGAAACCAGTTCCTGCCAGAGAACTTGCTTGCAACTCGCAAACACCCAGCGTTGTGCTTCTGCGGATCCATCCCTCCGGCAGCAGGTCTGACTCCCTCCCACTGCCGCAGGGCCCCTCCCAAAGCAGATCACAGAAAGGTGAGCGAGCTGGCTTGCCCCTCCCGCCCCAGTTCACCTTGCCGATCCACCCCAGCTAATAGCCAGATCCCCAGCACCACAAGCCTGGCAGTGTGCAAGTAGCCCAGACAGGCCATGCCACCCCACAGTGAATCCCACCCCTTGGAGAGGGTAAGAGAAGGTACACACGAGTCTGACTGTGGCCCCAGCGGTGGGCTGGGGGCAGACATCAGGTCTGACTGCGGCCTCGCCCACCAACGCAAGTTATTCAAGACAGCACAGGGGAAGTGACCTGCAGTTCCCCACCACTCCAGGGACTATCCTAAATGATGAAAAGGAAGAATTCTCCTCAAAAGAATCTCCAGGAAATAACAACAGCTAACAAACTGATCAAAAAGGATTTAAACAATATAACAGAAAGTGAATTTAGAATAATAGTCATAAAATTAATCGCTGGGCTTGAAAACAGTATAGAGGACAGCAGAGAATCTCTTGCCACAGAGATCAAGGGACTAAGGAACAGTCATGAGAAGCTGAAAAACGCTTTAAACGAAATGCAAAACAAAATGGAAACCATGACGGCTCGGATTGAAGAGGCAGAGGAGAGAATAGGTGAAATAGAAGATAAAATTAAGGAAAAAGAGAAAGCTGAGAAGAAGAGAGATAAAAAAATCCAGGAGTATGAGGGGAAAATTAGAGAACTAAGTGATACACTAAAAAGAAATAATATACGCATAATTGGTATCCCAGAGGAGGAAGAGAGAGGGAAAGGTGTTGAAGGGGTACTTGAAGAAATCATAGCTGAGAACTTTCCTGATCTGGGGAAGGAAAAAGGCATTGAAATCCAAGAGGCACAGAGAACTCCCTTCAGACGTAACTTGAATCGATCTTCTGCACGACATATCATAGTGAAACTGGCAAAATACAAGGATAAAGAGAAAATTCTGAAAGCAGCAAGGGATAAACAAGCTCTAACATATAAAGGGAGACCTATAAGACTCGTGACTGATCTCTCTTTTGAAACTTGGCAGGCCAGAAAGGAATGGCATGATATCTTCAGTGTGCTAAACAGAAAAAAATATGCAGCCGAGAATCCTTTATCCAGCAAGTCTCTCTTTAGACTAGAAGGAGAGATAAAGATCTTCCCAAACAAAAACTGAAGGAATTCATCACCACTAAACAAGCCCTACAAGAGGTCCTAAGGGGGATCCTGTGAGACAAAGTACCAGAGACATCGCTACAAGCATGAAACCTACAGACATCACAATGACTCTAAACCGATATCTTTCCATAATAACACTGAACGTAAATGGACTAAATGCACCAACCAAAAGACATAGGGTATCAGAATGGATAAAAAAACCAAGACACACCTATTTGCTGTCTACAAGAGACTCATTTAGACCTGATGACACCTTCATATTGAAACTGAGGGGACGGAGAACTATTTATCATGCTACTGGAAGCCAAAAGAAAGCTTGAGTAGCCATACTTATATCAGACAAACTAGTCTTTAAATTAAAGGCTGTAACAAGAGATGAAGAAGGGCATTATATAATAATTACAGGGTCTATCCATCAGGAAGAGCTAACAATTATAAACGTCTATGCGCTGAATACAGGATCCCCCAAATATATAAAACAATTACTGACAAACATAAGCAACCTTATTGATAAGAATGTGGTAATTGCAGGGGACTTTAACAGTCCACTTACAGAAATGGATAGATCATCTAGACACACGGTCAATAAAGAAACAAGGGCCCTGAAGGATACATTGGATCAGATGGACTTGACAGATATATTTAGAATTCTGCATCCCAAAGCAAAAGAATATACTTTCTTCTCGAGTGCACATGGAACACTTTCCAAAATAGGTCACATACCGGGTCACAAAACAGCCCTTCATAAGTATACAAGAATTGAGATCATACCATGCACACTTTCAGACCGCAATGCTATGAAGCTTGAAATCAACCACAGGAAAAAGTCTGGAAAACCTCCAAAAGCATGGAGGTTAAAGAACACCCTACTAAAGAATGATTGGCTCAACCAGACAATTAGAGAAGAAATTAAAAAATATATGGAAACAAACGAAAATGAAAATACAACAATCCAAATGCTTTGGGATGCAGTGAAGGCAGTCCTGAGAGGAAAATACATTGCAATCCAGGCCTATCTCAAGAAACAAGAAAAATCCCACATACAAAATTTAACAGCACACCTAAAGGAAATAGAAGCAGAACAGCAAAGGCAGCCTAAACCCAGCAGAAGAAGAGAAATAATAAAGATCAGAGCAGAAATAAACAATATAGAATCTAAAAAAACTGTAGGGCAGATCAACGAAACCAAGAGTTGTTTTTTTTGAAAAAAATAAACAAAATTGACAAACCTCTAGCCAGGCTTCTCAAAAAGAAAAGGGAGATGATGCAAATAGATACAATCATGAATGAAAATGGAATTATTACAACCAGTCCCTCAGAGATACAAGCAATTATCAGGGAATACTATGAAAAATTATATGCCAACAAACTGGACAACCTGGAAGAAATGGACAAATTCCTAAACAGCCACACTCTTCCAAAACTCAATCAGGAGGAAATAGAAAGCTTGAACAGACTCATAACCAGCGAAGAAATTGAATCGGTTATCAAAAATCTCCCAACAAATAAGAGACCAGGACCAGGTGGCTTCCCAGGGGAGTTGTACCAGACGTTTAAAGCAGAGATAATACCTATCCTTCTCAAGCTATTCCAAGAAATAGAAAGGTAAGGAAAACTTCCAGACTCATTCTAAGAAGCCAGTATTACTTTGATTCCTAAACCAGAGACCCAGTAAAAAAAGAGAACTACAGGTCAATATCCCTGATGAGTATGGATGCACAAATTCTCAATAAGATACTAGCAAATCGAATTCAACAGCATATAAAAAGAATTATTCACCATGATCAAGTGGGATTCATTCCTGGGATGCAGGGCTGGTTCAACATTCGCAAATCGATCAACGTGATACATCACATTAACAAAAGAAAAGATAAGAACCATATGATCCTGTCAATCGATGCAGAAAAGGCCTTTGACAAAATTCAGTACCCTTTCTTAGTAAAAACCCTTGAGAAAGTCGGGATAGAAGGAACATACTTCAACATCATAAAAGCCATTTATGAAAAGCCCACAGCTAACATCATCCTCAATGGGGAAAAACTGAGAGCTTTCTCCCTGAGATCAGGAACACAACAGGGATGCCCACTCTCACCGCTGTTGTTTAACATAGTGTTGGAAGTTCTAGCATCAGCAATCAGACAACAAAAGGAAATCAAAGGCATCAAAATTGGCAAAGATGAAGTCAAGCTTTCACTTTCTGCAGATGACATGATATTATACATGGAAAATCCGATAGACTCCACCAAAAGTCTGCTAGAACTGATACATGAATTCAGCAAAGTTGCAGGATACAAAATCAATGTACAGAAATCAGGTGCATTCTTATCCACTAACAGTGAAGCAACAGAAAGACAAATAAAGAAACTGATCCCATTCACAATTGCACCAAGAAGCATAAAATACCTAGGAATAACTCTAACCAAAGATGTAAAAGATCTGTATGCTGAAAACTATATAAAGCTTATGAAGGTAATTGAAGAAGATATAAAGAAATGAAAGACATTCCCTGCTCATGGATTGGAAGAATAAATATTGTCAAAATGTCAATACTACCCAAAGCTATCTACACATTCAATGCAATCCCAATCAAAATTGCAGCAGCATTCTCTCAAAACTAGAACAAGCAATCCTAAAATTCATATGGAACCACAAAAGGCCCCGAATAGCCAAAGTAATTTTGAAGAAGAAGACCAAAGCAGGAGGCATCACAATCCCAGACTTTAGCCTCTACTACAAAGCTGTAATCATCAAGACAGCATGGTATTGGCACAAAAACAGACACATAGACCAATGGAATAGAATAGAAACCCCAGAACTAGACCCACAAAAGTATGGCCAACTCATCTTTGACAAAGCAGGAAAGAACATCCAATGGAAAAAAGACAGTCTCTTTAACAAACGGTGCTGGGAGAACTGGACAGCAACATGTAGAAGGTTGAAACTAGACCACTTTCTCACACCATTCACAAAAACAAACTCAAAATGGATAAAGGACCTGAATGTGAGACAGGAAACCATCAAAACCTTAGAGGAGAAAGCAGGAAAAGACCTCTCTGACCTCAGCCGTAGCAATCTCTTACTTGACACATCCCCAAAGGCAAGGGAATTAAATGCAAAAATGAATTACCTGGACCTTATGAAGATAAAAAGCTTCTGCACAGCAAAGGAAACAACCAACAAAACTAAAAGGCAACCAATGGAATGCGAAAAGATATTTGCAAATGACCTATCGGACAAAGGGCTAGTATCCAAAATCTATAAAGAGCTCACCAAACTCCACCCCCGAAAAACAAATAACCCAGTGAAGAAATGGGCAGAAAACATGAATAGACACTTCTCTAAAGAAGACATCTGGATGGCCAACAGGCACATGAAAAGATGCTCAACGTCGCTCCTAATCAGGGAAATACAAATCAAAACCACACTCAGATATCACCTCACGCCAGTCAGAGTGGCCAAAATGAACAAATCAGGAGACTATAGATGCTGGAGAGGATGTGGAGAAATGGGAACCCTCTTGCACTGTTGGTGGGAATGCAAATTGGTGCAGCCACTCTGGAAAACAGTGTGGAGGTTCCTCAGAAAATTAAAAATAGACCTACCCTATGACCCAGCAATAGCACTGCTAGGAATTTACCCAAGGGATACAGGAGTACTGATGCTTAGGATCACTTGTACCCTGATGTTTATAGCAGCACTCTCAACAATAGCCAAATTATGGAAAGAGCCTAAATGTCCTTCAACTGATGAATGGATAAAGAAATTGTGGTTTATATACACAATTATAGTACTACATGGCAATGAGAAAGAACGAAATATGGTCCTTTGTAGCAACGTGGAACTGGAGAGTTTGATGCTAAGTGAAATAAGCCATACAGAGAAAGACAGATACCATATGGTTTCACTCTTATGTGGATCCTGAGAAACTTAACAGAAACCCATGGGGGAGGGGAAGAAAAAAAAAAGAGGTTAGAGTGGGAGAGAGCCAAAACATAAGAGACTCTTAAAAACTGAGAACAAACTGAGGGTTGATGGGGGGTGGGAGGGAGGGGAGGGTGGGTGATGGGTATTGAGGAGGGCACCTTTTGGGATGAGCACTGGGTGTTGTATGGAAACCAATTTGACAATAAATTTCATATATTGGAAAAAAAAAGAAATTAAGGCCTGTCCCAAGAAGCAAGAATGGTCCCAAATACACAACCTAACCTTACACCTAAAGGAGATAGAAAAGGAGTAGCAAATAAAGATTAAGCCTGGTAGAAGGGAAATCATAAAGATTAGGGCAGAAATAAATGATATAAAAACAAACAAAAAACAACAGTAAAATAGACCAATAAAACTAAATCCTGGTTCTTTGAAAGAGTAACCAAAATTGATAAACCCCTAGTCAGACTTACCAAAAAGAACAGAGAGAGGACCCAAGTAGATAAAATAATGAATGAATGAGATCAAAACCAACATCACAAAGACACAAACAATTATAAGAGAACACTATGAAAGATTATATGCCAACAAACTGGGGATTCTGGAAGAAATAGACAAAGTCTTAGAAACTCACAGAAAATTTAAACAGACCCATAACTAGCAAAGAAATTGAATCAACCATCAAAAATCTCCCAACAAGAGAGTCCTGGGCCAGATGGCTTCCTAAGGGAATTCTACCAGACATTTAAAGAAAACTTAGTACCTATTCTTCTTAAACTGTTCAAAAAAATGGAAATGGAGGGAGAGGCACTGGGGTAGCTCAGTTGGTTAAACACCTGACTCTTGTTTTCGGCGCAGGTCAGGGTGATATGGTTTGTGGGATCCAGCTCTGCATCAGGCTCTGTGTTGACATCACAGAACCTGTTTAGGATTTTCTCTCTCCCTCACTTTCTGTCCCTCCCCCATTCTCACTCACATGCTTTCCCACTGTCTCTTAAAATAAATAAATAAACTTAAAGAAAAAAAAAGAAAGAAAGAAGTGGAAGGAAAGTTTCCAAACTCATTCTATGAAGCCAACATTGCCTTGATTCTATAACCAAAGACCTCACTGTAAAAGAGAATTACAGGCCAGTATTCCTGATGAACCTGGATGCAAAAATTCTCAATAAGATACTACCAAATCAAATTCAACAATACTTTAAAACAATTACCACAGTCAACTGGGGTTTATTCCTGGGCTGCAGGGCTGGATCAATATTCACAAATCAATCAATGTGATACACCACATTCATAAAAGAAATTATAAGAAACATATGATCCTGTCAATAGATGCAGAAAAAGCATTTGACAAAATACAACATCCTTTCTTCATAAAAATCCTTTAGAAAGTAGGGATAAAAGGAACATACCTCAACATCATAAAGGCCATATACAAAAGACCCACAACTAATATCATCCTCAACCGGGAAAAACTGAGAGCTTTCCCGCTGAGGTCAAGAACTCGACAAGGATGTCCAGTTTCAACATTGTTGTTCAACATAGTACTGGAAGTCCTAACCTCAGCACATCAGAACAAAAAGAAAGAAAAGGCATCCAAGTTGGCAAGGAAGAAGTCAAATTTTCACTCTTCATAGATGACGTGATACTCTACATAGAAAACTAGAACTGACACATGAATTCAGCAAAGTTGCAGGGTATAAAATAAACATACAGATATTGGTTGCATTTCTGGACACCAATAAGGAAGGGGCAGAAAGAGAAATCAAGGAGTAAATCTCATTTACAACTGCACCAAAAACCATAAGATACCTAGGAATAAATCTAACCAAAGAGGTAAAATATCTGTACACTGAAAATTATAGAAAGCTATGAAAGAAATTGAAGAAGGAAAACAGAAATGAAAAAACATTCCATGCTCATGGATTGGAAGAACAAATGTTGTTAAAATGTTGATACTTCCCAAATAAAATCTACATATTCAATGTAATCTCTGTCAAATTAACACAAGAATTCTTCAGAGCTGGAACAAACAATCCTAAAATTTGTATGGAACCAGAAAAGACCCTGTATAACCAAAGCAATCCTGAAAAAGAAAACCAAGGCTGGAGGCATTACAATTCTGGACTTCTAGCTGTATTACAAAGCTGTAATGGATGAAAGACATAAATGTGAGATAGGAAACCATAAAAATCCTAGAGGAGAAAACAGGCAGCAAATTCTTTGACCTTGGCTGCAGCAAATTCTTACTAGAAATTTCTCTGGAGGCAAGGGAAACAAAAGCAAAAATGAATTATTGGGACCTCATCAAGATAGAAATCTTACGTACAGTGAAGGAAACAATCAAGAAAACCAATAAGCATCCGACGGAATAGGAGAAGATATTTGCAAATAGCTTATCAGATAAAAGGTTAGTATCCAAAAATCTATAATGAACTTGTCAAACTCAATACCCAAAAAATAAATCCAGTGAAGAACTGGGCAGAAGAAATGAATAGACACTTTTCCAAAGAAGCAATCAAGGTGGCTAACAGACATATGAAAAGATGCTCAACCTCATACACCATCAGAGAAATACAAATCAAAACCACAAACTTCACACCTGTCAAAATGATTAAAATTAACCACTGAGGAAACAACAAATGTTGGTGAGGATCTGGAGAAAGGGGAACACTTTTTCACTATTGGCTGGAATACAGACTGGTGCAGGCCCTCTGGAAAACAGAATGGAGGTTCCTCAAAAAATTAAAAATAGAACTACCTTATGACCCAGCAATTGCACCACTAGGTATTTATCCAAAGGATACAAAATACTGATTCGAAGGGTCACATGCAATCCAATGTTTATAGAAGCACAATCAACAATAGCTAAGTTACGGAAAGGGCCCAATGTCCACCGACTAGTACAAAGAAGATAAGAAGATGTGGATAAAGAAGATGTGTTATATGTATACACACACAAACACACACACACACACACACACACACATATACACACAATGGAATATTACTCGGCAATCAAAAAGAATGAAATTTCGCCATTTGCAGTGGATGGAACTAGAGCGTATTGTGCTAAGCAAAATAAGTCAGTCAGAGAAAGACAAATATATGATTTCACTCATATGTGGAATTTAAGAAACAAAACAGATGAACATAGGGGAAGAGAATGAAAAATAAGACAAAAACAGAGAGGCAGGCTAACCATATGAGACTCTTAAATACAGAGAACAAACTAAGGGTTGCTGGATGGGAGGTGGGTGGGGGGATGGGCGAAAGGGATGTGGGCATTAAGGAGGACACTTGCTGAAATGAGGACTGTTATATGTAAGTGATAAATCACTGGGTTCTAGTCCTGAAACCAATACTACATTATATGTTAACTAACTTGAATTTAAATAACTTAATTTAAATAAATAAATACATAAATACATAAGTACATAAATAAATAAAATTTAAAAAAGAAAAACTAAGCCAAAAGTTAGCAGATGGGAGGACATAATAATTACGTAGCAGAGATAAACATAATAAAGAATAGAAAAACACAAAACTAAAATTAACAAAACCAGGTGTTGATTCTTCAAAATAATCAAGAGAGTTCACAAACTTTTAGCTACACTAAGAGTAAAAGAAAGAAGGCTCAACTAAAATCATAAATGAGAGAGGAGACATTACATCTGATGTCATAGAAATAAAGGGTTTATAATAATCTAACAATAACAATTATACACCAACAAATTGGATAACATGGAATGGATAAATTAATAGAAACATACAACCTAACAAGACTGAATCATAAAAAAATTAAAAAATCTTAACAGGGGCGCCTGGGTGGCTCAGTCGGTTAAGCGTCCGACTTCAGCTCAGGTCACAATCTCGCGGTCCGTGAGTTCGAGCCCCGCGTCGGGCTCTGGGTTGATGGCTCAGAGCCTGGAGCCTGCTTCAGATTCTGTGTCTCCCTCTCTCTCTGGCCCTCCCCCGTTCATGCTCTGTCTCTCTCTGTCTCAAAAATAAATAAACGTTAAAAAAAAATTAAAAAAAAAATCTTAACAAACCAGTAACTTGAAAGGATATTGAAAATGTATTCAAAACCTCTTAGCACAGAAAAGCCCAGAACCAGATGGTTTCACTGGTTATTTCTAACAAACATTTAAAGAATTAACAATCCTCCCCAAACTCTTCCAAGAAATTAAACAGGAGGAAATGTTTCCAAGCTCATTCTGTGAGGCTGGTATCATTATTCTAATACTAAAGCTAGATAAATACACTACAAGAAAAGTACAGACCAATATCTCTGATGAAGTCTGATAAAAAATTCTCAACAAAAAACTAGCAATCCAAAATCAACAGCAAATTAAAAGGAATATACACCATGAACAAGTGGGATTTACTTGTGGATTGCAAGGTGGTTCAACATATGAAAATCAATTAATATAATATATATACCATTAACAATTTAAGAAAAAAACACATGATAATCTCAATTGATTCACAAAAACATTTAACAAAATTTAATAACCTTTCATGATTAAAAAAAAAATCAACACACTAGGAGCAGAGGAATTACCTCAACATAATAAAGGCCATACATGAAAAGCCCATAGCTTATAAGGCAAAGAAATAAAAGGCATCCAAAATGTAAAGGAAGAAGGAAAATTATGTCTATACAGAAACATTATCTTATAAATTGAAAACTGTAAACATTCTACACACACACACACACACACACACACACACAAATTCATAAAGTTGCAGAATATAAAATCAACAAAAATCATCTGGATTTCTATACACTAACAATGCACAACATGAAAAAGAAATTAAGAAAACAGTTCCAGTTATAATAGCATCAAAAATAATAAAATATAAAGGGCACCTGGGTGGCTCAGTCAGTTGAGCAACCAATTTCAGCTCAGGTCATAATATCATGGTTTGTGAGTTTGAGCCCCTTGTCGGGCTCTGTGCTGACAGCTCAGAGCCTGGAGCCTGCTTCTGATTCTGTGTCTCCCTCTCTCTCTGCCCCTCCCCCACTCATGTTCTGTCTCTCTCTGTCTCAGAAATAAATAAACATTAAAAAAATTAAAAAAGAATGAAATATTTAGGAATAAATTAAACCAAAGAAGCAAAGGACTTGTACATGGCAAACTACACAACATTGGTGATAGATATTAAAGAAGACACTAGTAAATGGAAAGACATTTTGTGCTCATGGACTGGAAGATTTAATATTTTTAAGATATCAATACTACCCAAAATACCAATGACATTTTTGGCAGAAATATAAAATCCTATTGTAAAGTCCGTATGGAATCTCAAGGTACCTTAAGGAGCAAGATAATCTTAAAAAGAAAAAGACAAACATTAGCAGTTTCACATTTCCCAATTTTTAGACAAACTACAAAGCAATAGTAAACAAGTCAGTGTGGTGATGGCATAAAGACAGAAATATAACCTAATGAAACAGAATTAAAAAAAAAACACAGAAATAAACCCTTGTGTACCTGGCTAAATGATTTTTGACAAGAGTGTCAAAACTACATTATGGGGAAAGGACAGTCTCTTCAATAAATGATGTTGGAAAAACTGTATATCTACATGAAAAAGAAAGAGGGTATATTTTTATCCTACCCCATATAGAGAAATTAACTCAAAATGTATCAAAGAACTTAATATAATACCTAAAACTATGAGACTCCTAGAAAACTCCTAAAACTACATGGGAAAATATTCATGACACTGCATTTGGCAATTATTTCTTGGATATGACATCAAAAGCCCAGGCAACAAAGGCAAAGACAGATAAGCGGGGCTACATCAAATGTGCAAAACACAACAGCCAGGAGGTGGACATAACCTAAATGTCAATTAATATATGAATACGTAAAGAAAATGTGGTATATACATACAATGAAGTATCACTCATCCTTAGAAAAGAAGGAAATTCTATCATATGCTATATATAGCATGGATAAATCTTGATAACATTATATTAAGTGAAATAAGGCAGTCACAAAAGGACAAATGCTCCATAATTCCACTAATAGTAAGTCAAAAGCCAGCTGTGATCCTATGATTCTATAACAGTATACACTAACGCTAAGTATTCAGTGACTGTACTCTAACATATTTAAGTAGGTGAATACATATGTATTTTCTTAATTTTTTTATGTTTACTTATTTTTGAAAAGGGGGGAGGGAGAGACAGGCAGAGGGAGAGGGTGACATAGAATCCAAAGCAGGCTCCAGGCCCTGAGCTGTCAGCACAGAACCCGATGAAGGGCTCAAACCTAACAGTGAGATCATGACCTGAGCTAAAGTCCGGTGCTTAACTGACTGAGCCACCCAGGCACCCCAACATATGTATTTTCAACAGATCCCGGATATGAAATTTTTTGTAACATGTAAAAGCTCTGCATCTAGGGGCACCTGGGTGGCTCAGTTGGTTAAATGTCCCACTCTTGATTTCAGCTTAGACCTTAGATTTGTGGGTTCCAGCCCCACACCAGGCTCTGTGCTGACAGAGCCCGCTTGGGATTCAGTCTCTCTCTCTCTTTCAAAATAAATAAATAAACATTAAAAAAATAAATAAAAGCAGTGAATCTAAAATAATTATTTAGCTGAATTACTTTAAAATGACCCACACAATGGAAACACTTAAGCTAATTTAAATTCACTACCAGTGTCATATGTAACAGTGTTTCTGATATGTTTGTATTACTCTCTAGAAAGATGGACAATGGATAAGATTTATTGAGATAACTTTTTCCAAGATTTTGTTTTTAGAAAATATATGTCTAGATAAAGCCCAAAGCACTGGTCCAGATAAGGGTCAAAAACCATTTAGGAGACCAAATAAAGTTATCCCTTTTCACCATTTCTTGTGCTAATGATGTTCAAAGTTTTAATCTAGAACTGGAAAAATACTGGTAAGTTTTTAAAGATATTACTCTTGTGCCCTTCTGGTAGAAGTAAATATCAGTGCAACTTTTCCAGAAAGTTTGTATCCTTTTGCCAAATAGTTCTGCTTCTATACATTCATGTTAGGGAAAAGCTGTCAGGGTAGGTTGAAAATGGTCAAAACTACTAACAAGGGTATATAGATCTACTTGATCTAAGTAAGACTTGTGACTGATTTTGACCAATAGAACATCACAGAAGTAATGTTGTGAGGGAGAATCTGGGTGGTTCAGTCAGTTAAGTGACCAACTTCTGCTCAGGTCCAAGATGTTTCAGTTGATGAGTTCGAGCTCCATATTAGACTCTCTATTGTCAGCATAGAGTTCACTTCAGATCTTCTGTCCCCTCTCACTGCCCCTCCCCGACTCATGCTTCCATCTCCGCTCTCAAAAATAAATAACTAAACATTAAAAAAAGAAAAGTTGTGTGACTTCTGCACATGACCAGATTCTGGACCCTTATGAATTTCAAATGCTATTTTGTAAATAAGCCCAGACTAGACATCGTGAGGAAGAGAGACAATGTGGAGAGGCCGACAGCATGGAGAGAGAGGCCCAGGTATTCTGGTCATTCTAATCATGGCACCTAAAGCCTCGGCAGGTTAATGAGGCCAATAGGCACCAGCCAGCCCCTAGCCAATCCTCCAGCTGAGCCCACCTCTGTTGATTCTTACTCATAATGTGAAATCACACAATAATTAGCTTTAAGCCACTAAAACTTGGAGTTGGTTATTTTACAGCAATGTCAAATGTGGATAAAAATTGATTCACTGGTGGTGTTTATAGTAATGAGAAAGTACAAAATGAATAAATGTCCAATAATGGAGAGATGTAAAATAATCAAATTACAGTTTTAAAATATTTCATGACACTTGAATATCAAATTTATAATGTTTTTTGGGAAAAAGTGAGGCTACTAAATCCTGTAATTTCACTATTTTTAATTTTTAATAGAAGCTTGAAAGACATATGCCAAAATATTCCTATATGGTAACTTCTGGGTAGGTGTTGTTTTTATTTTTAATTTTTCATACTATTTCACACTTCCCACATTTCTACAATACAATGTATTGTATATACATTAAAAATAAAAATAACCAAAGGGAAAAATGAAATGTTGCATCCAAAGCAGATTACTTCACTAAGATAACTAACAATTAAATGTGGAGGGAAAAATGTTATACAGTTTAAACAAAACTTCCAAACCTTGTGAAAATTTCTAAAGAAGTTTATAAAATCAGAATGATCTGTTTAGAGAAAAAGTGTCATCATTGAAGACTGGCCTGCTGCCAGAGAGAATTAGTAGATGGATTTAGACACTGAACAGATTCTGCCCTGGGATGACACTGGAAAATCTCCCTGTGGGCCAATGAGACCTAACAGAAAATATGGTAGCATGTCATCAGGGTATGAATTCAGGCAGTAGCTTTCAACAACTTTGCATTATAGTTATGGCTCAAGGTACATGTAATGACGGGAAGGTTTTCAATGTTTGAGTAAAATACTATTTTAAAAACTTTGTTGTAGGAGGATTTGGTTTACTGGTAGGAATATTTTAAAACAAGTGGTTTGAAAATAAGTAGTTTCCTATGTAACAACTGTAAAAACATATATAATCACTCCACACACATGATAGTTATCATACAATATTTGCCATAGGTGATAATACCCAAACTATCCCTAAAGAGTCCAGTTTGCCTTGACCAGAGTCTTTAAAGCTAGATATGGGCAGCTCTAAAAGAGATATCCTCTTCTTCCATTTGTTCCTAAGGCAGAAAGTGGTCAATTGATTCAACCAGATTCAGAGACTGCCTCAGAGAAAACAGACCACTAGAGTATGGACATATCAACTCATCTTTTCCATTCTTCTTGCAATCTACTAGAAACAAGTAATAGAATGTTGTGGATATAAAACCACTGTACATACTAACTACTGCACACCCCTACCTTGTGACAAATGTAACTTAAGGAGTATCCTGCTAAGAAAATGGTTAAAAAGAATCAGTAGCCCCCCAATTTAAACAATAGCTCCTCAAATCAAATAGCTAGAAGAAATTCAAGGTCTAAAAATGTTATAGAAAAGTAACAGGCTGCAATATTAAACTCAGCTGGGACAATGAACACTCCTGTTTCTATCCAAGATGGTATAATAGGAACTGGATTTACTCTGTCACTTGAAACAGCAAAGAATCAGAAAAAAATGGATAAAACAATGGTTTTCAAGACACTGGATATGTGGCAATGAAAAACAGCGGTCTTTGAGACCAGAAATGTGTAAGATTAGCCTAACAACTGCTTCATCTCACTTCCTTAAAAGAGTTTTCAGGCTGTGACTCATGATACAGCACTCAGTCAGAGCTCAGTGGATTTCCTGAGTTAAAGATATGAAGCTGAGAGTTTACGAGACCAAGGCAATTAGAGTTCACAGAACACAATTCAGAAGAGGGAAGAGCCGTGCAAGAGAATTTTGGAGATCTGCAGAAGCCCCTCTCTGGTATCTGGCAGAGCACTTTTCAGTGCATATGAGTAAGAAAAACTACCTGAAACCAGTGTAAGAACCATCCATAAAGATTAGAGAATGGTTTCCTGTGTTCCCATGTCACTGGGAACAGTGCCTGTCCTCAAAAGCCAGAGTGGAAAAAATAAAAATCCATGGGGTTTTTGGTACTCAAAAAAAAAAAAAAAACCAAAAACGTCAAGGGGCGCCTGGGTGGCTCAGTCGGTTAAGCGGCCGACTTCGGCTCAGGTCATGATCTTGCAGTCCGTGAGTTTGAGCCCCGCGTCGGCTCTGTGCTGACAGCTCAGAGCCTTGAGCCTGTTTCAGATTCTGTGTCTCCCTCTCTCTGCCCCTCCCCTGTTCATGCTCTGTCTCTCTCTGTCTCAAAAATAAATAAATGTTAAAAAAAAATTTAAAAAAAATGTCAAGAGAATAATTAGCCCTAGAATCTGCCAGAGAACTTCTCCAGATCTGTCTCACAAATCAAAAAAGCAAGATTTAAAAAATCAAATTGTTTCCAAGTAACTTAACCACACCCTAAAATGCCACTCAAAAATATTTACAGAAGTACAAATATCCAGTAGTCAACAAGGTAAAATTCACAATATCTAAAATGCCAACAAAGATTAACAGGTATGCAAAGAATTTCATTATCAGAATCCATGATGTGGAAAATAATCGATACAATAGAAACTGACCAAGATGGATAAAAATGCCAGAATTAGAAGCAAAGATATTAAGACAGTTATTAACTAAGGGCACCTGGGTGGCTCAGTCAGTTAATCATCTGACTTCAGCTCAGGTTATGATCTCAAGGTTTGTGGGTTCGAGCTCCACATTGGGCTCTGTGCTGACAGCTCAGAGCCTGGAACCGGCTTCAGATTCTGTGTCTCCCTCTTTCTATGCTCCTACCCCACTCACACTCTGTCTGTCTCTCTCAGAAATAAACATTAAAAAATTTAAAAATATATAAAAATAAAACAGTTATTAACTATGTTTCATACATAAAAAAACAGGGATGTTCAAAAATTTAAGTATAGAAAAGGAAGAGATAAATGAGGCTTAAATCAAACTTCTAGACACAAAGACTATGATATTTGCAATGAAAGCTACACAAAAAAGAGTAACAGAAGATCAGACACTGAAGTAGAAAGGAATGGTGAACTTGAAGATACAGTAAAGAAACTATCTAAAATGAAACTTAGAAAAACAAATATTTTTTGGTAGAAAGAGCATGAGTAACCCATATAACAACAGCAAACAGCCTAAAATATGTGCATTTAGAGTCCCTGATGAGGAAAGTGATGTGGGAATCAGAGTAAATACATCCTTGAAGAAATAATAGCTGAAATCTTCAGAACTGAATGAAAAGTATATACCTACAAATCCAAGAAGCCCGAGGAGACTCAATTATAAGGAAAATGCCACCAGGTAAATCATAATCAAATTCTTCAGATCTAGTAATAAAAAGAAAATCTTAAAAGAATTTTCAGGGGGAAAACCATAGGTATCACAAAGGAACAAAGACAAGTACAACAGCATATTCCTTATCACAAAAAGGCAAGTTAGAATACAGTGGAACAATGTCTTTTAAGTACTGAAAAGGAATAAAAAAACAAACAAAAACAAAACAAAACAAAATATGGTTACTAACCCTGAATCCTATATCAAAAATGAAGGCAAGTGATGGGATTTCCAGAGTGGCAGGATGAGGAGTTCAGTAGACCCACTACAAAATAAAATAGCCATTTAACTGGGAAAAATTATTAGGACTTAATGTATAACATTGTGACTATGGTTGATGGCACTGGTTTTTTTTTATTTTTAATTTTATTTTTGTAATTTACATCCAAATTAGTTAGCATATAGTGTAACCATGATTTCAGGAGTAGATTCCTTAATTCTCCCTACCCATTTAGCCCATCCCCCCTCCCACAACCCCTCCAGTAACCCTCTGCTTGTTCTCCACATTTAAGAGTCTCTTATGTTTTGTCCCCCTCCCTGTTTTTATATTATTTTTGCTTCCCTTGTTCATCTGTTCTGTGTCTTAAAGTCCTCATATGAGTGAAGTCATATGATATTTGTCTTTTTCTGACTAATTTCACTTAGCATAATACCCTCCAGTTCCATTCATGTAGTAGCAAATGGCAAGATTTCATTCTTTTTAATTTCCAAGTAATACTCCATTGTATGTGTATACACACACACACACACACACACACACACACATATATTTATATATACACACACACACATTTTCTTTATCCATTCATCCATCGATGGACATTTGGGCTCTTTCCATACTTTGGCTATTGTTGATAGTGCTCCTCTAAACATTGGGGTGCATATGTCCCTTCCAAACAGCATACCTGTGTCCCTTGGATAAATACCTAGTAGTGCAATTGCTGGGTTGTAGGGTAGTTCTATTTTTAATTTTTTGAGGAAACTTCATACTGTTTTCCAGAGTGACTGCACCAGCTTGCATTCCCACCAGCAATGCAAAAGAGATCCTCTTTCTCTGAGTCCTCACCAACATCTGTTGTTGCCTGAGTTGTTAATGTTAGCCATTCTGACAGGTGTGAGCTGGTATCTCATTGTGGTTTTGATTTGCATTTCCCTGATGATGAATGATGTTGAGCATCTTTTCATGTGTCGGTTGGCCATCTGGATGTCTTCTTTGGAAAAGTCCCTATTCATGTCTTTTGCCCATTTCTTCACTGCCCATTTTTTTGGGGGGTGTTGAGTTTTATAAGTTCTTTGTAGATTTTGGATACTAACCCTTTATCTGATATGTCTTTTGCAAATATCTTCTCCCATTCTGTCGGTTGCCTTTAGTTTTGCTGATTGTTTCCTTTGCTGTGCAGAAGTTTTTTATTTTGATGAGTCCCAGTAGTTCATTTTTACTTTTGTTTCCTTTGCCTCCAGAGACTTGTTGAGTAAGAAGCTGCTGTGGCCAAGATCAAAGAGGTTTTTGCCTGCTTTCTTCTCAAGGATTTTGATTGCTTCTGTGTCACATTTAGGGCTTTCATCCATTTTGAATTTATTTTTGTGTATGGTGTAAGAAAGTGGCCCACGTTCATTCTTCTGCATGTCACTGTCCAGTTTTCCCAGCACCACTTGCTGAAGAGACTGTTTGATTCCATTGGATATTCTTTCCTGCTTTGTCAAAGATTAGTTGCCCATATGTTTGTGGGTCCATTTCTCGGTTTTCTATTGTGTTCCACTGATTTTAGTGTCTGTTCTTGTGCCAGTACCATACTGTCTTAATGATTACAGCTTTGTAGTATAGTTTGAAGTCTGGGGTTGTGATGCCTCTTGCTTTGGTTTTTTTTCAAGATGGCTTTGGCTAATTCGAAGTCTTTTCTGGTTCCATACAAATTTTAGGATTGTTTCTTCTAGCTCTGTGAAGAATGCTGGTGTTATTTTGATAAGGATTGCATTGAATATGTAGATTGCTTTGGGTAGTATCGATATTTTAACAATATTTGTTCTTCCTATCCAGGAGCATGGAATCTTTTTCCATTTTTTTTGGATGGCACTGTATTTTTTTAACTGAAATTGTTTAAGACAGGAATTTACATATCATATATATATATATATATATATATATGAGATAATGGATGCATTAATTAACTAGAAGAGAGGAATCCTTTCATAATATATATGCACATCAAATTATCATCATGTATAGTTTAAATATCTTAAAATTTTATTTGTTAATCATGCCTCAACAAAGCTGGGGAGGGGAGAAGAATTTAAAGTCCCTGTATCCTAAGCAAATAGAGATACATTCATTTAAAAAAATCTACTAAATATCAGTGATAAGATAAGAATCTATGGCATTTTAGCCACAAAATGCTCCCTGCACTTCACCCCCAGATTCATTTTAAAAACTCTATTCTGGCAATCTATGTTGGGTGGGTTTTCCAAGACAGCAGAGGTTTCCACTCCTCCAGGCTGTGAGATTAGGGTTATGGTTTCATTCTGGGAGGGGCAGGTCACCAGTATTTCTCACTCTCCCTAGCTTTATTTTTCAGTAGTTCTGTTTCAGGTAGGCAGGTAGGACTGATCCACTGAGGCCTTCTGCTTAGGGGAGAAGCTTATTCCAGGTACTTTGTACACTTGTACGGCGAAGGTTGCACATTGGATAGAGCAAGCCAAATAGGCCAATGTCACCAACCCCCCTCCCCCACAGTGCCTGCACCAGAGATGTCACTCTGAGAGTAGCGGGCTGCAGTCCCAATCCCCAGGACTATCCAGTGCTATAAAGATTCTTTGCAGAAAAGGAAGGCCATAAGTATGAAGTGCTATCTGCATAAGAAGGATGATATTAAGTTGGCACAGAGTGTGGATAATATCATGTCTAAGCATGTTGCTGCAAACAATGGAGATCTTAGAAAACAGCAATTAAGATCTTAACTTTATGATACTGATAACAAAACAAAACAAAACAAAACAACAGAGCAACCAAAATTTACCAAAGAGAATCAGAGAAAGAAATACCTACAAAGAATGCTCCTGGAATCACGGTCAACTTGGGCATCAGAAATTCTGTGTATATGTGTTAAACTGTATTTACTAAGGAGCAATCAGAGCAAAATATGAGTACACTGACAACATTCCCCAAGCCATAAAAACAGATACATCCATAAAGGTTGGAAACCTTATTAGCTTAAACACAACCACTGATCAAACACTGGCTGAAGAATAAACTACTCTGACCCAGAAGCAATTCCTAAGGAAATCAGACTTTAAATAAAATCATTTGCATACTTGGAAGTCTGGAAGACTGCGCATGACAAAGACCCAACATCTCAGGACTTGAGTGTGTGTGGGAGGGTGGGGGAGACAGGGATATCCAAACTAGGAGCCTCTAGTTGAACATGGGGTAAAATGTAAAATTTCAAAACTGTGAAAGTAGTCTCCAAATTACAAAGACATACTCTCATAAAAAAAAAAAAAACATCTAATTGGATAAAGGAACTTAAGGAGAACCATTGTCCAATAAGTAGATCTGCTGCCACAGGCAAGACACAACCACTAGGTAACAAGGCTAAAAGGTGAAAATAATGGGGAAAAAAATCTGAGCAGAGACATCAGAGGTTGACTGTTCTGGAGAGTGGGGGCGAAATTTCTCAGAGCTAATACAGGTAAGTCACGAAACCAATAAATAAAGGAGGACCAAGCAAATAAAAACAATATCAATGCCTAAATGATGGAGGATTAGTATCCAGAGTTGCTACAATATATTATATAAAGTGTCAAGTTAAAGTGTCAATTGTCAAGTTTTACAATATATTATCTAAAGTGTCAAGTTTTCAAAAAAAAATATGGACAAACAAAAAAGTGTGACCCAAGCAAGGAGAAAAAAAAAAGTAGACACGCTTCAAGAGTTCCAGATACTGGACTTAACAGACACAGACCCCTATAATAGCTCAAAACAGCTATTTGAGTTGTTATAGGGGTTCCTGTGTGGCTCAGTTGGTTAAGCGTCCAATTCCTGATTTCAGTTCGAATCCTGATCTCATGGTTGATCAGGGGATAGAGCCTGCACTGTCAGTGCAGAGCCTGCTTAAGAATTCTCTCTTTCCCTCTCCCTCTTCCCCTCCCCAGCTTGCATGTGTGCGCTCTCTATCACACACACACACACACACACACACACAAATTTAAAAATTAAAAAAATTAAATAAAAATAAATTTAAAAAAGAGCTATTATAAACTAAATATGTTCAAAGAATTCAAGAAAACCATATCTGAAGAATTAAAGGAATATGATAACAAAGTCTCATGGAATAGAGAATATCAATAAAGGGAGAAAAGGTAACAAAGAACCAAATGGAAATTCCAAAATGGAAAAGTACAATAACCAAAATAAAAAAAATCACTGGACTCAACAATAGATCTGAGCGGATAAAAGAATCACCAAATTTCAGGTTAAGTCAGTAGAAGGACATAAAGAAAAAAAAATTATCAGAGATCCAGAGAAATGCAGGATACCACTGAACACACTAATATATGCCTAATGGGAATATCAGAAGGAAGAAGACAAAGTGGCAAGAAATATATTCAAAGAAATAAGATTTAAAATCTTCCTAAATTAGATGAGAAACATTAATCTACACATTCAAGAAACTTAACTCTAAGTACGATAAACACAAAGAAATTCACATCCACAAAAGTAATAGTCAAAATGTTGAAACTCAAAGATAAAGAGAAAATGCTGAAAGCAGAAAGAGAAAAATAAACATCATATACAAGGTAAGTTCAATTAAACTAAAAGCTGACTTCTCATCAGAAATAATGAAAGGCAGAAAGCAGCGGGATGACATATTCATATTCCTAAATATAAAAAAAAAAACTTTCAAAATAAAGGCAAAGCAAATATATTCCAAGATGAAAACTAAAAGAACCTCTTGCTAGCAGAACTGCCTTATCAGAAACACTAAGAAAGTCCTTCAGATGGAAAGCAAATGACCCCAACAATAATTCAAACAAAAAAACTAATAAAGATAATTATGTAGGCAATTATGAAAAACCATATAATTGCATATATCTTCTCTGTTTTCTTCTTAGCTAATTTAGAAAGTAATTGCAAAAAAAGTACATATACAGTACATATAATAATTATATTGTTAGGCCTATAACAAGAAATACATTTTAAATTAACAAAAATATGTAACAAATATATTTGATGAAATACATTTAACAATAACAAAAAGACAAGTGACATTTTAATAATAAGAGTACAAGGAGGATGGTGGGAATATAGCTGTTTCAGAATAGGCAATAATCCCAGATGATAACTCTAACCTAACAGGAAAAAATGACAAGAATCAGAAATGATAAGTAGCATTTAAATAGTAAATAGGGGCACCTGGGTGGCTCAGTAGGTTAAGTGTCAGACTTTGGCTCAGGTCATGATCTACTGTTCAAGGGTTTGAGCCCACCACTGGGCTCTGTGCTGACAGCTCAGAGCCTGGAGCCTGCTTCAAATACTGTATCTCCCCATCTCTCTGACTGTCCCCATTCATACTGCTCTCTCTCTCTCTCTCTCTCTCTCTCTCAAATAAATATTAAAAAATAAAAAAAATAATTAAAAATAAAAAAATAAATAGAAATATAATTTAAAAGACATAAGATTATATAAAATAACAATTTTAAGAATAAATTATTGGGTTTATAATACATATAACACTAATATATATAATAACACAACAATGAGTGAGTGAATGAAGATATTAGAGTAAATTTCTATAGTTAATTTGTGTTAATTAGTATGATCTAAGGTAGATATTGTTTGGAGTAGAAAAGATTTTGATAAGATGTATGTTGTAATAGGCTTGCAAATACTAATAAAATAGCTACATATATATAATTAAAAATCATTAGTCCATATAAAAACCTGCACAGGGAGATTTATAGCAGGTTTATTAATAATTTCCAAATCTTCAAAGCAACTAAGATGTCCACCAGTAGGTTAATGGATAAACTGTGGTACATCCAGATAAATATTATTCATTACAAAAATAGAAATAAGCTATCAAGCTATAAACAGACATGAAGAAACCTTAAATCCTTATTACCAGTAAAAGAAACCAATTTGAAAAAGTTACATACTGTATAATTCCAAGTATATGACATTCTGGAAAGGTAAAACTATGGACATAGTAAAAAGATCAGTGGTTGTCAGGGTTGGTGAGGAAGAGGAATAGATAGAGCACAGAGGATTTTTTAAGGCCATGAAAATAGGCTGTATGATATTATACTAATGGATTCATGTCAATATACATTTGTCCAAACTGACAGAATGTGTATAACACTGAGTGAACCCTAAGATAAACTATGACTCTGTGTGACCATGATGTATCTAGGCTTATACTTCGAAAAGTATATAATTCTTGTGGTGATGCTGATAATGAGTGAAGTTATGCAAGTATGGGAATAAGGGGTATAAGGAAAATCTCTGTACTTTCCTCTCAACTTTGTTGTAAACCTGAAAGTGCTCTTAAAAACTGTTTAAGTCATTAAAGAAACTAAACTGTTATACCAGGAAATATCCATTTAATATAAAAGAAATTAGTAAAGAAAGCCAGAGAAAATAAACAACAAACAAACTTGAGACATAGAAAACAAAAAGCAAAATGTCAGATATAAATCTAATCATATCAATAATATCCTTAAAAGTAAAATGAGTACAGGGCGCCTGGGTGGCTCAGTCGGTTAAGCAGCTGACTTCGGCTCAGGTCATGATCTTGCGGTCCATGAGTTAGAGCCCCGTGTCGGGCTCTGTGCTGACCACTCAGAGCCTGGAGCCTGTTTCAGATTCTGTGTCTCCCTCTCTCTCTGACCCTCCCCCATTCATGCTCTGTCTCTCTCTGTCTCAAAAATAAATAAACGTTAAAAAAAATTTAAAAAAAAGTAAAATGAGTAAACAATACAGTCCAAAAGAATATAAAAACAAGATGTAATACTGGGTTCTGTTCAGGAGACATATTCTAGAGTCAAAGATACAAATAGTTTGAAATCAACATGATGGAAAAGGATGTATGATGCAAACAACAACTGTAAGAAAATGAAATAGCTATAGTAATATTAGATAAAATACACTTTAAATTTAAAAAGGCTACAACAGGGGCCTCTGGGTAGCTCAGTCAGTTAAGTATCTTCCTCTTGATTTCAGCTTAGGCCATGATCTCAGGGTCATAGGATCGAGCCCTGCATCAGGCTCTGAACCAGGCATGGACACTGCTTAAGATTCTCCCTCTCCCTCTCCCTTCTGCCCTGCCTCTCCTTCTCCCTCTCCCTCCTGCCCTGCCTCTCTCTGTCTCTCTCTGTCTCAAAAAAATCCTACTAGAAATAAAGAGAAATATTTCATAGTTATAAAGAGTCATTATTTTGGTAAATACTGAAAGTATTAATGCAGCCCAATTACATAAAGAACAAAAATAACATAATTAAAAGAAGTAACAGATAATTCCACATATCACACTTTACTTCTATTTTCTACTTACAATAATGGATAGAACAAGTAGAAAGCAATTGACAGGGAAATAAAGAATTTGACCAACATTACAAAATCACAAGACTTAATAGACTTCTACATAGAACACTCTATTAAACAACAGCAGAATTTGTATTTTTCTATTGCAGATAGAACATTATATAGGACAAAGCATATGGTAGGCTGTAAAACAAGCCTTGACAGATGTAAAAGGATTGAAATCATAAAAAATGTGCTCTTCAACTGTAATGGAATTATATTAGAAATAAATAACAAATTTGGAAAATTCACAAATATGTGGAAAATAAGTAATACATTTCTAAACAAACAATGGGTAAAAAAAGAAATCACCCAGAAATTCCACTTCTACATGTATACCTATAAGAAATGAAAATAGGGGTGCCTGGGTGGCACAGTCGGTTGAAAATAGAGGTGCCTGGGTGACCGACTCTTGATCTCAGGTCATGATTTTGTGGTTTGTGAATTCAAACCCCACATTGGGTTATGCACTGATGATGCAGAGCCTGCTTGGGATTCTGTTTTCCTTCTCTCTGACCCTACCGGTTTGTGCTCTCTCTCTCTCTCTCTCTCAAAATTAATAAACTTTAAAAAATATAAAGAAAAAAAATGAAAATACCTATCTGCACAAAATACACACATATGCATAGCAACATTATTCAAACTAACCCAAAGTGAAAACAATCTTAATGCTTTATTGAATTTTGTTATTATTAATGGATGAAGGGATGAACACATTATAGCCATACAATAGAATCTTATTCATCAAAAAAATTAAATATTGATCCCTGCTATCATATAAATGAACTTTAAAAATTGGGCTAAGTAATAGAAGCCAATCACAAAGGTGCACATATTTCTATGATTCCATTTATATGCAACCTCTAGAATTGGCAAATCTAAAGAGTTGTCAATGAGATTAGTAGTTTACTACAGTTTAAAGTGGGAAGGTAATAATGAACAGTGACTGCTAATGGATACGTGTCTTTTGGGAGGGATAATGAATATGTTCTCAAACTAACTTATGGCTGCAAAGCTTTGTGAACATCTAAAAACCATGGAATTGTATACTTTGGATAAATTGTATAGTATATGAGTTATATCTAAATAAAGATTTTTTAAACATTTTTTTTAACATTTATTTTTGAGACAGAGAGAGACAGAGAATGAACGGGGGAGGGTCAGAGAGAGAGGGAGATACAGAATCTGAAACAGGCTCCAGGCTCTGAGCTGTCAGCACAGAGCCCCACGCGGGGCTCGAACTCACGGACCGCGAGATCATGAACTGAGCCGAAGTCGGCTGCTTAACCGACTGAGCCACCCAGGTGCCCCTAAATAAAGATATTTTAAAACAAAGTAAACTAAAACTTCTTCAGGCTTACAAATGCTGAAAGAACTCATAATAAACAGACTCATACTCAGAGAAAAGTTAGGGGAGGCCCATTAAGTAGAAGGAAAATTATAAAAGACAGAAATATTTACCTATACAGAGGAAGAAAAAGCACCAGAATGGGAATGACATGAGTGAATATATATATTTAAAAAATCTTATAATTTAATGTCTTTTAGAGATAATCATCTATTTGAACAAACAATAACAATGCACTATAAGGTTTATAAACATGTATGTGTTTAAGTAAATGAATAACCACACAACCATAAAGTCTGGGAGGAAATGGATAGAAATATACTATTGCAATGTTTTTATACTATGTGTAAACTGGTATAAAATCGCCTGACGGTACACTGTGATAAGTTAAAGATTATACTACAAACCTTTCATAAAACCACTAAAATAGCAAAATAAAGGGTTATAGATAATAAGAAAACAAAGGAAATAAAATAGAATCATAAAAAGAGGGGAAAAGAAACAGCAAAGAGAATCTAAAGAAAATCAATAAAAATATGACAGATTTAAATCTAAACACAATAATTGCATTAAATGTAAATGGTTTAAAGACTCTAATTAGGATGTAGAAATTATTATATTGAATTTTAGAAAAGCAAAACAAACCTATATGGTGCCTACAAGAAGTATACTTCAAACCTAATGACAAATATAGGTTACAAGTAAAAGAATGGATAGACCTATACCATACTAATACTACGCAAAAGAAAGCTGCAGTATCTATTTTAACATCAGACAAAGTAGATTTCACAAAAAGACTACTTCCAGGTACAAAAATATTCTTTTTCTAGTGATGATGTGGTCAATTAATCAAAAGGACATAAAAATCCTAAATGGTTTTACCCCTAATATCACTGTTCCAACATCCATAATTTAAGCATTGATAGAACTATAAAGAGAAATGGGCAGATACACAGTTATTACCAAAAATTTCAATACCCCACCCTCAATATTTAATAAAATAGGTTTAAAAATCAGTAAGCAATAAATAAGTAGTGAGGATGAAAAGTATAGCACAGGGAATATAGTCAATAATACTGTAATGTATGGTGACAGATGGTAACTACACTTATTGTGGTGAGCACTGCATAATGTATAGAATAGTTGAATCACACATGAAACTAATATAACATTGTATGTTAACTATACTTCAATATCAGGGGTGCCTGGGTGGCTCAGTTGGTTAAGCATCCGACTCTTGCTTTCAGCTCAGGTCATGATCTCACGTTCCTGGGTTCAAGCCCTACATTGGGCTCCACACTGACAGAATGGAGCCTGCTTGGGATTCTTCTCTGCCCCTGCCCCACTCATGCACGCCCATGCTCTCTCTCTCTCTCTTGCTCTCTCTCTCTCACAATAAATAAATAAACTTAAAAAAAACTATGCATCAATAACAAAAAATAAGTACATCAGCAAGTAGATCTTTATAAAAATAAGCACCAACTTCACCTAAATGAATTTACAGAAGACTCCACCTCATAATAGCAGAATACACATTCTTTTCCAAGTGCACACCAACATAGATCACATTCTGGGTCATGAAACAAGTCTCAGTAAATTTAAAAGGATTCAGGTCATACAAGTATGTTCATTGACCACAGTGGATTTTAATTAGAAATCAGTAACAGAAAGGTAACTGGAAAAATCTTAAATATTTGGAAAATGAATACCACACATTGAAATGAACACCATGCATGGGTGAAAGAAGAAATCAAAAAGGAAATTATATATATATTGACTATGTTATTGACTATACTCCCTGTGTTGTACTTTTCAGCCTCATAACTTATTTATTACTTACTGATTTTTTAAGCCTAGTTTTACTAAATATTGAGCATGGGGTATTGAAATCTCTGATAATAACTGTATATCTGCCCATTTCTCTTTACAGTTCTATCAGTGTTTAAATTATGGATGTTGGAACAGTGATATTAGGGGTAAAACCATTTAGGATTTTTATGTCCTTTTGATTAATTGACCAGATCATCACTAGAAAAAAAAAATTGTTCCTGGCAGCATTCTTTTTGTGGAATCTACTTTGATGTTAAAATAGATACTGCAGCATTCTTTTGCATAGTGTTAGTATGGAATAGGTCTATCCATTCTTTTACATGTAACCTATATTTGTCAGTAGGCACCATATACGTGTGTTTTGCTTTTCTAAAATTCAATCTAGTGATCTCTACATTCTAATGGGATTCTTTAGGCCATTTACATTTATATATGCGTATATATAAATTTACTGAATGTAAATGAAATCAAAACATTGAAATTTGTGGGATGCCACTATAGTATTACTTGGGAGGAAATTTATAGCACTAAACACTAAAATTAGATGAGATGTCAAATCAGTGACTTCATCTTCCACTTTAAGAAACTAAAAAAAAAAGCAAATTAAATTTAAAGCAAGTAGAAGAATGATAACAATACAGATCCAAGTGGAAATCAGTGAACTAAAAAACAGAAAAATAATATTCCAATTTAGTAGGTCTTGGGGTTGGGCCCTGATCTCTGTATTTTAAAGAGCTTCCCAGCTCTTCTGATTTAAAGAGCTTTATATCAGAATTATTCTGATAATTCTGAATATAAATTCTGATAATTCTGATAATTCTCAGATAATTCTGATATAAAGCCAGACTTGTGAACTGTTATACAGATTTCCTCTAGAATCCCTTCAAGCCATGATATTCTATGAAACTATAATTTTGACATCTGCATTTGTCCCTCAAATGTGAATTAGTAGGATAACAACCTAATCAGTATGGGCACAGTAATACTTTATAAAAGGATCTGTAAGATATTTTGGATCAGGATGTTAATTACATACTGATGAAATGCTGACAGCTAAAAAAAATCTCAGTCTAAGACAGAGCTTTTATGCCACTGGAGCTGAGAGTTCTATTCCACTACTCATAAACCAGGCTGAATAGCAGCCAAGATGGTGTGTGGGTCTGGGAACACAGCAGACAGAAGGCATGTGACACTTTCCATTCTCTCTCTATGAGCCAGGTGTTATAATCTATAATTCTTACAACAGGACTTAGATTTAGTTTTAATTATCCCATTTAGAGATGGAAATCTATAAGTGGTGAAGTTGTTTCTTTCTCTCAGTGAATCTGCTGGCAACTGGTGGAAGAACCCATTATTTGAGTCCAGCTCTTTTCTTACTCAAACCCTCTCTAAGCCACATGAAGCTATTTTGCTCAATTCCTGCAGTAGTAATGAATAAACATAAGAAACAGATCATTTGTTATTCTATAAATGGAATTGCATATTCAAATCAAGTCCAGTCATTAGATTATTCCTAGGGACATGTGATCTCAGTTATTTACCAAATTACATATAAAAAAATACTTATACACTGAAATCTCATTATGTTTCCTACAAGCAAAAATAGAGCCTGGTGAAAAAAAAAGTCTTTTTAATGAACTGAACTGCATGCATATGCTCTAATACAGGCTTGCCTTACAAAGAATTCTGCCTTAGGTAAAACAATGCCATGATAAAATCCTAAGTCTAAGGTATGTGTGTGCAAAGGATCACTGCCCAAAATGTGGGCATTATGTGGGGATTATGTGAGGAAGGGTCACCTACCACCATGTGTTGAGCTGAGGTGATGGGTCTTAACCCAGTGTCTGCTGGATGCCTACTTAGTCTCCCAAAGAGATGACAGGTATAATTTCTCCACAAAATTTGTTCTCCACCCCCCTATGCATTTGAATTAGCTTTATGAGAGAATCAGTTAACTAAGTCTACAGTAATAGCTTTTACTTCAAGGACAGCAATTAAGAATGTCTGTTTCCTCTCCTCCTACATCTGTTCTGCGAATGGAGTGAATACACTTGAATTGTTTTCTGGATATACAGTAATTGTTGAAAAATGACAACTTACCCATCTGTGTAGTAGGCTGTGGTTTTTAGGTGAAGACTAACTAAGCTGACCTAAATATACACTTGAAACAGCCCTCCGATGTTCATTAAGAAAGGAAAAGATTGTTAGAAAGGTCATCTGAAAATCAGTGCCCAGCTGAGGCAGTTAGTCAGCTATGCATTAGAGACCCCAAATATAGCACACCTTACCTTCAACTCTTTTCCTCTAACATACAAGCACCGACACTTCAACACTTGAACTTCATTTCTTTGGATTAAAACCTTATGTCTCTTATTCTTTCTTAAAATATAAAAACCATCAGGATGAGGGACAATTGTATATATCCATTATAAATCATATTTTAATAATACATTTGATTCTTTGTACAGCCCTTCACACATTTCAAAATTCTCTCAAATTCTGTGATCTAACTTGAACTCTCAAAACCCTATGGAAGGACATGGTAGGAGTTATCACATTTACACACATCAGGAAACAGCTCAGAAAGACATGAGGGTTTTCTCTGCCTTTCCAGTGGCTATTCCAGGCTTCTCTCCGATACATCACATCTGTGACCAAAAGTCTTTAAGCATTCTTTTTATAGTTCTTTGGTTACTCAATCATGCCCATAATTTTTCACTGAAAGCTATCAAAGAGCAACACAATAAGACATGCTTTAAAAATTATACTTCAAAGCCCACTTATTATGTCTCTTAGTTGCTTAACATGCATTATCCACAACAAAACTAACTCCTAACTTATCTGGGGTCATATTCCCATACTTAGTATTGTCTCTTTCCCTTTTGTTAGTATTGTCTCTTTCCCTTTCGTCATCCAGCAACATGACCCTGGAATGGGTAGGAGCTCCTCCTATAGCACTCAGCAGGGTATTCTCTAGGTCACTTCAGTAATCCTGAATCAGTGTGGAGCTACCATGTCCAGTTCTGGGAGGTGTGAAGAAAAGAAGTTCAGGATATTTTAGCCAGTGGAGCATTCCCCACTGAGGAGGAGGTTAGGATTCCTTTGTCTTCTGCCACCAAGTTACAGCAGTGGCAGAGATCACCTTCTCACTCATGCAACCAGCTTCTTCTCATACCGGATGCTCATCATTCCTCATTTAGAAGCAGTTTTAACTAAACTGGGAAAATAAACTTTGGAAAAGCCTGGAAAAGAAGTCCAGATATGCAAATACCTGAAGAAGAGGGATAGAAAATTAATCCTTCTTATCATGGACATAGCCAAGAAAAGATTATTCAGATGTTCTGCTTAGATTAAATGAGTCCATGAGTCATTTCTATGCATTGTGCATGTATTCGGTGTTCATTCACCTTTAAAAGCCAACAAATAACCTTTTATTTTTCCCAATACTGATTTTACTTGGTATAGACAGTCCAGAATATGGACAGGGAATTTGTATTCTGTAATACTCTATTTTCAGGAGAGTGGTTCAAATTTCTTGAAATCCTGAAGGGAGAGAAATTCACTCAGGTTCATTTCCTTTCCTTTTCACCATTCTCTTATTAGAAGGTTTATCCTCCTCCAGCCTTTTCGAGCTCACATGACAAGATCTGTTCCTGAGATAAATGATACCCTAAATAACCCTGAACTAGTAAAGGACACAGCAGAAGTATTACTTAGAATGATGGATAGTTAAAGATGGAGAACTAAAACAGATACATTCATAATTTAGAAGTTAGTTGAGGAGAGAGAATAGCTAGAAAAATAGTGAGTATTTTTAAAACATAATGATCACAATTTGTATTATGAAAACTAAGTAGAAGATTCCATGTGGATATGTTACTTCTATGCAACATAAATGAGTCTGTTCGATTCCATCTATTTATTGTTGACAATAACAGTGATGAGCCATTTTATTTATTTCCTGAGGACGCAGTTAGACTATGTATATTGGGAGATGCCAATGTAAACTACTGCATCTATAGTTAGGAACTGCGAACTGTGTCCTGGGGTGGGGGGAAAGAAGATCAATTCTCAGCTGCAGAACCATGGAAAGTACACAAAAGTGTTGCAGAAGCAGTTTCATGGCTGCAACACATGACATAATCCTCAAGACAGTCCTTCAATATGTGCTATTTCTATTGTACAGATGAGGAACTGATACTTAAATTCAAGGAAGACACTTGTTCCACTCTGGCTGGGAGGTAAGAGGGGGCAGACCATGAAAAGGGGTTCTTGTAGGAGGTAATATCTAGGCTTGAAGAAAGTTAGCAAAAAGCTTAGTGTGTAAGTGGGAGAAGGGTGTTAATATAATCACACCTGGAATGAAAGAATAGAAAAATCAAGTATCCAGATAAGGAAAGCAGGAGGGTTGATGTCCCCAAAAGGTATAACATGTGAGATGTGGAGTTTGAGGAAGTGAAAGTGGAAGTAGGTAAGGGCCAGATAGTGGCTTACCTCTTAATTTCATTCTAGGGGCTTGATTTTATCCTAGAATCAAGTGGAGTTTGAATGAATTTAAGCTAAAGAGTGCCTTAAACAGGCTTGCCTTACTCCAAAGTGGGATTCGCAATATCAACTCCTAAAGTGCTTTTCTTTGGGGACCCTACCCCCTTCCATCCTCTTTAGAAAAAAACAAGCATCTATGTTGCTCCCCACCTGTCCATGGTCCAGGGCTTGGTGCAGAGTGAAAGCACAGTAAATAGGGACTGACTGGGAGAGGGAGGGAGAGTGATAGAGAGGTGAGCAGATAAATTGGTAATTACAGTAAACTAATAATAAATCCATGTATAGCACTATGTTATGAAATACAAGTTGACTGTATCCTGATGAAGAGGCATCAGGGTTATAGCACATAAAATGGGCTACATGTGAAAAAAGTGGTGAGAAAAGAAAAGAAATTCAGATTTTCATGGGAAATTGTCCTTTAAAACAAAGCCCTTCTAAATCCTGAAAGAAAATCATGTATAATTCAGTATCTTTGACCAGGAGAGCTGATCTTGGGCAGTTATTCTGATTGAGCATCAGTGAGTTACAGGAATTAGCCATTCAGATATTGTTTAAATGCAGCAGGAAGAAGATCCTATAATGCACCAGTGATCCTTCAGACTTTCATTAGGTCATTCTGCTGCCCCAAGGATCATGACAATGTGCATGGTGGAACTTTAAAGTCATAGACCAAAATATGTGTATCCTGGCTTACAGTTCAAAATCTTTCACTCAAAAACCACAGAGCCCTTCTGGTGACATGAGGCTTTAGAAGAGTTGCCATCTAAAAAGTATTCTTCCTTTATGTGCATTATGCTGTTTCACTTGGAAAATTCAAAATTCCTTATGTACATAATGGAAAAATAAAATCTCCAGAATTGTGAATAGTGCTTGCCTTTTGCCTTAATATATCCCCTTCTGAGTGTTTTGGGGTGTGTGTGTGTGTGTGTGTGTGTGTGTGTGTGTATAGAAGGGATTCTCTGTTTTTTAATAGGATTGCCTGGCATTTTCTACAACTAGTAATGTGGCTAGGTGATCTAGCTATAGTCAGAGATCTGGGTTGGAAGCTGAACTCACCCACTTTCTACCCATGTCCAATTTTCCACTTCAGAAGACAAATGTGGTGTTGAATAATACCATAGATTGAAGGTGTAGTGCTATACTGTAACACAAGATTATAGGATTATACTTACCCAGAACAGCAAGGAACAAGTCTTATTTATCTTTGCTCTAGGGCCAACCACAGTGTCTGACAACTAATGAGGAAATTAGCACCATTATCTCAATCTTCTCTTTCCATATTAATGCAGAATTACTGCACTCTTCACATTGCATAGACCCTTCATTTAAGGGGAAAATGTGGTGACAATTGAATTTATGAACCTTGTGCAATGGTAATTTAGATGTACTGCTCACTGAATAAATGTCTTAAAGCTGCAAGGAAGTTTATGAGTAATTTGGTGCCCTTCTTTCATTGTATAGAAGAGGCAACAGAAACACGCAAAGATGACATGAATGCTCCAATAATGCACTGGGTATGTATCTCCAAACTCTCTGCACACTACATCACAAAGGTTTTGATGTTCTATGCCTACTGAAACCAATGTAATTCTATGTCCTGCTACTGATAAATTGGACACCTGAGCCTCAAACTTGGAAAACCAGAGGAACAAAGCAGCTGGGGTAGTATGGAAGCTAGCAAGCTGCTGGACTCTAAATGAAACTCAGCCCCACGGAGAAGAATAAATAAGCTACAGTTTTGGTTCATCCTATGAAAAATGTGCCTGCCACAATCCCCATGTTCTCTGATCATCACCAAGAATATGGTACAGGCCTGTACCAACAACTGTATGCATTCCTCTCCTGGCCAAACACACCACTTTTGTCTTGGTCTTGGATCAGAATCCACTTTTAAAATCAACCTATCATTAATCTATCATAACAATTGATAGAAAACCTGGACAGAAAATCAGCAAAGATATAGCAGAACTCAACAATACCACCAAACAACAGGATCCAATCCATTCAGCAACAGCAAAATGCACATTCTTTTCAAGTGCCTATGGAACATTCACCAAAATAGACCATATTCTGGTCCATACATCAAACATTAACAAAATCAAAATAATTTAACTCATATAGAGTATATTCTCTGGTCACAATGGAATCAAAATTGAAATAAGTAAGAGGTAACAGGAAAACTTCCAAACACTTGGAAACTAAAAACACACTTCCAAATAGTCTATGAGTTAAGGGGGGAAAAAAACTCAAGAGAAAGAAACACATTGAACTTAATAAACAATGAAAGTCTAACATACCAAAATCTGTGAGATATAGCTAAACTAGTGCAGTGAGGGTAATTTAAAGTACCCTTGCTTAGATTAGAAAAGAAGAGTCTCATGTCAAGAAACTAAGTGCTACATCAAAACAGAAGAAGAGCAAACTAAACTCAAAGAAAGCAGAAAAAACAAATAATAAAAATAAAAGCAAAGCTTAATGAAATTGAAAACAGAAAAACAATAGAGAAAAACAATGAAACAAAAAGGAGATTCTAATAAATTACATTTAAAATAAATAAATAAATAAATAAATAAATAAATAAATAAGAAAAGGTCAATCATATCTCTAGCAAGATGACAAAGAAGAAATAAAGATGACACAAATTACTGTTATCAGAAATGAAGCAAAGGATATATTATAGTCCCTAAAGATATTAAAAGGTTTATAAAGGAATATCAGAAACTATTCTACACACATAAATTAGCATCTTAAAGGAAATGGACCAATTCCTTGAAAAGCACAAACCATCATAACTTACCTAATATAAGTTGAAGAGACTTATAACTATTAAGGAAATTAATTTGTAATGACAAAAATCCCAGAAAAGTAATCTCCTGACCCAGAGAGTATCACTGGAGAATTCTACCAAATATTTAAATGAGTAGTTACCACAAATTTTTACACAATCTTTTCCAGAAAACAGATGAAGCTAGTGCTACCTGATACCAAAACCAAAGACTGTCAAGAAAAAAAAAAAAGGAAAAAGAACTACAGACCAATGTTCCTCATGAATAGAGATGCAAACATTCTTAACAAAATATTGGCAAATAGAATTTAGCAATATATAAACAGATGTTTTTAAAAAGAGTGTTATCAAACACATTACCATGTGGGGCTTATTCTAGGGTTGCAAGACTGATTCAATATTTGAAAATCACTCAACCTAATCCACCATATTAAGTGTCTCATATATATAAATATAATTTGGCAAAATTCAACATTATTCATGATAAAAAGAAAAAAAAAACTTTCAGAAAACTAGAAATAGAGGGAACTCTCTCAGTTTGATAAAGAACATATACGAAATAACTCTAGGTAACATTACATTTAATAATAAAAGACTGAATGCCTTTCTTCTAAGATCTGGAACAAAGCAAGGTGTCCCCTCACACTATTGCTCTTCAACAGAGTGTTGGAAGTTCTAGCCAGTGAAATAAGGCTATAAAATAAAATAAAAGACATACAGATTGGAAAGCAAGACATAAAGCTTTCAGATGACATGATGGTGTACAGAGAAAATCCCAAGGAACCTATCAAAAAATGAACACACAAAACTTCCTAAAACTAGTAAGTGAGTTTCAGCAAGTCAGAGAACACAAAATCAACATATAAATAATAACTATATTTCTGTATATCTAGCAATGACACAGGGAAAAAGAAAATTGTAAAAACAGTACCATTTGTAATCACTCCAAAAACATGAAATATTTAAAGGGAAAATATAACAAAATATATTCAGGACTTGTATACTAAAAACTGTAAAACACTAGATGTAAAAAAGTTAGGAAGATCTAAAATGGAAAAACATATCACATTTGTGGGTCTGAATACTCAACATAGTAATGACAGCATTTTTCCAAAACTAATACAGAGACTTAAAGGTTTTTCTAGATATAGACAAGATAATTCTAAAATTCATATGGGAAACAAATGGCTTATAAGAGTCAACATAATTTTTAAAAAGAGGAATAAAGAGGCTGAACTAATCTGCCCAATTTTAAGACTTACTATATAACTATAGTAATCAGGACTGTGGGTATTGACACAGTGATAGACACAAAGATGAAAATAACAAAATAGAGAACCCAGAAATAGCCTACACTAGTTGATTTTGGCAAATGTGTAAATGCAATTCAACAGAGAAAAGACAGTCTTTTTAACAAATGGTGATAGAGGAACTAGATATCCATACCAAAAAAAAATGGTGAAGGGAACTTAGCTCTAAACCTCACACCCTGATTTTATATAAAGACAGATAATGAATTAAATGTAAAACATAAATTTATAAAACTTTTAGAAAAAAACAAAGGAGAAAATCTTGAGGAACAGGGGCTTCATGAAGAGTTCTTAGACATTACTTCAAAAGCATGTTCCATAAAAGATTAAAAATCAATAAACTGAACTTCATCAATATTAAAAAATTTTCCTCTGTGACAGATCTTATTAAGAAGATGAAAAGACAAGCTACATATTGAGAAAAACATCTGCAAACTATATCTCGCAAAGGAATCACACCTAGATTATATGAAGAACTCAATAATGGAACAGAAAAAATAAAATAAGATAAAATAAGATAAATAAAATAAAATAAAATAAAATAAAATAAAATAAAATAAAATAAAATAATTTTTAAAGGGCAACCAATATGAAGAGACATTTCAATGAAGAGGACATAATGCTGGCAAATATACACATAAAGGGAACTCAATATCACTAACCATCAGGAAAATACTAATCAAAACACAATTAGGCATCAATCTAGTAGATTTATACCTATTAGAGCAGCTAAAATAAAAATAGTGACATTGTTGGTGAAGACAGAGAAACTAAATCTCTCATACATTGCTGGTGGGAACAGAAAATGGTACAGACACTTTGGAAAAAAAGTTTGACAGTTTCTTAAAAAAAAACTAAATAGACATTTATCGTATGGCTTAGCAATCATACTCCTGGGCATTCACCCCATAGAATAAAATCTTATTTCTACACAGAAACCTGTAAACAAATACACACAGTCATTTTATTTGTAATGGACAAAAACTGGAAACAACAAAAATGTTCCTCAAGAGGTGAGTGGATAAACAAACTGTGGTACATTGCTGCCATGGATACTTATGTAGTAATAAGAAAGAACACACTACTATGAATACACACAACAACTTGAATGGATCTCCAAATCACTTTGCTGAGGGAAAAAAAGCCAATCTCAGAAGGTCACATACTGAATGACTGCATGAATGTGACATTCTAAAAATGACAAAAATACAGAAATAACAAATAGTGGCTGACGGGGGTTAGGAATTTTGGAGGAGAGAGGTAGGTATGACTACAGGAGCAGCAGGAGTGGGATCTTTATGATGACAAAACAGTTCAGTATGTTGATTGCAGTGGTCCTTCCACAAATCTACATATGATAAGACAACATGAAACCATGCACACACATTGTAACAGTGTCAATCTCTTCATATTGACATGATACTACAGTCATAAATTATGCGACTCTGCACTATCTTTGCAATTTCCTTTGAATTTATCATTATTTAAAGTAAAAACTTAAAGAATATATCATCACGGTATATTTTCTATTGGAATAACAAACATCAACACTCACTTCCAATATCTGGCCTCAGCTTTTTATCATATTCTCTTAGCAACTTGTTGAGGATAAGAGTCACATCAGTGTCTTGGGACTTTGGAGCCAAGACCCACTTTTGGTTTGATGATGAATCTTCATATTCATCCTCTTCCACCTTCCTGGACCTGTAATTATGGCACAAAGTGTGAAGTATAAGTTGTAGCAATAGCTCCAGGAAGTGTCTTAAGCTTGGCCCACTCAAGCACCATTGACATAAGTAGAAAGTCCCCAATACTCACAGCCCAATCAATGGGTTACATCTAAAATGAAAACAAAACAAAACACATTTTAGAAAGAATCCAATTGGAGGAATGCCACTGCTCTTAACATGTCATGATGTTTTCATTAAATGTCACAAAATTATTCCTTGTGTACATTAAACTATAGACTGATAAGTAAATCAATGCCAGAAGGTCAGCCAAGCAGCAATCACCCTTGCTTGGATCCACCTTGAAACCTCTGAAGGTCAAAACACAAATCTTCCAGATGTTTGTCAGATGGTGACTTTATCATGCTGTTTCCACCCCCTACTGCCAAGACCTCATTTTAGTTGAAGGTGAGAATAGGTTTTGCAGAATCACACTCACTGAAAAATAGTTGAGTCTGAATTCTGTTCTTCTTAAGGAGACTGGAACCTTCGGTCAAGGTAGACATGGGCACATTATCAGGTGGTCTGTTTGGCCAGCACTAATGTGTGGTGACAGGGAACAGAGATGGTGTTTGGTGAATAACTTCTGGCAATTTGACATGCCTCCTCCAACACAAACTGATTCATTTCTTACAGAGCAGGCTAATACAGACATTAAAAATTAAAATATTTCTAATATGTCTTAATCATTTGGCCCCTCAATAAATGGATCAAAATGAATGTTTGAGCACCTTTGAGCTTGTCTTGTGCAACATGACAGCTACCTCTCCTGGGTGATACACACTGACAGGAGTACTTGAATGGAGAGGCATCAAAATGACAAGTTAGTTTTCTTAGCTGAGTGAGGCCACCTCAACAGCACAGCCTTTTGGGCTTGAAAAGAGGAGAGTCTCCTTCTGCATCAAAGCAGCATTTCCAGGTGGACTGCACTTACTAGGGCAAAAAAAAGCCTGTAAAACAACAATTTTGCTTATACTCTGTCAACATAAATGCCTTAGTGACTTTTCACCAAAGAGAACAAAATATGGAATAGAAAATTGTATTGAGGTTTATTTGTCCTGACTTGGTATCAGCTCATTTCTGTTTAGCTTCCCAGAGAGAAGTCAAAATGTTAACATTATCCCAGGGCAACTGTGCTCTGGGACACAAGTTTCTTTAAGTTAAATTTTGGAATTGTCTAAATTATCTACAATGAACATGAAAGAAATGAAGAGAGTAAATTTTCAAAAATTTATGATCTCTACTTTGTTTAAATCCTCACAATCATATATATAATGTTATATTATAACCACATAATTATATCTATAGTATAATAGTTTATATAATTTTATGCAATATGTAATCATACATATATGTCATATATTATATACATTATAGTCTTTTTATGAGTGTTAACTAGCCTTAACCTAGATTAGGGCAGTGTCACATAGTCTAGTCTCAGATGACTATACACATTTATATAAGGTTTTGAAAATGAGTACATGGTATATGTCTGGCAGATTGATTTCACTGAAGTTTTTCCTAGGCTTATCTTAAACTGTAATTATATTTCTTGAATATGTATCGGCTAGAAGGTTAAAATAAATCATCCATAGAAACTATAAATTGCTGTGAGTTTTTATTTGCACTTAACATTCACCATCAATAAGAACTTAAAAAATTTGGGACACATTCAAGAAGTGACATGTTGCATTTCATTATTTGTAAAACTGAACTTTTACAAATAACAATATAGAATTTAAAATGTCACTGTAGAATATTTTATCAGAAATATTGTCAGGAATATCATGTTGGGAAAAAAAAAAAAGAGAGGCTGAAGCAGGCTCTGTAGGACTTGGTTAGCTAGAAGCAATCATAGCCCACAGGACCTGGCAATTCATTCCACAGCAAAACCATTTGGGAGACTGGGGACAGAGGGACAGATCACCTTGGCAGAATCACATATAACATTCTCAAGACATGTTCCAACTCAGCCACAGTCCTTTCCTCTATCCCTCTGTTGTCTCTCTGCCTCTTTCTCTCTCTTCTCTCTTCTCTTTGCCTCCCATCCCTTTCTCTCTTACCCATCTCCCTAAGTCCCCTCCCCCACCCCCAAAGACAGCTCACTCCACAGACCAGACTATGCTTTTTGTGCTCTGCTACTTTTTATTGCCCCAATGGTCATATGTACATAGATTGAGAACATTAACTCTTCATCAGTTCTCTATATATACACAGCCTTCGTTTCTGAAAAATTCTTTTAACTACTTCAAATGCAGGTATTATAATGAGCCTAATTCTCCCTCTAGTGGTGAGGAGAGGGTTTTCCTGAAATTGCATAAGCGTCTTCCTTAGAGGCCAAGGCAGGTGAGAGTGGGAGAGAGGAGGAAGGAAAAGCAGCAGCATCCTCTCCCACCCCTTTAGGAGGTCAACCAGGACCTACAGCTTGATGGCTGGGCTGGGGTACACAGTTGCAAAGAGTGGGCAGAGATCCCCTTGTCTCCTTAGAGACTGACACTGAGCTTTTCCCAATTCTGATCTTCCGTCAGTTTGCTGCAGGACTTCAGAGAATGAAATAAAAGCCTCACAGTGCTGATGTCAGACCACCAGCCCCACAGGAAAATCTTCCCTTTGATGAAAACCAAATCTCATCTCAGAGGACCCACTAGAATGTAAATAAAACACGAATGATCTGCTTTTCTAAGTGGGTTATATATAATCTTTACGAGTGTTCTGTTATCAGGATTTTGGATCCTAAATACTATAACTGCAATTAGCTTTTTCTTAAAAACAAACCAGCAATGTATCGTCATTTTTAGATGTTATTTTCACATCTTACACCTTCTCTTTGACTAGAAGGACAAAGTCTGAAGTGTTTTTAAATATTAAAAGGAGCTCCTAAACCTCAGAAATCAGTTAAGTGTCTGCAAGGTATCACCAAGCTCCAGGCATGACTTAGTGTGTTCTAATGCATAATAAGCACATCCATGGGGGGTCTGAACAGGGTCCTTTTCTATCCATGGAGTTGCCAAGCCATCACCACAGAGCACACTGTTAGAACATTTTCCAGGGATTTTGAACATCAGAAGGGCATTCCAGACTGCAAACAAGAACGCTCTCAGCATTAATAACAGTTATGAAAGATGACACTGGTCATCAGATTATTTTACATGTCTGTAAAACCCATTCAAAGAATGAAGACACTTTCAAAGGAGAGGCGTATAGCAATATAATTAGTTTAAAATTTGGATTTTCTTGCAACTGATATACAACTTCTATTTTGAAGTCCAGGGAATGAACCAAGATAGAGAACATATTAAAATCATTACATGTGCCTTGGTGAAATTTAAGTATGAAGAATCCCAAGAAATTGGACACGTATTTGGGAATTCCCTAGAAACCTGACTGCTTCATGTTAGATACTAAGACATCTTCCTACTTCCTGAGCACATAAACTAATGAGGACAATGAGCAGTTTTCCTTTTAGCATATTAAGTATCTATAAATCTAAAGTATCTGTAATTAATGATATAACTCTGAAATATAGGTCACTTCATCTAGTTTGTGGCAACAGAAAAGATCATGTGGATATGACTTCAAATCTGGATTATATACTTCAGAATTCTACATTATGCCTGGTGCTATCTGCTGCTGGTCTCTCTGGCTCTAGACAGAGATACATCCAGGCAGAATCAATTTCAGAAAGTGGGCTTCCATTTCCTTCCCCAGTTCTCTCCTTAGACGGGAAGAAACTGGAGTTGAAAGGCCCAATGAGTACTATGCCTGGTGGAGAGAGCTGCCTGTGAGCCACCAGTTGACAGTCTCTGGCACACTATCTGCCTTTCACACTTTCACCTCTTAGTGGGGATAATGGTATGGAGGGGATGGCCAGGGCTTTCTTCTTCAGAGCTAAACACCCCTGCCAAAGGTGGGGAGTGAGACTGGGGCTCCTACTACGTCTTTTAAGATTTGTTAATGTACCTCCTTCCTTCCTTCCTCACATGAATGAAAATGTAAGCCTGTCATTGTCTACTGACACTTGCAGCACTTACTGCCCATAGGAAGGCTCTCTAGTTCTCTAGCTTCCAGATACAGAAAATAAAGAGGTGTCAAAACAAGAGTGTTTAGGGGAAGTGGGTGTCCCAAGATTCTTGGGATGGGGATAGGGGGAGAGGCATGGAGCTGCTCTGATTTCCAAAGTCTGGGCCAGAGATCTAGTCTAGGAGACAGAACTAAAGAAACCAAACCCAGAATATCCTGTTATATTTACAGCAACAGGGTTTAACCCCTCTGGTCCCATCATCCTTCCACCCTCATGAGCCATCTTCATCCTTTCCTGGAGGTCTCTAAGCTCCCATTATTTGGTTGCTATTCTAGGATGCAGGTTATGGGTATTTATGGTAAGATAATGTCTTACAGTTGCCAGGAAAAGCCTTATTATCAAGTATCAACATGCTTTATGGGAGTAAGTGTGTATGTCTGTGTATGTGAAAACTGGCTCATCTAGAAGGGGTGCATGTGTATAGTGTGTGTTTGCAGAACCTGGAGAGGAGAATAATTTCTGAGAAGAAGGGTTCTTTCCCATGCTCCAATCCTCTTCTGCCTGCCTCCAGCCTGGATGCTCTTTGCCAGTGTTATCTAAACTAGGCAGCTAGGAAATCATGACTTCTTAGTCCTGGGAAATTTCAGAGTGATGGAAATTATACAGAACGTCAGTCAATGTGTTTGTATGAACCCCTGGAACACTTGTACAGAGGGTTTACGTAAATGGGAGGTACACACCGCCGGTCATTTATGATAGTGATTTTCAAAACCCCTTAAAACCACCATATGCGAAAAGCTTCAAGAGAAGAGCCCCATTAATCTCAGAGTCCCCACATTCCTGGTTGCAGAGAAGGCTGCAGCCGCCCAGCCTGGAGAGGCAGATAGCCCTGTCAAGGGGGAGACTGGGACAGGTGAGATGCAGGCGGACTCCGTCTCCCCCGGGCCGGCCCCAGCGGGGCTATGCCGCAGCCCAGCCGACGGCGGGACGCACCGGGACTCCTGGCCGGCAGACAGCGCCCCCCGCCGCCTTCCCCGTCCCGCTCGGAGCCTCCAGGGCTGCAGGGCCCGGGCGCCACTTACCGGGCGTGCAAACCCGAGAACAGGCAGAGGAGGAGGAGCAGCTTCGGGGCCATGGTGCGGTGGAGCTCGGGGAGCAGGGTCTGGGGCCTCCAGCCAGGCGCGGCTTCCTCCGGAGCGCGGGCCTCGCCTCCGCGGGCTCTTCCCTCCCTCGCTGCCTCTGATGCCACTGACTGCGGCGCCACTCGGGCTCCCGGCCACCGCGGCCGGACAGGTGTGGGCTCGGGCGGGCCGCCGCGCCCCCGACGGCCCGCGGGTCTGCGCCCAGCTATGCGGGGTGCACGCGGGGCACCCTGCCACCACGGCGCGCCGCCCCCGCCCGCTGCCCGCCGCGCGCCTGCCGCCTCCAGCCGCCTGGGCGCCGGGTCAGCACAGCCTGGTGGCGGGAGCGGGTGGGCTCGAGCAGTCCCTAATCCCGCCGCCCCGCAGCCCCGCGCGGCGCTGCCCCCTCTGCCGCGAGCTGCGCGCGGGTGCACAGGCGGTGGGCTCTGCGCTCGGTGTGCGGCCGCCGCACGTTCGGAGGTGGGGGCAGCAAGGCGGCCGCTCCTCTGGCAGCGCCTGCGAGGCGGCCACGGCGGGGAGGAGTTTCCCCTATTACACGCCTGGCAACGCGTGCGGCGAAGAAAGCAAGGTTTGAATGGACTCAGAGTTTGAGGCCGGGGAGGGGGCGGGGCTCAGCGGGGGAGGGGAGGCTTGGGGATCCCATAGGAAGCCTTTAGAAGAATCCCAGGGATTGGCATCTCAAGGTTAAGAGTGAGCCCCCGAGTCCGACGCAGTACGTTCCTTCTGTCTTCTCAGCAAACGCGGTGGTTCTCCCGCGCTCCCTGACCGACTGTTGTCTGTTCTTCCCCGCGTGTCTTCAGCTAGGTAGCCATAGCAAACGGTTTGCTGAAGGCGCCCTTTCCATGCACATGCCCTGCTAGGTCTACTGAGCTCCTATGCACTACTAAGATCTGTGTGAAAAAAGTGGCTTCTTAGGGATATTTAGAAAAAAGCATTCCCAATACGGACCATCCTAACACATACAATAAACAGGTGGGGGAACACACACACACACACACACACACACACTTAAATGTAGGAGAAAGACTCACCCTAAGTCAAAAAGTAAAAGTCGTCCTGTTTTATTGAACCATGAAGAGCACTTCATTCAGTGTATTTTCACCACCCAAAGACAGAAAATTGCATTTATGTTCTCATTTGTAATAATCACGCCAAAAGCTAGTCTTTCACCATGTATTACAATCTTTACAATGTTACCGTAGCCTAGAATAAATCCACTAAGAAGTTTGCTTTTGTACTGCCAAAAATAGCTCTTACAAAGTATTTCATATTTGAATTACTACTTATAGAATTATGAAAGAGTATGATAACTGTTTCATTAATATTGTCAAATACTTTTGTTCATAAAATATATAGAAGAATAATTGAACGTTGGTGTTTTCTCCGCTATTTTCAGTTCATCAATATGAACGTGGTCATACAATGGCATGGAGTGCAGTTGTTGGTGATGGCAGCATTGGTGATTTTAACAATGGAGCTGTAGCTGCCTTGGCATTGCCATCTCCCTGTCTCTGTGTGGCCTTGAGCTCACTCCAGCTCACTCCTTCTCAGGGCTCCTTCTGACATCTTCCTCTGCCTGCCACATCTCTCCTACTTAAATGCACAGACCCTATTCAGGTCTTATTTTCTAAGAAGACACCCAATATTCCTGTATCCCTCCACCTCCAGAACATCTTTCAGCTTCGGGGGATTGTGAGCCTTTATCATACCCTGCCCTAATCTCTAATTTTCTCTATCACACATCTGAACACTTTAAAAATCAGTTAGATAACCACTTACCATTTGTTAATTGCTTATAGAAATATGTCAAATGTTCACATAGTTTGTGTGCTGTGAGAAAAACTGCAAGTAAAGAAACAATTCTGGCCCTCAATTTTTAACACAGCAATAAGAAACACAAGTCAAAGTAATCAACAGACCTTAATAACATAATAGGGGCCCAGGGCTGAGGTGAAGACTTTATGTAGATGAACTCATTTTTAACTCTCACTGCATTATTCCTATTTCAAAGATGGAGGGAAAAGTACAGAGAAGTTAAGTCACTTCCTTAAGATCACACAGATTGAGAACTGGAGGTTAAATCCCAGAGAGTCAGCTCCAATGTCTCAGTCATTTATTGATTGACTGATCAATTGATTGACTGATTAAAAAGAGAATGCAAGATAGGGAGAGGGGCAGAGGGAGAGAGAAAGAGAATCTGTTTTAAGGTTTGTTTTGTGTGTGTGTGTGTGTGTGTGTGTGTGTGTGTGTTTAGAAAGAGGAAGAGCGTGAGCAGGGGAGAGGGGCAGAGAGAGAGAGAGAGAGAGAGAGAGAGAGAGAGACTCTCAAGCAGGCTGCATGCTCAGCACACAGACTGACACAGGCCTTGATCCCATGACCCTGGGATAATGGCCTGGGCCAAAATCAAAAGTCAGATGCTCAATCAACTGAGCCACCCAGGTGCCCCTCCAATGTCCCAGTCTTAATCACTATGTCATGCTGCCTCTCAGATGAGTAGGAGCTCAGCACACAATTGTTGTTTGCTTCTTTGAACTAAGTTTTAGAGTCCTTGCTCTATTCTTTATTTTTTAAAAAAAATTTTTTTTTAACGTTTATTTATTTTTGAGACAGAGAGAGACAGAGCATGAACGGGGGAGGGTCAGAGAGAGAGGGAGACACAGAATCTGAAACAGGCTCCAGGCTCTGAGCAGTCAGCACAGAGCCCGACGCGGGGCTCAAACCCACAAGCTGTGAGATCATGACCTGAGCCGAAGTCGGACGCTCAACCGACTGAGCCACCCAGGCGCCCCTCTATTCTTTATTACTTGAGATTAAGTAAAATGCTTACAAATTGTTTATAATAAAAACAGACCAGGGGCGCCTGGGTGGCTCAGTCAGTTAAGCGTCCAACTTCGGCTCAGGTCATGATCTCATGGTCTGTGAGTTCGAGCCCCGCGTCGGGCTCTGTGCTGACAGCTCAGGGCCTGGAGCCTGTTTCAGATTCTGTGTCTCCCTCTCTCTCTACCCCTCCCCTGTTCACGCTCTGTCTCTCTCTGTCTCAAAAAAAAATAATAAATGTTAAAAAAATTTAAAAAAATAAAAATAAAAACAGACCAATAGTTGAGTGGTTTTTTTTTAATTATCAGTATCATGATAAATATCCTGTTAAGTTTTTACAACTCAACCAGTGGAAAAGAAAATGTGATGCTCTTTTTACATCCCTGTGTTGTTTATCCTATTTCTTTCTTGAATATATTCAATGTATTATTATTATGAATGAATGCAATTTGAGATCTTCTGATATTTGGAATGCTTTGTTCCACTTATTAGACTTAGTGGGTCAGCTTGGTAGACATGAACATTTTACCTTCAAAACCCCCCTTCTCATGTTGTGGTCTGGAACAAAACAATCTCTTTCTTTCTTCCTTTCTTTCTCTCTCTCTCTCTCTCTCTCTCTCTCTCTCTCCCTCCCCCCTCTCTCTTTCTTTTCTCCTTTTATTTTCCTTTTTTCTCATAAATAACCTGAATTGAGAAGAAAGAAAATCTGAGGCAAGCCTTCTGGGCATAAGTGTAAAAGCCAAATGCAAGTTCCAAAATCTAGAATCTTCAAAGAACAAACTTTCAGGCTTTGATTTTCCTTTATCCAGTTTGATATGAAGGGTGGGGAGGAGGGGGAGGGAGGAGGTGAGGGCGGGAGGGGGAGAGAGAGAGAGAGAGAGAGAGAGAGAGAGAGAGAGAGAGAGAGATTCTTTACAGAGCATGCGCGGTATTCACTGTTTTGCCTCAGCACTCTCCATCTTCAGCACCAGAGAAACTGACAGTTCCACTTAGGCGCGCGGGACTTGCATTCAATCCCAAATCACAGGAAAAGAAAGGAAAATAAAACGTAACAAAAGGAGTAAGGGTTGGAGACCCATAGCACGTACACTTCTGTAAATATCGAACATCTAGCAATGCATGCTGTTTGTTTCCAGCGTTTGCATCAGATCCAGACTCAAGGTTTCCGGGGAAAGACCCGGGCTGGCCCGTGCGGAGTGTGGGTTGAGCAGCATCTCTGCAGGAGGCGGGAAGGAACCCGAGGAGGTGGCCAGATTGGCTGCCTTGGTTAGGAATCCTCTTGCGGCTTCTCAGAAATACGTCTAAGGATTTTTTTCATGGCCTCGCCTCACCTCCTACAGGCGCAAAGGAGCAGAGCGAGTCACTGTGCTGAATATAACTGGTCCACTGCATCAGTTCTACATCTTATTCTTTATTGCTTCTGGACGTTGCGTTTAAATAAAAACTCTCCTGCTCTCAAAATTATACTTCTGAATTGTATTATGATGTTTCATAGCTGTTAAAAAAAACTTTTCCACCACACTTAAAATATTATCAAAGGAACACATGCAACAAAACGCACACATCTTAAAATTGGGGCTCAATGAATTTTTTACACATGTATATTCCATATGTATAAGACTAGCATGTGTATATCATCCAGATAAAGATATAGAATATTTTCCAGGTGCTCCCTCCCAGTGGCTGGGTCATCTTCCCAGTCAATACTACCCCTAGGTAAACATTATTCTGTCTTCTGTCACAGTAGACTGTGCCTGCTCTTGAAGCTCACATAGAATCATGTAGTATGTTCTATTTAACATGTGGTTTATCTCACCCAGTATAGTGTCTGCAAGATGTATCCATGTTGCTGCATGTAGCAGTCACTCCTTATGTTTTATTGCTGCACATGGTTTTCCACTGTGGTGTTCAATATACTACATATTATTTAGCTGACATGAATATATTGGTACATGTTTTTTGGTGGACATATGTGCTTATTTCTCTTAGTTATCTGACTAAAAATGGAATTTTTAGAAGGTATATGTTTAGTGATAATAAATATTACTAATAGATTTTTAATGTAGTTGTATCATTTTACCACCATTAGCTATGAGTGAGGTCCATACATAACTTCAGTGAAATGTAGCCGTATCACTCTTTTTAATTATAACCATCCTGATATTTTATTCCAATTTTAATTTCACTGCGCTCCTTCAAATTCTTACTAGCCATCATAATATTTTATGAACAGTCATTCAGGTCTTTTGGCCATTTTAAAACTAGCCTGTTCATCTTCTTTTTTGTTTATAGAAGCTCATTATGTATTTTTATATGAGTTCTTTAAAGTGCATTTGATGAATATCTTCTCTCAGTCAGTAGTTTGCCTTTACTATTCTCTGAATAGTTTTTTTTTATGTTCAACAATTTATTTTATTTATTTTATTTTTTATATGAAATTTATTGTCAAATTGGTTTCCATACAACACCCAGTGCTCATCCCAACAGGTGACCTCCTCAATGCCCATCACCCACTTTCCTCTCCCTCCCATCCCCCATCAACCCTCAGTTTTCTCTGAATAGTGTTTTATGGACATTAATGCTTTGTGTACTATACAATAAACCATTGCCTACAATGTTTACATTGGTAAACATTACCATATTTACATTGTAAATATAGTCTACCATGTTTTCTTCTAAAAGTGTTAGAAAAAAACTCGTGTTTTAGGTCTAGATTTAATTTCTAATGTTAGTGGATGATTTTATTTATGAATAATTGTTTACTTTTGTGCTGACAACTAACTGACCTAGAATGATTTATTTAAAACACCATCTTTTTCCCACTAAATTTGCATAAATCAGATGAACATATATGAATGCATCTTTTTTTTCTGGGCTCTATTCTCAATCTCTTTGTCTATACTTGCACCATTACCACACTTTTTAAAATTACTAAAGCTTTAAAATGGTTCTTAATATTAGTATTATTTTTAGTACTTTGAATTTATTTCTTTGGTTGCTCTAGGCTGTTTGCATTTCCATAGAACTAAGCTTACCCAAAAATTTTAAACTACTCCAAATTTTTCACAAGCTTAAAAAAGAAACTGATAAAAATAATACAAAAATTCAATATGATAGAATTTACATTCCATAGTTGAAATTTACTAATGTTCCAATTACATCTTCAATAGCATTTACCCTTGTATACCCTAAGATCGCATTCAGGGTGACAGTGTTTATCACTTATTGTGTCCCTTTAGTCTATTTTTAATCTAGAACATTTCTTGTCCTTTCTTAGTCTTTCATAACATTGATAGTTTCAGTAGAGAAAGTGATTTTGTAGAATGCACCTTGATTTGGATCTCTGTTCTGTTTTCTCATGTTCAGAATCAAGTGATGCATTTTTTGGCAGAAATCTGACATAAATAATGTTGCTTTTCTCAGTGCATCACATAAGAAGCACATACTGTTGGTTTGTCCTATTATGGATCATGCTGATCATGTAGTTAAATTGTTATCTGTCTGTTTCTCCATTGAAGTTACTTTGTTGTTGTTGTTGTTGTTGTTTTGCTTTTCTTTTTGAATGGTTGACTATTCTTTGGGACAAATTCTTTGAAAACATTTAACTATTTTAGTTTAGCTTATATTGATGGTTCTTGCCTGCTAGTTGTAAAAGGTAATTTTGTTGTTCTTTCTACATTTATGAGTTGGTATGCTATAAGAAAGCACTTTCCCTCTTCCTCTTATTATTTATAGCATAGACTCATGGTTTCTTGTCTTATTCAATGCATTTAATTCATTACTGTAATTATTTGTTATTCTCATATTATCCAAGATTTAGAGTAGAGTCTCTTTAAGCTGACTCCTGACTCCTTTTACTATGTCCTCTATATCCCCAATATAGTTTTGAGCACCTTCTTACTTTGTAGTACAAGATTTTCCAGATCTTTCCATAATTTTATTTTCCAACCCTTGAAGCCACAATTTATTCCTGGTTCCTTTTAATTGGGTATGATATTTAGAAAACAAGATCTAATTGTTCTGAAGTACCATTGCTTTGAGGCTTTCTAGAGGACTGAGCTAATATATATATATATATATATATATATATATATATATATTCCCATTCCCAGTTTTTATACCTCCAATAGCTTTTGTTTGTCTACTTGCAGTGGCTAATATCTTCTGTATAATGATAAAGAGTAAAGGAAATAGTGGAGGAAATTTCTTATCCCAAATAATAATGGAAAGCCTGTAGGATATCTTCATGGGAGACAGATAGAAGGAGAATAAGGAAAGACCCACAGCTAACTATTTTTTGAACTGTTGTTTTTGCTTTAAATCAGGAAAGGATGTTGAAATTTTTCAGGCTTTTGTAGCATGAGTGGAGACAATCAAATTATTCTTCATAGATTATTGATACAGTGAATAATAATACTGAATTTCCTATTACTAAACCATTCTTACACACTTGAAAATAAAGTTTGAAGTTTTTCTTTATTTTCTATGTTTTGGAACAAGTTTTTTTTGCATTGGAATTATATGTCTTTGAAAGTTTAGTAGAATTCTCCTGTGAAGACACCTGGCTCCTCTCTCTCTCTCTCTCTCTCTCTCTCTCTGTGTGTGTGTGTGTGTGTAGAAGTATTTTGATAAAGTTATTTTTTTCCCCCTATGGAAAATGGCATCTTTAAGTTAAAGCTATCTTTAATGAGGTTAATTGCAGTAAACTGTATTTCCTCCAAGAAATCGTCTATTATATCTGTGTGTTTTTTAAATGTTTGTTCATTTATTTTGAGAGAAAGAGAGGGAGAGAGAGAGAGAGAGAGAGCATCCACAAGTTGGGAAGGGGTGGAGAGAAGAGGAAGAGAGAATCCTAAGTAGGCTCTATACTAAATGCAGAGCCTGATGTGGGGCTTAATCCCAGGACCGTGGGATCATGACCTGAGCTGAAATCAAGAGTCAGATGCTCAACTGACTGAGTCACTCCAGCACCCTTGTTTCCATGTTTTTGAATTAAGGTGTACTAAAGTACTCTCTTTTTGTTTTGACTTCTTTTTTTTTTTTTTTGCCTCTGTATATATAGTATCATTTCTTATTTTGTGTGTGTTCCCTTTTTTTTCCCTTAAATGGATTGTATATTTCAGTTTATTTATCACCAGAGTTTGGGTTCATTAGTTAGATCTACTGTTTCTAAATGCTCTACATAATTAATTTCTGCTTTTATCTTTATTATACTTACCTTGTGCTTTCTTTTGGTCTATTTCATTGTTCTACTTCTAGCTTTTTGAGTGAGAATTTAATTCTTCCACATTTTTAAATTTTTATTAATATAAGTGTTTAAGAATATGAATTTTTCTCTGATATGCTTTAAGTGTATCCTGTACACCCTTAAATGTAATTTTTAATTACATTTGATTTTTTTTAATTTTGGCAATTGTTATGTCTCCTTTTCATTCCAGTATCAGTTAATAGAAGAATTTTTAAATTTCCAGTTGGAAGAGACTTTTTTGAAGTGTTTTTGAAATTCTTTTCTTTTATTTATTTGAGAGAAAGAGACAGAGAGACAGAGGACAGAGAGACTGAGCTCGAGCAGGAGAGGGGCAAACAGAGAGGGAGACACAGAATCCGAAGAGGCTCCGGGCTCTGAGCTGTCAGCAAAGAGCCTGATGCAGGACTTGAATTCACAAACAGTGAGATCATGACCTGAGCCCAAGTTGGATGCTTAACCAACTAAGCCACCCAGGCGCCCTTTGAATTTTGTTTTAATTTCTGGTTTTATTACTTATGAGCAAAATACTATCCCTGAAATTTCTACTCTAAAAATTTGCCGATATTTTTAATATAAATGGGTAAACTAATAAATAGTTAATTTTGCCATTCCATGTCTATTTGAGAAGAAAGTTTGTTTATTTATTTATTTTTTTATTTATTTATTGAGAGAGAGCATGAGCACAAGTGGGGGAGCAGAAGAGAGACAGGGAGAGGAAGAGAATCTCAAGCAGATTCCATACTCTCAGTGCATTGCCTGATGCGCCGTCCAAACCCACTAATCCTGAGATCATGACCTGAGTTGAAACTAAGAGTCAGACGCTTAACTGACTGAGCCACCCAGGCACCCCTAGAAAGTATATTCTTAATTATGAGAAACTAATATGCAATGTATATCCATAAGTCCTACCTCATTCTACTGTTTAGTGTTTTTTTTTTTACCTTTACTTATTTTTTGTTCTCTTGATTTATTTTGCCCTAATATTGGTTTGTTAAAGTTTCTCATATGTATGTATTTATATCTCTGTCTTCCTTCATCTCCTGCAGTTTCTGCTTTGTGTAGCTGATGGTTGTACTCTTTAGAGTATTTCTAGATATTCTAACTGTTATATCTTTTTTGTGGTTGTGGCTTGTCATGTTAGTTTACTTGATGCCTGATTGCTACCTTGTCCAATGCCAGAATTTCAAACCCTGCTTTCTTCCAATTTTCATTTACCTTCTATATCTTTGTTGTTACTTTTATATTTGGCCTTTTTGGATCACTGGGTTTTATGGAAGTTTCTTCAATAGAACATAAAGTTGGGTTCTGCTTTATGAACCTATTTAAAAATATTTTCCTTTACCTTTATGACAAGACTCATTTTGGTACCAGGTCCCAACTTTCTCTGTCTGGTATGTCTTCTTTGTTATTTTTGGATTTGATTTTAGAAAACATTTTTCTGTCTGGTTTGGATGTTTTGAATTCCCTTCTCTTTTGCCTATTACCTCTATAACAGTCAGTGAAGTAGTTCTATTTTTCCCTTTCTCTCTCTTTCCTCTTCTCATCTTCTCATTTTATTCTTTCTCCTTTGTCACAGTATTTATGATTTGTACACTATTCTCCTACCTTCATTCCCACCCTTTTAATTTTAGATCCAAATTTAAATGTATTGAATACTCACCATCAGTTATTTTAATGAAGCTTCCTGAGGCTTGTCAGGTTTAAAAGTAATAAAATCTTTACTCTATCAAAGATAACATGAGTACATAGGATTTTCTAACTCAAATTAGGCACACTCTTCCTGCTACATCGTATGCTATAGTTGTCCAGGACTTTATTTTTATCTTTTATGTTCTTCCCACACATAAGCAATGTTTAAATTGTTTTCTATATGCCTTTTTGCTCACATTTCTTTCTTCATATCAGAACTTCCTTCTAGGATATTTTTCCATGTCCTAGAATTTCCTTTAGTGAAGAACATTTGACATTAGATCTCAGATTTTATTAACATAAATATGGCTTCACTATATTTTCTTCTTTAAATATATAGTTGTCCTGGGTATGGAATTTAATTTGAAATCAATTTAACATTCATTTAGGCTTTTTTTCTATGTATTTTTTTTAAATTGGAAAAGTATGGTATTTTAATTAAGCATTTTTATTTTTGTATAATTGTAGATTCATATGAACTTGTAAAAAATAATACAGAGAAATAAATTTCATGGATCATTTAAAAAATTTCTTTCACAGGTAACAACTTACAAAACAATGGAACAATATATAGCTAAGGTATTGATAGTAATACAATCAAGATATAGAATAGCTTCCTTACCACTAGGATATCTCATGTTGTCTTTTTATAGCTACACCCACTCACTCCCACTTCCAGCCTTGTATATCAAGTCATTAGCCTTATGTCATATTTATTCCCACAGAAGTATTGATCACCTTTTCCATCCAAAAAAGGGAAGATATTTGAATGCCCATGGCCATTTTACATGGAAAGAAAGATGTCCAGACATTTGAGTCTGTTCTACTTCATGGACTGTGGCTAGTGGTATGGCTGGATGATCTGAGACTTGGAGGAAAAATACAGTTGGAATATTGGCAACAAGGTGATCTAAAGAAGGTGTATGTGGAAATAATTTTCCATATGTGTACATAAGGAAGACATATATTTCCCGTGTGAATGCTCACCAGCAAATGACCTCAGCACAGATGAATTTTAGTAAGTACATAATAAGACCCATGCTTGGGATACTAGACAGCCTCTTTCTTCACGCACTTTTTGCCATTGACCAATAGGCCATGATGGGAAGAAAAGAGGTTGTACACAGACTCAGCAACATGGACTTTCACTCAAATAGGCCAATTTGGCTACACAACTGTGAGAACCCAATATTCCAGTGGCAGAGAGCTACACTGAGTCCTCAATATGGCACCGGTTCTCATGGTGATCAGCCAGCTACCTGGTGAAGTGTTGATTACATTGGACTGCTCCCTTTATAAAAGGACAGAATTATTAGAATAGACACTCTGGATATAAAGCTGCCCTCCCTGCCAATAATACTTCTGCCAAAACTACTTTCTGTAGACTTACAGAATTCTTTATCCACTACCATGGTATTCCAGACAGCATTGCTTCTGATCAAGAATTTCACTTCACAACAAAGTATGACAATGGGCCCACACTCATGGAATTAATTGGTCTTACTATGTTCCTTGCTATCCTATAGCAGCTTTCTTAATAGAATGGTAGAGTAGTAGTACTAGTATAGACAATGTTTGTATTCACCTAAAATTCATATGTTGAAATACTACCCCCACTGTGATAGTATTAGGAGGGACTTCAGGAAGTTATTAGGTCATAAGAGTGGAGCCTTCATGATGGAATTAGTGTCCTTAGAAGAGAAGATAATTTCTTTCTTTCTTCTTTTCTTTCTTTCCTTTTCTTTCTTTCTTTCTTTCTTTCTTTCTTTCTTTCTTTCTTTCCTTCTTTTGTTCATTCTTTCCTTTCTTCTTTCTTCTTTCTTTCTTTCTTTCTTTCTTTCTTTCTTTCTTTCTTTCTTCTTTCTTTCCTCTATCCTCTATAATGAGGATACAATGAGAAGACATCCATTTGAAAACCAGTAAGTGAGCTCTTAGCAGACACTGCCAGAACCTTGACTTTGGAGTTCCCCATCAACCAGAACTACGAGAAATTGGTGTTTTTGTTTCCGCCCCCTAGTCTCTGATAATTTTTTATAGCAACCAGAACCAGCTAAGACAAATACTCTGTAAAGACTCAACTATGACACCAGTTAATTGATAATACCTAGCAAAATTTTGGTTTCCATCCTTTGACCTTAGACTCTGTTGGTCTAGAGGTACAAGTTCCAAAGAAAGGAATGCTTCCACCAAGGGACAATGATTTCATTGAAAACTAAAAGATGAGACTGGCAGCCAGTCATTTTGGGCACCTCATGCTTCTGAATCAATAGGCCAAGAAAGAGTCACTGTGCTGGCTGGGTTGACTAATCCTGATTACCAAGGAAATGGGACTATTATTTCACAATGGAGATAAGAAAAAGTATTTCTGGAATACTGGAGATCTCTTAAGGCATCTTTTAGTACTCTCACGTTCCATGATTAAAGCCAACAGAAAACTTCAACAACCCAATTCAGCAGGAGTGCTAATTACAGATACCTATCAGGAAAGCATCTGGTTCACTTCATCAACTGAAATGCTTATAGATAGTAAAGCAAATATGATAGATTCATGGAAGAAGATACTTGTAAATACCAGCACCAACCATGAGACCAATTTCAGAATTGAGGACTAATAGTTAAGAATATTTCTTCTTTATTTTAGTGTGAATATTTTTGTATGTGTATACAAATATTTTTTGTTTTTTCTCCTTATTATCCCCTCATTTAATAAAAAATATGTTGATAGTACTTAATTTTATATCTAATTAAGTTATAAGATATCAAGATGAATGATAGCACCCAAGGACTTCGTGTAGTCATCTGGGGAAAGTGTTGATGTGTTTTGGTTGTAGGTAGGTTAGTTGTATCATGTTATACAGAAATATGACTTTGCTATTATTTGGAGATTAAATATAGTTAAAGGAGATATGTATGGGTGCTAAGTTGACAAAGGGTAGACTGGTGGCATTTTGATGTGTGAACTTGCTTGATTATTTAATCAAGCACTAATCTAGGTGCTGTTATGAAGATGTAAAATCCACAATCAGTTGAGTTTAAGTTAGAGAGATTATCCTCACTGGACTTGACCTAATCAGATGGAAAGCCTTGAAAAAAAGATTGAGACTTTTTAGAGACACAGAAAGAGAAAAAGAGAAAGAGAGAGGATTCCCAACAGTTTTGGCCTGTGCCCATGGAGTTTCAGCCTGCTTCTGACTGTCCCTTCCTGGTGGCCTGCCCTATAGACTTTGAATTTTCTTAGCCAGCTCCCACACTGCACAAGTAATTATATCTATCTATCTATCTATCTATCTATCTTATCTATCTTATCTATCTATATATCCTGCTGATTTAGTTCTCTGGTTTACTGCTGACGAATACAAAATCATTAAAATCATTTGGAGGTATACTGTTAGTTCTAGTAGCACATTAAATGGATCACAAAAATATTCAGACCACTTCCTTTCACAAACAATGGTCAGGAGTTCAGAAGAAGAGTGGATATGGTCACACATTTACATTTCCTCTGTCCCTCTTATGCTCAGGAATACTTTTGCTAACAAAATCCCCTCCAGGGGTGCCTGGGTGGCTAATTCGGTTAAACTTCTGACTCTTGATTTCGGGTCAGGATCTCATAGTTCGTAGGATAGAGACCCACATTAGGCTCTGCCACTCTCAGCATGGAACCTTCTCAGGATTCTCTCTCTCCCTCTCTCTCTGCCTCTTCCCTGTGCATGAATATGTTCTCCCTCTCAAAATAAATAGATAAACTTAAAAAATATCCCCTCCATATAATCAGGCTTTGTTAGGTGAGAAAAGTGGAATATATCTCATTCCATCTCTTATTTACCATATCAAGGTTTTAGGATGTTTGAAATTTGGAATGGTATATATTTCTAGAATTTCCAGGTAGACACTATAACTAGAAATTAACCATTTTAAAATGCCAAGCATCCCCAAGGCCAAGACAAAGTCAGTAGCCAAATGTAACAAAGGGAAAAAGTCAAACTTTTCTTTAAGGGTTGCATAGCCCACCTTTTGTCATATGGATTTAATACAAAAGTCAAAAAAAATTCTAACTGTGTGTTTAAATATTGTTTTAAATAAGGACAGGGCATAATGAATTTAAGATTAATTCATTTGAAAATAAAGTGAAATAACCCAACTCAAATTGTTCTAGAAGATGTGTTGCAAACTTGAAAGTCTACAGGGTGAGGTAGGCTTCACCATGGACATAACTGAAGCAGAGTAGAGGGACTATGGGAAAGTGTATAGTGGGTTCACTACTAAAGGCAGGATGAACACATACCTTGATTTTCTCAAGTTAGTTTTCATTTATGTCTGTTGGCCTGGTGTAATTATCAGTATTGAACCCCTCTTAAAAGTATCCTGGTTTGGGGGCACCTAGTTGGCTCAAAGACCCTTGGTTCGGGGTCAGATCATGATCTCACAATCTGTGAGTTCAAGCCCCACATTGGGCTCTATGATGATAGTGCAGAGCCTGCTTGGGATTCTCTCTCTCCCTCTCTCTCTGACCCTCCCCGGCTCACTCTCTCTGTCTCTCTCTCAAAAATTAACAAATAAACTTAAAAAAAATTAAAAAAATATTTATTGCTGGTTTGAGCAATAAATATTTAATTTAATTCCAGTGTGTTTTGAAAACGTACTTTATACAGTTTCAGTCTCTTTAAAATTGTTAAACTTCTTTCATGGCACAGAAAATGCACTCTCTTGGAGAATGGTGCATGTGCATTTGAAGAATATGTGTATCTTCTCTTGGGTGAAGTGTTCTATAGACGTCAGTCAAGTCAAGTTGGTTGATAGTGCTACTTTTTCTTTGGCATCCTTGTTGATGTTCTGTCTGTTGTTCTATAAGTTACTGAGAGTAGAGTATTGACATTTTCAACTATTATCACCGAACTATTTCTCCTTTAAATTCTGACAGTTTTTGCTTCATATATTTGGGACCTCTGACGTTAGGTATGTATCTGTTTTTAATTGTTACATATTCCTGAGGAATTAGCTGTTTTATCATTATAAACTTCCCACCTTGACTGTACTGATATTTTTTTCATTAAAGTTATTTTTCTGCTATTGGTTTAACCATTCCAGTGGTCTTTTGGGTACTGTATGCAAGTGTGGTATATATTTTTCATCCCTTTACTTTCAATGTGTTTGTGTTTTTTAATCTAAAATTTGCCCCTCTTTTTTTAAAATTTATTTACTGAAGGAGGAAGGACAGAGAAAGGGAGAGAGAATTCCAAGAAGTCTCCACTGGGGCTTGATACCACAAACTGTGAGATTATGACCTGAGTGGAAATCAAGAGTCACCACCCAGGAGCTCCTAAAACCTGTCTCTTATTGACAGCATATAGCTGGATCTTAAAAAAAAAAATCCAGTCTGAATAATCTCTGCCTTTTGATTGAAGCCCTAAATACATTTCATTTAATGTAATATTGATATGATTAGATTTACATATTCTATTTTGCTATTTGTTTTCATATATCCTTTGTCCCTGTGTTATTTGTTTTTGCCTTATTTTCTAGTGCACCATTTTAATTCCTTTGTTGGATCATTTACTATTTTTCCTTTTATTTATTTTCTTCCTGGTTGTTCTGGGGATTAAATATGTGTTTCAACTTGAAACAATATAGTTGAAATTACAGTAAAACCTTGGTTTGCAAGCATAATTTATTCCAGAAACATGCTTGTAATCCAAAGCACTTGTATATCAAAGTGAATTTCAAGAACCATTGGCTCAGTTGTGATCATGTGACATTTGGCAACATGTACTCTTCATATTGCAAAACATTGTTCGTTTATCAAGTTAAATTTTATTAGAAATGTTTGCTTGTCTTGTGGAAGACTCACAGAAAAAGTTACTCGCAATCCAAGGTTTTACTGTATTACTAATTTAGTTTCAACAGTATATAGAAATTTTTTTCTAGTATAGTGCTCTGTCCTCCCCGCATTGTGATATTATTATCCAACAAATTACTGCTTGTAAACTCAACAATATAGTTTTATAATGATTTTTTATGTAATTACCTTTTAAAATCAGGAGAAAAAAAGAGTAAAAAATATATTTATATTTTCTATTATATTTACGTATGTAATTTCCTCTACTGATCTTCTTCCTTTGTGTGGATTCCAGTTACCATGTAACGTCATGTGTTTTCAACCTGAAATACTTCATCTGATATTTCTTTTAGGGTAGGTCTGCTATAAATTAATTTTCTCTATTTTTATTTACCTGTGATTCTGTTTATTTCAGTTGCCTTTTTGAAAGATAAGTTTCCTTGATGTAAAACTTTTGGTTGACAGAGTGTGTTTTTTTTTCCCCCTCTTTCCTTTCAACACTGTTATGGCCTCCATGGTTTCTGATGAGTTATCAGCTGTTAAGTTTATGGAGGATCCCTTGTACATGAGAAATATCTTTTCTTGTTGCTTTCAAGATTATTTCTATGTCTTTGGCTTTCAACAGCTTGAATATAATGTGTCCAGGAGTAGATCTCTTTACGGTTAGTATACTTGGAGTTGGCTGAGTTTCTTTGATGTGTAGGTTAATGTTTGTAATCAATTCTAGGAAGTTTTGACCATTATTTCTTCAAATATTTCTTTTTCTTTATCTTTCTACTCTTCTGAAATTCCCGTTATGCACACGTCAGTCATTTGATGGTGTTCCATAGTTATGTTCCATAGGCTCTGTTTATTTTCTTCATTCTTTTTTCTTTCTTTTTGGACAAAAATGTCTATTAACATACCTTCAAGTTTGCTAGTTATTTTCTTCTGTCTGCTCAAATCTGATATTGACACCCTCTAGTGACTTTTTTCATTTCATTTATTGTACTCTTTAACTACAAAATTTCTATTTGCTTCTTTATAAAAATGATTTATCTCTGTATAACTATTATCTATTTGGTAAAGCAAATTTAATTCTTTAAACATGGTTTCCTTTAGTTCTCTGAACATATTTATAAAAGCTTATTTAAAGTCTACCTACTAAGTAAAACATCTAGGCACCCTCAGGGTTAGTTTCTTTGGATTGTTTTGTTTCCTGTATACAGACGGTACTTCAGTGTTTCTTTGCATATCTCCTAATAGTTGTTGACAACTGGAAATACTAGATGTATATTTTAGTAATGTTGAAATCAGATCATCCTTCCCACCTTTCCACTGTTTTTTGTTGCACTATTTTTGTTGTTGGGGATTAGTTTTGTTTAGTGACTTCCTAGGACCAGTTCTGTAGTGTCTGTATCCTGTGTAGTGTGAAGTATCTTTGTTTTAATTCTTGTTTAATTTTTAGTCCTGGCCTCCTAGGTATCACTCCTGCATCTGCATGGCTCTTTATGCTCTTTATTTGTTGTTCACATAACTCTGACCATGTGAACAGCATTCCAGATCCTCAGGAATATGTCAGAGGTGTTCCTGGCCCACTGTGGACGTGTAATTGCCTAGATCTTCCTTTTAAATTTTTGGCTGGGCTCCTTCTTGCCCAGCTGATATCATAGCCTTAGGAAGTCATGATATTTACCTTCCTTGACTGCTATTGGTCTCTACTGTTATCAGCTATGCCCTGGGAATAAAGCTTTTCTATGAAGCTCTAAGTCAAGTTAAATAGTAGCAAAGCTCTAGGGGCAGGGTTTTTTGCAGAGTTCCAAGTCACCTCAGCCCCCTCTGGTAGCAGCAAGACTGCTGGTCTTCAGGTTATCATTCTAAAGAGTCGGTAGGGAGATGGGAGTATTCTTAAATTAAAATATCATAGACTTGGGGCACCTGGGTGGCTCAGTCGGTTAAGCATCCAACTTTGGCTCAGGTCATGATCTTGTGGTTTATGAGTTCAAGCCCTGCATCAGGTTCTGTGCTGACAGCTCAGAGCCTGGAGCCTGCTTCAGATTCTGTGTCTCCCTCTCTCTCTGCCCCTCCCCTGCTCATGCTCAGTCTCTCCCCTCCCCCCATTTCTCTCTCTCTCAAAAATAAATAGAAACATTAAAAAAATTTTTTCAAGTGTCATAGACTTCACTGTTCTAACTTAGGCTTAGGAGTTTTTCTTTAATAAGTACTTTTAATGTGTGGTATGTCTTTGGTTAAATTTCCAGAGTTCTGAAATGGTTGATTTTGATAATTTTGCCAGTGTTGTCATTTTCTGAGGGGAGAGAATTTTCTGAGGTACTAACTCCACCATCTGGAAGTCTCACCTCTGGCTAATACATTTTTTGATCGCTTTACTGCAAGGGTCAACCTGTCAGACCAAGCCTGTGGTCACAATGTGGGAATCTGTTCCCAGTATTGTTATGTGAAATACTGATAAGTTCGTAAAAATCTTGAAATTTTTATCTTATGCATTCTTAACATATTTTGTTTGGTTGGGATATAACCACCCCTACCCAAAAAGAGGTTTCATGACATCCAGTCCATCCACTATCCAATATTCATTCCCTCCAACATTCACTGAGCAGTCGCTGCCCTGGAATAGTGCAAGGTGCTAGAGAGACAGTGGTGGCAACATGAAGACTGTAGAATAAATTGGACTTAAATTAGTGTTGTGTCAATTACAGCCCATTTCAAAATTTGCTTTCTAAAATTATACAGTATAAAATATAGTATCTGATCTTTGATTTTGTCTTTCAGTTTGAACTCAGAAAAGCTAAGGAAATTTATTTCTTCAGACTTTTATACTAGGAACATTTTAAGCAGTAAATATTTTTGAATCACAGTTTTCCATAAAGAACCCATGCTCATTTCAAGATAAGATACAGGGAATCCAAGTTTAGGATTGAGAGAGTATTGAAAATGACAGTGACAAACAGATAATCATGCAAATCTTTGATGAAATGAACCTTTTGCACACTTTAAAGGCATTACCTGAAAATCTGGCAAGTAAATTGGAATGATCAGAGTTATTCATATTCAAATTCATAGCCATGTCTACTCATGGCATTGATTGCCCCAGATGTGCTAGTGTTGTAAAAAAGACATTAAGACTAATTTTTAAATATTTAAAACACTGTTTTCACTAGAGAACTATGGCATTTCCAATTTTCAAAAATACTTTTTTGATTTGAAGCTAGTTCTTACAATGGAAGCTAATGTTGATTGAAGACTTGATGTCACATCATAGTTTTGCTTTCTCCTTGAGGCAGACTTCTCCCAATGCAGTAACCATAATCACTTATGTCAGTCCTCTGGAAGGGGCAATCACATCAAGATATGTGGCTCCTGTCAATCAGTGCTTCTCCCTCACCTCCCTTCCTTCCTCTGCCCATTCTTGCTCCCTGCATCTTTCTTCCTTATCACTTCCCCCCTTCTCTGCTTCTCTTTTTGAGGGGGAGGTGGGATAGAGAGTGCTATCCTGACAGGTCCTTTCTATCAGAGGAATTTCTAAGATCACAGAGTTTTTATAAAGGAAGGGACAGACTTAAAGATAATGCTTTCAGTGCCAAAAAAGAACCCAAACAAAATAAAAACAAGCCCAAAAACTCTCTAAGGTGTTCTTAATAGATAGATAATCATTCAACCAGAGCACAAAGCACAATTTTTCATTGTAGGTTATATTTTGGTTCTAAATCTACTTCCATCTGGAAGCAATCACATGGTGTTGTGAACTCAGAGTTAGAAACTATGAAAACTAAAATCTAGGCCTGTTTTTTCTTCTAACATGTGATATGATTTGAGCCTGTGGATTAACATCTTTTGGTTTCAATATCCTTAGTTGTAAAACAGATTTCTCATTTACTGTACCTATTTCCCATAGCTTGTTTCATAGGAGACATAAACCACTTTGTAAGACATTCCCATACAAATAGGTTAGAAGATTTACAACCTCTTTGTCAACCTTCAAAGGGTGGGGTGGTGTTTGCTAAACCATTTTAACTTTGATAGTTACTCTAGAAGCATTTGAACCCCATTACTGTAAATTAGCATTTAGACCAACTTTAGCCAAAGCCTGCCCTATATAGATCCATAGATTCCTGAGAAATACAGAAGTAATTCTGATTGCTGGCTTATTAGAATATTCTTTCTATTTATGGTAATGTCAAAAGAGATACATTTAAATACATATCCTCATTCTAAAAGTAGGGCATTGTAATTTATAATTATTTCCAAAAAATTTTATTTCTTACCTTGTTATCATTCTTCCCAAGGTGATTCTTTATTATGTCCTCACTAAAAATAACAAACACCAAAATATCTACAATATAAAATCAGTAAGCAGAAAACTAATGTGATCTTTTTCACTAAATATTAATCATTTTTAAGACTGAGCAGAATGTAAATGCAATAAGCTATCTTCAAACTGGAATTCACCCAGCAGAGCTCCTAGGGTGCTCTGTAACAAAGGCTAGAACTTTTCAAGAAAATTACTGCAACTTGATATGGAAGATATCATTTTCCATTAGATGTTTAAAGTGTTTGTATGTATAGCCATTTAGACCTAACTTATAGTATATTTTTCTCCAAACTACAATGCAATGCTAAACTGTAAAGACTACACAGGGGTGCCTGGGTGGCTCAGTTGGCTAAGTGTCTGACTAAGGCTCAGGTCATGATCTCACAGTTTGTGAGTTCAAGCCCTGCGTTGGGTTCTGACAGCTCGGAGCCTGGAGCCTGCTTCAGATTCTGTGTCTCCCCCTCTTTCTGCCCCTCCCATGCTCATGCTCTGTCTCTCTCTGCCTCTCAATAATGAATAAATGTTAAAAAAAAGAATTAAAAAAAAGACCATAGAGAAAGAATAACTAAACAATAGATAAAATAGAAGCTTCAGACTGAGCCTCAGGTTTGCCTTTTGTTATAGCAGATTCTATGCTGTTGTATAAAGAAAACCACATACATTATTCTACAAATATAGCACGATTTGTAATAGAGAAACACTTCCTGCTTGAAGATTTAATCGCACTTTTTTGTTGACTTTTACCTTTATATGTGTAATATCCTGAAATCAGGCAGAGATAGCGGAAAATGGACACCCATCTTTTTGAAGAATGATCTCTCATTCTACTCTGATAAAATATGATCAGTGACCTTGAATTCTATGAAAAGCCTTTATGGGATGAATCCTTTGAGTTCTCAATGAATGGATGTTAGTGGCGTTTACATGGTTATTCAAGATGAAAGGTGCTGCTAAATATCTGCCTGTGTGAGTGGCCATGGCCATGGCCATGTCTATGTCTACCAAACACAGTCAGGTAAATTGGTATTAAAGAACTATGTACCTGGGCATCTGGGTGGTTCAGTCAGTTAAGCATCCAACTCTTGGTTTCGACTCATGATTTTGTGGTTCATGAGTTCAAGCCCCACATCATTGAGCTCAATACTGAGAGTGCGGAGCCTGCTTGGAATTCTCTCTCTCTCTCTCTCCCCCTCTCTCTGCCCTCCCCTGCTTGCTCTCCTCCTCTCTCTTTCAAAATAAATAAACTTAAAAAAATTAACAACTATGTATCATTATGTAGTCAATATAGGCAGGCATAATTTTGATACTGTTTGCTAACTATCATAAATAATCCCCTATTTTTAAATTTATTTTTTATTTAAAAATTTTTGTTAAGTTTTATTTATGTTTGAGAGAAAGACAAAGCATGACCAGGGGAGGGGCAGAGAGAGAGGAAGACACAGTGTTTGACACAGGCCCCAGGCTCTGAGCAGTTAACACAGAGCCGGGCACAGGGCTCAAACCCATGAACCATGAGATCATGACCTGAGACGAAGTCAGATGATTAACTGACTGAGCAACCCAGGTGCCCCAATAACCACTCCTTTTTTTTTTTTTTTTTAATTTTTTTTTTCAACGTTTTTTATTTATTTTTGGGACAGAGAGAGACAGAGCATGAACGGGGGAGGGGCAGAGAGAGAGGGAGACACAGAATCGGAAACAGGCTCCAGGCTCCGAGCCATCAGCCCAGAGCCTGACGCGGGGCTCGAACTCACAGACCGCGAGATCGTGACCTGGCTGAAGTCGGACGCCCAACCGACTGCGCCACCCAGGCGCCCCAACCACTCCTTTTTTAAAGTTTACTTATTTATTTTGAAAGAGAGAGAGTGCAGAGGAGAGGCAGAAAGAGAGGGAGAGAAGGAATCCCAAGCAGGCTGTCCCAAGCAGTGCACTGTCACTGCAGAGCCCAACATGGGGCTCAAACTCACTAACTGCGAGATCATGACCAGAGCCAAAATCAAAAGTAGGATGCTTAACCAACTAAGTCACCCAGGGTCCCGATCATAACTCCCCTTTTATAATTCCAACTGAGTCATAGAGGAGGCAGGAAGTGTTCATTTTATACACGTTATTCTTGGATACTTCCTCCAACAGTAAGTAAATGGTCTAAATGCAGTACTTGGCGTCACTGTTCACACACAGCAAAAGGAAGGAGAAAGAACTGAGCAGTTACCTTGTCCATAGCAAGCACCCAGCTTGGGAACACTGTCAGGGAAGGTTCTATCAAGGAGAGACCCATGTGATGTATGTATGGGAAAAAACTTCTGGTTTTACCTATTTACCGTGTGGTTGAAATTGCTTTCTCTTTGGTACTCTACTCTAGAGACTTAGATTGAAACAGACATGAATCACCAAGAGTTTTTTTTTGCAAGGAATTTCATGATTGGTTTTCTTTATGTCATTTTTAGGCAATGAGCCCATCAAAATATGGATTTTTTTTCAAACAATGACATTATCCACAAGATCAGTTCTTTTTTTATTTTTTAATGAACATTTAAGGTTCATATACAAAAGCTAACAGAGCAATTAGTCAGTCATGAAATAAGTACAAGGAAATAAAATGGAAAATAACTCAATTACAGTTTCTCACCACTGAAACACTACACGCTGGCTGCAGCAAGAAGTGGTCAATGTTTCAGCCAGTGAATGCATGGGCCAAATGCCAAGACTATCATCACATAACTTTTTGTTTTAACATTTCCTTTTCTTTCACTGATCATTATTCAGTTGGATGGGGAGGTGGGGGTGGGGAGAAATGTTTCTTTTCCAAAATAAAGAAAAAAAGGATTTTTTTAAGCAGTTAAATTTTTCCCTGGGGAAATATTTTATCTGTTCATCTAGCATATCATATATTTCTGTTATTAAATTTATCTGCATAAATATTTGCCTAATCTATTTCTTAATGTAATATCATGCAGTACTTTCTAATTTCAGAACAGTAAGAATTATCAAAGGCAATTAGTTTTGTACATAAATGCCCACAGTTTCCTTTTTAATGAAAAATGTGCTCTTTGTGATCTATGTTTCTTCCAAGAGAGTTGGTCAAGTAATATCATGGAGCATTTCCTAAAATATTTATTTGCTGGGAAAATTTGTATGAAATGACATTTGAAGTATAAAAAACATTGTTAGGTAACACTTGGAACAGTTAAAAATATACTTATCTTGTTTGTAAACTATCAGTGTAAGATACTGAGTATCTGAGTGTCAGAGCCATTGTCTCCTGTTTTTCTAGAAAGTAGTTTGCTTTGTTTATCAATGTGGCATCTTTGAAACATCTGACGTTATATATAGAAACATCAAGGCAATATTATTTGTACATATTATTAAACATGCAAAAATTTCCTGAAAGACAGTGCCCGAATATGGAGTCCCTCTGAGTTCAACCTCTCCTTGGTAACCATTCTGCTGGAAGTATGGCTCTCCTGGAGTTTGGGAGTATGGTGAGTTATTTTGGAGGGGCAGCCCCTTTAATCACCGGTTCCCTATTCAAATATGTTGCCCAGTAAACTAAGTTGAAAGTGCCAAACAAGACTGGGAATACAATTCGGGACATTTTGTCAATCTTGCTGATGCTGTTGTAAGTCTTTTTGTTTTCAGAAGTTTTCTCTTCGGAAGGCTTTACTGAGGCTGAAGATGCATTTGAGGTCCCTGCTGGTGTCTGTTCCTTTGGGATGTTGGGGGGGTGGGTCATCTTCCCAGTAGTATAAGCATTTGTTGACTTACTTAGTATGAGTTCCCGCTCCTTCTTCTGCAAAATATATAATAAAACTGTAAGGGCATGCTATTTTCAGGCAATTGTCAAATCATTTCTGAAGGTTCTAAAGGTTTATCTCTCAAAAGAGAGATACAGAAACATCAGCTTAGCTCTAGGGGAGGGAAGTTCTCCACAGACTTTTAAGCCTACAACACCACATGGCCAGTCTTGAACATGAAATTCTAGAATGACAAAGTAATTCTAAATCAGAATAGTGGTTATCTTTGTTGAGGTGGAGACTATAAAGGGCTTTGTTGACTGGGAAGTGGCATGGTGAACTTTTTGGAGAACTGGTGATATTCTCTATCTCGACAGGGATTTGGCTTACACAGATGAACTCATCAAATGTATCCTTGGTATCTGTGCATTTTACACTATGCAAATTTTTCTTCGAAAGAATCAAATGGAAACCAATATTGAACCCTTGTTAATGATATACATATATTTACATGCATATAAATATATTTAGTGGGAAATATAGTGTCCTTTAACATTTACTCTGGAATGCATAAGAGTATAAAGGCGGTTTGAGGATGAGTGAATGGATAGATAGATGAAAATTAGACAGTAATGACAGATTTTCATTGTGAAATTCTTTAAACATAACAAACATTTGTTTGCAAACGTATAAAATAAAATGCTGCAAAAAGCTGTTCCTTAATATAGTGCCATTAAATAAAATTTATTTGCGAAAACACAGGAAAGTAACTTAAAGGAAATATGTCAACCATTAAAACTATGAAAAAGATAACAAATAGGAAGGAAGCACATAGAGCAAGGAGTGAGAGGAAGTAAGTGAAAAGAGAGGAAGAATCAATATGGAACCAGATGCAGAGAGCATGGGGACATGGTGAGAGAGGCTACACCAGTCCTGGGCTACAGTAGGGACCCTCTGGCCTACTCTTCAGAAATACTACAGTTCTTTGATATATCAGTGATCATGTGCACACCCACACTGGTCTGCCAAAAGAAACTGATAAGCATAACTATGAATTTACTGCCTTGAATGGCTCCCAACTCTTGGTGTAGCCAAGAAAAGAACAGATGCTTTAGAAGATACTAATCTGTGTTGATAACATGTGTTTTACTTGGGGGAATGAGCAGTAGTACAGAATTCAGCACAATTACAATGGCTGTGGTGTTCATTGAGATGTGTCCCAGTCCCCCTTCTAGGTCCACCTGCTGCTCAGATGCAGACAGAGCAGCCAGGAGACAGCCTTCAGCTCCAAATCATTCAGGGCTGACTTCAACTTCTTCCTCTGCTGAATGTCACTTCCTCTCTGTTCTTTCATCTGTATTCATCCTTACAAACTACCTTGCACTCCAAACTCTTACCTGGCATTTGCCTCTGGAGATCCCAACATGTGACAATGGTGAACACAGTCTATTTTTCAAGCTCTATACTTCTAAGTAAAAGTCAATTTACATGAGTAGGCTAACACTATGTTTAATAATTCATGTGCACTACCCATGTCTCATAGTATAACTTGCCCACCCAAATGTCTTTAGATGCCCTGATGCTTCAACTGCACAGAACCTTTCAGTCCTAAGTGGTGGGATTCTCCAGCACTACAGCCTTTGAAGGACAACATGAAGCACTGAAGTTCCACAAGACAGTGAGGCATGCTGCTTATTCTAAAAGATCAGTGCTAATCTAGGACTAGGTAAACCATGCTGGCTTCATTCCTCCCTCTCCAAAGGTCTTGCCAGCCAGATCTATGGCAAGTAGTAATAACAGTAGGGCCAAGTGTGAAAGTGGAGGCTGACAAGGATGGTGAGCCTACCTGACAACATTTTAGGGCTCTCCATTCATTCTTTCCTCCTAGATTCAGAGATGTGTGCCTGAAGGCCTCAATTCATGCAATAAACTCCCAGCTGCTCTTGTACTCATACTTGAGTATCTCCAGTCCACTGTCACATACCCATCAAAACTCAGACCCTTAGCAATCATTTCACTTCAGGCAACACAGGGCTGGGCATTGGGAAGCCCTCTTTCCCAATCCCATTCATGCTCCTCCCCCAACAAACATCCTCCATAGCTCCTTTTGTCTTTACCATCAAGTCCAGAAGATTGGGTCAAAAATCTCTAGTTTGCCTCTACAAATGTTTTCCCAGGTCACCACCAATCCACTGTGGTCAGCTAATTCCTGTGCCCCCACTCCATCCCCAACCCCTAAAACATCCACTCCTAAGGTTGCTACTTGTCAGGGCCCTCCCTCCCATCCTATCTCCTTTGAGAGGGCCCAGCACAGACCCCACTTGGCCTTCCTCCAACCAGGCAAGCTGGACTTCAAAATGAGTTTTCCATGACTGGAATTCTGACATGGGAAGGGATACCTGGCCCTTGGAAGTGAGAAGAATCAGATGTGTCAGCTTAAGTCATAACCTCTGACTTTTACCGGAAAGAAAATAGTTGTGTTAAATGCAAAAAGCAAGCATGAGGCCACCGATGAGACACTGATAAGTGTCCTCAACAAAAAGAGACAGCCCTGGGTGGCTGTTCCTGGTTTGTGGCCCTGACTGGGAGGTCAGGTCAGACAATTCTAGTCTTCTATAATACTTTCCAGGACTCCCTTCATGCTGAATTTTCAAAGGACAGATTTTTATTTCAAGTCTACTTTGATAACTTTGATCTACTCTCTTCAGAGCAAAGGTTTTGCTTATTTGTTTAATGCATGGTGTAATTAGCAGTTTAGCAAATGTTGTTTCATTTTCTGCTCCATGTAGATTATTCTCACCTCCCCAAGGACATGGTTCAGCTTGGAATTCTGTGCAACCTTTTTTCTTCAAATATTCCTTAGATTTAGGCACAAATCACCCTCTAAATACCTGATAATTAATTGCTTTGAACAGAGTAATGCTTTCCACAATAACTGTGCATCATTAAGTGAACCAAATCATCTCTTCCTCAGGTAGGGTTTGCTGCCTCCAGTAAGCTGCATGCTCTCCACATGCCCTTAAAGCCACCCTGCAGAAGATCTACTGTATGGTGTAGTGGCAAAAGAGAGTGACAGAGAATATACAATTCAGAACCGGACAAGTAGTCACTGAACAGACAGAAGGTACATTAGCAAAAATAGCAGACCTATGTCTAAACAGCTCAAGCCATTCACCTGACACCAGACCTTCTGCTTGATCGAAGCTAATGATTCAAAACAAAGTTGAAATAGGACCTGTTGTAAGTAAGACTTGGTAGAGACCCTCAACACAAGGGAAGGAGTCCTTTTTTTGTTGGGGGTGGGTGGGAGATAGGGAGGAGAAACACTTGTCTTATATTTGATATTTTGTACCATAAATGTTTCCTCTGGAGGAAGGGGGGGAAATGTAGTCAGTACCTTGACCTTGGCTGCTTCTGAGGCTTTTTTGCCATCCCAGGCCCAGCCTCTCTTTGTGAAATAGTTGACGGTGGCAAACTCAATCAGCGCAGAGAACACGAAAGCATAGCACACAGCTATGAACCAGTCCATGGCTGTCGCATAAGCCACTTTGGGTAGAGAGTTCCGAGCACTGATGCTGAGGGTCGTCATGGTCAGCACCGTGGTCACCCCTGTGGTGGTTGGGGATGGTGTGGGAGGGGATGGGTAGGGAGAATGGAAACAAGGATCAGTACTGGCCCTCAGACCCTAGTATAACACCCCTGACCATAACAGATGAAGACAGGAAAGGAACTAGTTACCTTTATCAGTGAACTAGTTATCTTTACCAGACAGAACCTCCCTCTCTACAGTTTCATAACATTTAACACACTCATAGCATTTATTTGCTATTTTATTGCTTATTTTATTTACCTTATTAATTGGCTCCTTCCTCGAGAATACAAGCTGAGGAGGGTAGGGATTGGGTCTGATATATACACATACTCTGTGTCCCCATTGTCTTGAACCAAGCAAATAGCAAATAGCTCTTGTTCAACAAAGATGTGTTGAATAGGTAGTGTTCCTCTGTTCCATGGGGGCAATACCCAATGGAGAACAGGTAATGACATTCACATAGCATCTAGTGAAGTGTTTCACAAAAATTTGCTAGGCACCCTATGAATAGTGGACTCAAGGCAACCTGAAGAGACAAACCTGCTTTTACATGTATTAATCCAACTTGCAGACCTTGAGGAACTGAGAAGCTGAGTGCAGTAGAAGCACCATGTCTGAATCTGAGTCTCAGTACTTTCCTCCATCCAAGAGGGATCAATGTCCCCTAAAAGCCACTGTGCAGGGTGTCTGTGGCCAGTCTGCCTTGGCTTCTGTGGAAACATTGCAGTGATAATGCAGCAAGGCCAGATACGTGGAGGGGAACGTTCAGGACTGGCAGATTACAAGCCATCTATATAGCATCCACTAAGTGCCAGATTGATTTAAGCTACATTCTGGATGGGTGTCATTATCCCCATTCACAGGTGACATGTTTAAAGATTTAAAAATACTTAGCAATGTACCCCATTTCACTAGCTGACAACTGAGAACCCATATTCAGACCAGGATTTTCAGGACCCTTATAGCCCACACAACTTCCACATGCTCTGTGTCTTCCTCCTCACCACAGTTTTGTTTGCACAAGGGTGCACTTGTGTGCATAGGGTGTAGGCACAATGCACCTGCTATGGGTTGGATTGTGTTTGCCCAAAATTCATATGTTGAAGTCCTAACCTCCAGAACTTCAGAATGTAAACTAACTTGGAAATATAGCCTTTACAGAAATAATCAGGTTAAAATGAGATTGTTAAGGCAGGCCCTGATGCAACATGACAGGTGCCACAGACATGAACACAGGAAGAATACTGAGTAAAGACTGGAATTCTCTATCACAAGCCAGGAAACTGCCAGAAACAAGGAGAGAGGCCTGAAATAGACCCTTCCCTCACAACCCTCAGAAGGAACAAGCTTTGCTGACCTCTTGATTTTGACTTGTAGCCTCCAGATCTGAGACAATTAATTTCTGTTGTTTAAGCCACTCAGGGCATGGTACTCTGTTATATAACCTTAGGAAACCAGTACAGCACCAAGGGCATAATGTCACTGGTGGTCACAGCAGCTTAGTTTTCATCCAATGTCATCCCTCAAAGGTATTTATATGTCCTTATTGAACATGGTACCATGTGTGGAATTAATAGAAATCCACTATTCTTAATAGAATAGAATCCACTTAATTCTTAATAGAATTAAGAGAAATCACTATTAATATTAATAAATTAAATATTAATTATTAAATAGTAGGCATCTTTGATTTTTCTTAGAAATCCACTTAATCATTGTACTTGGAAAGTGTTCTGGCATGACCTTTAACAGGCTTCTTGCAACTTTTTGGGTCCTTTAACACCCTAATGTGCATCTGGAATCTCCAAGAAGAAACAGATGCTAATATGCAACATTGTCCAAACTATTTTTTTTTCTCAGCCACCTACTAATGTTCCCCTAAAGAGCTGGAGCCATAAGTCAACCTCCACACCTCTCCGAAACATTCCTGAAGCTGGATGAAGCAGGGTAAGTGAAGCTGGCCATGTAGGTGGAGGTAGAGAGATAGTCTGACAGGAACACTCCTGGGCCACTCACTTAGAAACTCCCTGGGCTCTCAAGCTTCCTACAGAATTATGGTAGTGTTAACATAAAATTCTGGTCACGATTACCTTCTTTTCAAGGGAAAGTGCAACAGTAAGAGCTGAGGCATGAAGTATACCTTACAGTTTAGAAATATGTGAGCCTCCATTACCGCAACTGACCTGCAAAACTACCTTTAGTATCACTACTGAAATGTGAGGAAGCAGAATTTCCAGGTAAGAGTCAAATGCTGAACTATGTCTGCTATGCTGAGGTACCTCCTGAACTAGATCTTGCTAAACCTCATTTATGTCTTAGGGATGTCAAATGATGTTATTCTACTAAATGGTTATCCTATATGTGTATGTATGTGTACATGTATATATTTGTATATGTATGTTTATATATATGTGTATATAATATATATTTATTATTTATATATGAAAATATCCATATATTCATATCATAGACACCATATGATGGTATATATGATATATAGATATGTAATTTATTATTACCATACCACATATGGTAAATTGAATGCCTGTTGGGAGTTAATTTTAAAGTGGTATCACGTTTCAAAGAAAACTGCTTGATAACGTAAAAAGCAGTGCTTTAGGAGAAGTGTGAAAATACTGTAGCAAAATCTCACATAAGACAGATTGCTACCAGTTTCAAACCTAAAAAAAAAAAAAAAAAAAAAAAAAAGCCTACCAGCAAAAGCTTTTCAAAATGGAAACAATGATCAAATAGACCAAGTGTCATTTCCTAAAACCTTGTTAGAGTGCAATCCTAAATCCTTATCCTTAACATTGAATTCTTTACTAATTGGTCTGTTTGTTTTCCAGGTCACAGAACAGACAGCACTAGTCATTCAGAGGCTGTTCTTTGGGGGTAGTTAGAAGCAGTCACAAAACACCAGTGTAGGCCTGGCTTGGGGACACTCACCAAACACTGTCCTGGCAGGGACTGATTCTCTGTTCAGCCAAAAGGACACTTGTGACAAGATCACGGTCATTATGCAGGGAAGGTAGGTCTGGATGACAAAGTACCCGATCTTCCGCTTCAGATGGAAATGAGCTGTCATGATTGTGTATTCACCTGCAAATAAACAAATTAACTCGGGCCACCACTTGTCCTACAGTCCTGCCTATGGTTCCTGCCCCTGAACCAGAGGCAGTCCAGAAGTCCCCTTCTTTCCACCTTCCCACTGAACAACTATTTGTTTGTATTGTTAGGATGAAGGAGATGAAAGAGGATGCATAGATTTCTTAGCCATCATTCTGTAAGTCTTTTGAGCCCCAGCCTCTGAAGAGCCTTTCCTGGTGGATGTTTTTCCTGGGGAAAATCAGATTTGTGTGTTTTCCTAATCCCTGGTCACAATCTGTGCCACTCTCTGCCCACCCCCTCACTGCTACTGCCATCAGGATTTCAGGATTTAGCCTCTCCAGATATAACTCAGGACATCACAGAGCCCTGTTGCAGGTGGAGAATTGTTCTCCCTATTTCCCAGCCAGGGAAAGCTGGCAGGAGCTGGGGAAAGCACTCCCCACAGGCTCTGCACTCCGTGACAGACCCAGGTGGAGGCTGAAGAACAGCAGTTTGAGGAGGCCACTGGTCTGGCAGCCCCTCCCTCCTGCCACCTACCAGGGGAGATCGGGGCATTTCCTTGGAGATGCCCCAGTGCCTTCTCTGGATCTGCCTGGCTGTGTGGGAGGCCAGCGGGGACCTCCCATTCATTGCTGAGAATGACGCTGCCCTGATGGTGAACTGGTAAGGAGCTGAGATGGGTTGTGGTTGGAGGGTATATAAATGGATGTCAACTGGAAAGTCTCTAATGCTAGATTCCTTTTTCTGAAAAAAATATAGTTAACATATGACGTTGTATTAGTTTCAGTTGTACCACATAGTGATTCGACAATTCTGTACATTACTTAATGCTCACCATGATAAGTGTAGTCACCATCATTCACCATATAACATAATAACAATTACTACTGTCTGTACTCTACGTTGTGCCTTTCATCTGTGTGACTGCTACCTGAATATACACCTCCCTAGGAAGATGGGGAGGCTGCTTTGAGGAGTAGAGGCAGAGTTAAGCTGATCTGAGGACAAGAGTTCTTTTGCTGAATTGCAAGGAGTAGATGGTGTGGCTGGGGAGCTGGATAGAAATGCAAAGTGGGGAGAAAGGGCTTGAGGCTGCCACTAATGCAGACCTGGGTGGGAGCCATCTGTTTGGGGGTGGGGGAGGATCTGCCAGAAACCAATGTGGAGCATTGGTACTTTGAGTCAGATAGCACAGATCTGCCATGTGCTATTGGAATCAAAGCCCAGAGCTCAGCATAGCCAGCTGTGGAGGTCCCTACGTGCCTTTTCTCTCAGCATGCCAGATGTCAGAGGCAGGGGGAACCATTAAGATCACATGTAGCAAAATCTGCCCCCTTCCAGAAAAAAACACAAAATTCCTAGCAGTGTCTGCGACACACCAGCATTGGCAGGCCACATTTTCCCCATAGCCTGAAGGCAGGTCAGAGCAGCAGAGAGGGACTGAGCAGGTTTTATCACACCAGAAGGAAACAGCGACAAAGAGAAGATGAGCTACGTTTAATAGCAAGAACTGAATCTTTATAATGATCCAATATTGCCTCTTCTTAACACCCAAGAAGAGGGGAAATACCAGTCTATTTCTCTGCAGTAGGGTTTGATATTACTCTCCTACTTATAATGCTTTTATTGTTGTTCTTTTCATTCTGTTTTTTTTTTAATTTGAGTATAGTTGACACACAATTTTACACTAGTTTAGGGCGTACAACATAATGATTTAACAGGTTTATATGTTACGCTGTGTTTACCACAAGTGTATCTACCATCTGTGCCAATACATCCCTATTACAATATTTTAGTATCATGGACAATATTCCTTATGCTGTGCCTTGTGTTTCTGTGACTTACTCATTCCATAACTGGAAGCCTGTATCTTCCACTCTCCTTCACCCATTTTGCCCATCCGTTCACCCCCCTTTCATTTGTTTTATTTTTGAGTTAAGGGTAGCAATATCAGATAATGTTTAAAAAAAGACCATATTTTTAGAATGCAGATAGAGGCAGAAACCCCATTTATACATTTTTAAAGAACTGTATGAAACAACTCCAAACAGCAGCATCCTCCATCAGCATGACGTTTCTTTACCCCAAACATCTGCCATGCTACCTCTTCACTTGTTCCCATAAAATTAGGCCTGCTTCCTCTTCCTTTCTCTTTAACTAGGCATCCACATGGTGCCACCATCCTCACCATCCTGCCAGGCTCTCTCCCCTCTCCTCAGGATGCCCAGCACCAGGCTAATGGGTAGGCTCTAGGAGCCTGTGTGTAGAGGAGACATGCACTCAATGTCCATGAGCTTCCTTCCAGCCCTGAGGTTTGTATCATTTGGAGCTGACCGGGGTATCATTTGGAGCACAGAACTCATCCCCATGACAAGGCCCACTCCATCCCTGTTATACTTTTCTTCTCTGCCATATGGAGACTCTCTGGCACCCTGGGGTCTCCACCCCTCCTGACTGCTGGGGCTGGGCCTCCTGTGGCCAGGAGGCAGCCAAGGATGCACCCTGCAGGTGCAGAAACTTGAACATATCCTGTTCCTTTGGAACACCTCACCCATTTTAAATCAGGTGAAGCCAGGCTTGCCCCTGTGGTACTCAGCCCGGCCCTATGTACATGAGAGTGAGAGCCTCTGCTTCTTTCTTGGTGAGGTCTCAGCTGTTTCTATTCTGCTTGGTTGTACTCCCCAAAATTCAACCCTTGGGACATCTTCTTAGAAATGTTCAAAACCTCCTGGTAGGGGGAGCTGGTAAATAGGAGTACTTGTAGGAAGCTGTCTACCTTTCCTGAAAAGACTACTGCCTCTATGTCTCAATGCTGGGAGCAGGGACTGCATTATATAAGGAAGTCTATGTCACCTCCAGGAAGAGCCTATGATCACAGGGCCCTGCTCACATGAGGGCAAACACATCACAGATCAATGCCTCCCATGGCTCTTCATGCTGCTAGGCAGCCACTGCAGTTGGTGCCTCCGTGTGCAGCTGCAAGAACGGGAATCTGAATTGGAGAGCTCCTGTGGACAGCACCACACAACCACAGCTGTGCCCCAGCTTGCTAAGTAGAACTCAGGTGTTCCTAGGAGGCATGCCCCCTCCCCCCACCCTCAGCATGGTACAGGAACACTGAGTTCTCCCAGGGGTGACATTCTGTCTCTTGGTCTCACCTGTGCTGGTGCTGATGTTCTCAGTGCCTACTGTCTGCCCCATCAAGTGGTACTGGTTTAACCTGGAGCCATCTTCTGCCACCACCACTGACTTAGTGGTTCCATTGGTCCACACATAGACAACTTCGGAATTAGGATATGCATCTGTATTGGAGCGCAGAAGGTGGTATAAACATGGAATTATTTTCAGCCTGGCACAACCAACGATGTGTATAAAAGTAGCAAGAGAGATGGTTGGAAAGTTAAAGGACTTGAAGACTGCACAGGTGGTCAAACCAAGGCAGATGCCGCCACTGTTCAGGTAGGGCCTTCTCATTTCTAGAGATCTGAGTGGTCAGCAATCAGTGCCTGTTTCCCAGTATGTATTTGCTCTTTAGGGTATGCTATCACATGGGCTGAGACTACAGTGCCAGGGGCTCTCCCAGCTCTGTGGTGTTGAGCAAGTAACTTATGGTCTGTGCCTCAGTTCTTCCATCTGTAAAATGGGATGGTTACAGTAGCTACTTCTTAGGGCTCCTGCTATCATGATACAAGCTCCATAATGACCAAATGCATAGAGCACGTGGAGGAGCACCTGAGTGCATCAGCTATGATAAAGGTTCCACTTTGCAACTGGTACTTATTGTCTTGTCTGACACTGTCCTGGTGGGAGGGTGGCATGGTACATATGACCTGCATTGGTGTCATGCCTATGAATGTTACTTTATATGGCAAACAGTACTGTGCAGATGGAGTTAAGGCTATGGGCCTTTAAATCAGAAGATTATCCTGGATTAACCCAGTGCACCCAATATAATCACTTGAGCCCTTAAAACAGAGAACTTTCTCCAGCTGGAGCCAGTCAGAAATCTGTCTCAGAGAGATTTGAAGCATGAAGAAAGTACTTGGCTGTCATTGTTGGCTTTGAAGATGGAGGAAGGGGCCATGGCAAGTGGGCAGGTTCTAGAAGATAAGAATGACCCCCCAGGTGACAGCAAGCAGGAAACAGGGACTTCCAACCTACAGCCATGCAGCACTGAATCCTGCCAACAACATGAATGAAGCTGGAAGTAGCCCTGCTACTGTCAGCCCTATTGACACTATAATTCTAGCCTGTGGGACCCAGCACAGAGACATCAGGCAAACACACTGTATTCTGACCTATGAAACTATAAGACAATAAAGGTGGTTTTTCTTTTTTCTTTTTTTCCAACTTTATTGAGATATAATTGACATGTAGCATTGCTTAAATTTAAAATATACATTGTAATAACTTGATAGATATATAAATTGTACAATGATTACCACAGTAAGGTTAGTTACATATTGATTTAAACTGCTAACTTTGTGATAACCTGTCATGCAGCAATAGAAAACTAGAACAGTTAGATGGAGAACAGAGGCTCTCTCCAAGAGGAGGGAGAAAAATACACATAAAACATAAAACAGGTGAGTAATTGCTATGGAGAGCTACAAGCTATGAAGAGGGAAGAGGTACAATTTTAAGTGAGCTTCTCTAGGAAGACCTCACTTAGGAGACCCAAGAGATGTTCAGGAGCTGGCCACAAGGCTGTTAGGAGGAAGAGCATCCCAGGAATGGGTGCTACAAAGGTCCTGAGGCAGGAGCATGCCTGCAATACCTGAGGAGAAGCCAGGCAGGCAGTGTGGCTGGACAGGGAAGAGGGCAGAGGGAAGAGGAAAACATCAGATAAAACAGTGTCTCGAGGATATTTTATAGCTTTTGCTGTGAGCTAATCAGAAGACATGGAGGTAGGGATGGGGGATTAAGCAAATAAGTGACATATTATAACTCATGCTTTAAAATGATGTCTGGTAGAGATGGAAGAATAGAATGTCGGTGAGAACCAGACAGAAATGGGAGACTGCCTAGGGCAACATTAAAATAATCCAGGTGAAAGGGTGCCTGGGTGGTTCAGTCAGTTAAGCGTCCAACTCTTAATTTAGGCTCAAGTCATGTTCTCATGGTTCATGAGATCAAGCCCCACATCAGGCTCTGTGCTGACAGCACTGAGCCTGCTTCAGATCCTCTGTGTTGTTCTCTATCTCTGGCCCTCCCCTCTCTCTTTCAAAAATAAATAAACTTTAAAAAAAGTCCAGGTGGAATACGACAGCGGTGGGCAATGGCAAAAAGAGGAGAAATTAGGGATACATGTTAAAGAGAAGATTTGTCCAGTTGCTAATGAATCATGTAACCTGTGACAGAAATAAGGTGGCCAGGCTGGACATCTGGACAGTTCATTTGCACTTAGGATGGCAAAGATTCTGGAAGGACCTGGCTTCTGGTGAAACAGCAGCAGTACAGGTGCAATGTATCAGAAATGATACCTACAAGGGGTTTACTTGGGGATCCTGAGCAGGCAGTTGGCTATATAAGTTAGTTCATGGGAATGGTACCGAGTGAACATGGGATCTCTCCAGTTGCCAGCATATGGATGTCAACTGAAGCCTGGGCTGATGAGATCACCTGAGTAGTGTTGGTGGATAAAAAAGGGTGGTAAATGACTTCCTAGCATGCTGCAGCGTGCAGAATATGAGAAGGTGAGGGGGAAACAGCAAAGCCACCGGAGCAGCAGGCACTGTGGTGGGAGGGCACAGGGAATGTGCTGTCCGGGAGACCCGTGTCACAGACTTCAGATGATGGATCAGGAGTGGTCACAGGGCCTAGCAGCATCTGGCCACCGTGGCAAAAGCAGTTACATAAGAGCAGCTGGCTTTGAAGAACTGACAGGCTCATTTGTTCCAGTTGTCTCTTGAGGCCCCTGAAGGTAAGCCAGCATACCTGTCCCATGATCAGGCCCATGAATCTGAATAGATGCCACATCCAACCACTTTGACACCTTTCGAACAAAGAGGTCTGCTTTGCTCCCAGCTGCTTAAGCAGAGCATGACCCTCAAGCACGTTTGAAAGGAACCATGTACCCATAGAGATGAGGTATCTGTAGATGTCTCAGGAGATGAGGGATGAACTGCAGAGGTCTGATGACACTGGTGGCAGGGGAGCCATCCCTCAGTATGACAGCATGCTCTGCGACTCCACTCCAAGCTGAGTAAGCCCACTGCAATGTGAAGGATCCCCTGGAGCAGCAATTCTATTAGATCAGGCCAACAAAACTATGCATTTGGATCAGAGATCTTAACAGGTAGAAGTCAGAAGAATGGGCTCTGGAATGATCAAGAGTTCTACTAAAAAGTGTAGAAGTTTCTTTGCTAATGCACATCGCTACCTTTATTCTTCATTTATGTGCAAAAGAGTATCCATACAGTTGAAAAATAATGAAATCAGCATGTTGCACTCAGCATAATACAGAGGAAAACAGAAGAAGCTTCACGACTCCCTGTGCATGACGCACTGAAAACTCACATCCTCCCTACAAACTGGTATTCTGAATTTTATGATAACCATTGCACTGTTTGCTTTGTAGTTTTACTTCCTGGGCAGAAGCAGAAGTCACTAAACAAAGTTGGTTTTTGTTTTGTTTTGTTTTGTTTTTGGGCTTTGCCTATGTCTTCTTTGTGAAATCTGTTCATGTTTTGACTCATATTTCCTTTACATATTCTGACACTTTTCGTTCTATGTATTGCAAATATCTTCAAATTTTTGGCTATTTCACTGTGTTCTTTTTTTTAATATTTTGATAAAATTAATGTTTGTCAAATTTATCAGTCTTTTCATTTTTCTGCATCTTATTTCAGAGGCCCTTGCTGTTCTGAGGTCACACTATATTACAGGTGCATTATCAAAGTTTTAACACATTGTCTTTCACCATTTGGGCCTTACTTACTAGAAGCTGACTTCTGTATATATTTTCCACACAGAAGTATCCAATGGCATTTTTTCTCCATGTGATTTTCTGTGTTGCAACCAAAATTATTAAGCCATCTCTCCCAGCCACTCACTTTCAGGGTTTGTTCTGCCAAGTAAGGTTTCCGTCATGCACTGGTTTTCTCTTTGCTGGGTCCTCTGCTAAGCTCTCTTTTCCGGTCCTGCTTTAGAAAACACCAATAACTGGAAGGGTAACATACCCCTCTTTTCTTCTTCAGGGGACCCTGCTTATTCCTCTGCTCACCCATATACATGTTGGAATTGGCTTAGGCTTCCATAAAAATACTCTGATGAGATTTATACTGGAACTGAACTGGATGTATATATTATAGACTGGGGAGACATGACATCTTTCGGTATTGTATTTTTTTTTAATTATGGACATGATGTGTCTCTCCATGTATTTAGGTCTTTGTAGTGAAAGTGCTTGACAATAAGTTGTTTTTTTTTTTTTTAATTGTAAGGCAAGCACCTGATGTTAAGCTTTTGATTGCTGAGGCATCTACTTCATGGCAGCCTTCTAGAACATACTGATAGCTACACAACTAAATAAAAAGCCAGGCCACCCCACCCATGATATTCCCCTTTTAGAAAGCCCAGTGTGACCTAGATAGCTGACCACTTGAGTGACCCCACTTTTCCCTTCCTGTGCCCTAATTCTTGCTCTTATGGTTTAAATTTGACAATAAAGAATGAACTTGCCAAACCCTAGGCACCCCAACCTAGACCCAAATAAAGGAAAACTCTGGTTCTGTGCTCCCTCTTTCCCTCTCTCTACCTGTGACCTTGCCATATGCCCCCAGGTGTGCTGTGTACCTTCTAGGACTTGTGAGTAATAAATGTTTTTTCAAAGTTCCCTGATGACTGTTGCTGAGATTAATCTTGCAATCATAATGAGAACCACAAGAGTTGGTCCCACTACAGCACTGGCTCCACTAAGAGAAATGTCTGTAGGGTTTCACTATGAGTAATATGGCCAGGAAAGAGCCCAGGCATCCTAAGTGATAGCATCACTATTGATAGGCTGAGGCCTACCCATTGAAATATTTTTAATAAGTTTGTATCATTCTCTATCTTTTTAAAAAAGTTTATTTATTTTGAGAGAGGGAGAGAGAGAGCACATGCATACATGCACAGGGGAGGGATAGAGAGAGAGAAGGAAAGAGAGAATCCCAAGCAGACTCCGTGCTATCAGGCAGAGCCCAACACAGAGCTCAAACTCATGAACCCAACCAGTCATGACCTGAGCCAAAATCAAGAGTTGGATGCTTAACTGACTGAGTCACACAGGCACCCCTCATTCTCTATCTTTTTGCTGGATGTCTCCCCCTAGATGTGTGATACTCAATATTCTTTTTCAGTAACCAGTGTACTCTGTCCTTGAGCAAAGGGCAAGTGATAAGCCAACTTACCAGAAAGTTGCTAAGCAAGGGTGGGGTCAGAACCATTAAAATGATTGATGACTCTGAGATTTATCTGCATACTAGTGATTTGAAATGGAAGTAAATAGAGTAGACTCCATTATAACAGTTAGTGAAATATCATGGATGCTAGACTTCACTCACATTGCAGGTAAATGTTGAGTGGTATTCTTGCCTTTTTTTAAAATTAACATACCTTCATTTTCAAGTTTTAGGTAATATATAACTATATTTTTCACATTAAAGCTTCCCTGACACAAGTACATTCTGTTGTAATTTCCCTTCTCTCCTGGGGAGATGGGTGGCTCTCTCTCTGGAGAGATGAATGTGGGGGCTGATGATGCCTCTACCTTGGCAAGCTGCTTTCCAAATGTCTGGTCATAGGCACCACTGGGCATGTGCTAATAAGACTGTGAGGGCTCCCTGCATTCTAAATAAATGACAGTGAGATTTCTATCTCCCTCCTACTTTGTAAATGTTATAGGACCCTGACTATTAAAGAGCTGTGGCACTGAGACATGGACTTAAGCAGAGCAGCCCTGCTGGATTCTGGTCAAGGCTGTGAGTGTGGAGCAGACAGTAGATGGTATGAGACTATATCCCCTGGCTTCTTACTGTCCCCAGACTGGCTCAGGAAGCTTCTGTTTCTATCGTCTTATACACCTGCTGTGTATCTTTTTCTCAGTTCATCCACCTCACAATGGGGAGAGCTGCTGCCTGTGAAGCTGGCCTCCCTCTGACTACAACTCTAGTGAGAAGGGCTACAGATGTCCCATTAACAACTCCTCATTCCATTTCCCAATCCATAGGGGAGATGTAAGTCTGACCTCTGGTCAAGAGAAGGGGACCCCCCCAACCCCTGGGAAATGTGAGTAGATCAGAAAATGTTAATCCTAAAGCTCAATAAGGGAACTCAAATCTCAAGGCAATAGGTTGGAGTGACCAGGGTCAGTTCTGAGAGTTAGGAACATCTGGGAACACAGACGTGTCTAAAAAGAGTACAGAACACAGGAAATAATGTTTCCCCCATGGAGCTGCTTACTTGGTGCCAAATCTGCTCAAGAAAGAATGGAAAGGAGGTGAAGAGCATATAAGAGGCAGGAGAGAGAGGACATCAGGACACATGGAGCATTCTGAAAAGTGGTAGAGGTCTAGAGGTGCAAGTGTCCTTTCTGGTGGCCTGGAGTTAGGTCACAGATAGGAGTCCTGGGGTGGTGGAGGAGGCACTGAGGTGGGTGTGAAGACTGGTACAGGCCTATGGAAGGCACAGACCCCACCCCATCTGCTCTCTTGACTGCAGTGCTGGGAATTACTTTCTACAGTGGTATTGGAGGTGGCATACAGTTGCAGATGGCTCTCCTTGAGCTCTGAGGCTAAGTGGCATATTGAGGAGGGAAGCACGTCTATGCTGCAGGGATCACTGGCTGGGCACAAGGCTAACTCTGATACATGCAGGCTTGTTGGGCATATAATCTCTCAGCCTCTTTCTCCATTTTTGGTGAGTGTGTGTGTGTATAATAATATTTATAATAAAGACCCAATAAAATAATAATTGTTAATTATATAAAAGTTACTTGAAATCACAAAGTGATATATGAGTGTATCTTATAAGGCAAACTAATAATTCATAACATCTTGCTTTTCAAACTGTTAGTATTAAATAGCCTATTGATATTGATAATGTTAATAGCATTAACAATAACAAGAGCCAGTGTGGCCTCTGTCATTTCAGTTCAGTATTGCTAAGTTCTTCTCTCTTCATCAAATTAAGGGTGAGAATAAATGACACTCATGTGCATTTCACCCTGGGTATTTAGCACTAAATTATTCTCTTTGTGTTAGCTGCATGGCATTCCATCTTTTAGCCATGCACAACAGTAAATGAGGCAATCAGTTTTGTTGTGCTATCATTTGTTACGAGTTAGAGCTCTAGAAACATAATACTCGCCTCCTGTCAACCATATATCAGCACAGCAAGGCAGGAAGGTTTTAAATACTTTTACTCTTAACTGACTTGGGAATTCATCACTGCTTTCTGAGTGGCTCCTTTTCCTGGGTTGACACTTTCTGTTTATCCAGGTCTAGCTTTGCAAATCCTGATTAGAAGGTAGAGATGTCACTTTTAACCCTTATTTATAAGGACTTTAAAAAGCAATGAGTGTTTGCTAAACTATGAAAGAAATATAGCAGTGTGACTCTGAGCTTCAACAGCCAATATATGCTCTAAACCTCTATTTCCCCATCTGTAAGTTAGGGAAAATAACTCCCATATCCTAGGGCCACTGCAAGGGCAAAGTATATTCATCAATGTTAGACATTTAGCATATTCCTAACACAGTAGGTTGCTTAATAAATATTAGGAACATACCCATATATTGGGAAGAATTTTGGTTTGTGTCAGATCCAAACTTCAAACTTTGAAAAGATCTTCAAACCTAAATTGACTTTTTAACTGTCAGTCAAAGTAAACCCAATGTGTGAAGACCATTGGTTAGCCTCATCTGATAGGTTGCATGGACACTTGGGAACCCAGGAACTGCCAATAACCAGACAGGACATCCATTTTACCTTGTGCATTCATTGCCTATGATGTTAGAAGAAATGCAGATTAGTATGTACCCAATGAGCCAAATTTTGGTAATTTGAAAACATACAGAATTTAAGTTCTCTGACAGCCATGTCCTCAGCCCTCCTCTCTCTTCTGAAATGGAAGGTGGCAATGAGCAGAATAACTGCCTAAGGAGACCTCACTAACCATCACCTGTATGACCTTCTGCAGGGTCCTCAACCTCCTTGAGCCTCAGTATTCTGTGCTGAAATCCAAGTCAACACTTGACCCATCAATTGCATAATTTATATTACAAACTTCATAAGATATAAATGTATGTAGATACATTATATCTAATGGCCTACTAGATACCCAATATCTCTGCTTTGAATTCAGTAGGTAAAAGTTACCTATGCCTTTTTCCTTGCCTAGAATCAATTGAGACATAAGGGTAGCTATCTGCAGATGGAGATGAGCAGATAACATTTCTGCCCTGTTACCAAAGAAATTACAGTGGATAGTTGAGGGTTGCTAATCAAATGGCCCATAACCACTCCACAATCCAGTCTGTAAAATTACGTATGGTCACTGTGCTGCCTGGTCTAACAGAGAGAGTCAAAAAGACTACACTGTCTGTGTCCATGGACTTAAACGGGAACCAATCAGGAAAGAAGGACTAAGGCCGGTCACCACCCAGCAGAAAAGACCCTCCCCTTGTGAAAAGGAGTGAGAAGCAGAGCAAAAGCCTAGAAGTAACATTAGGAAGAAATCCCTTCATGTAATTTCCCACCACTTCATAAACCAATCAGCTTTTTTAACTGAAACCAGCAGTTCCTTCCAATCACTTTCAATTTCCTTAGGGAAAATAGATTTCCAAAGTCACATAGTCTTAAAATCATGATGCCACCCTTGACTCATGTCCCCCTTTGATCCTGGATCACATCTGGCCAGCACCCTTGTCACATCTGGTCACCACGCTGTTCTCAACTCTCAGTGTCTCTAGTGCTTCAGGACAATTCCTAGCTCTTGGTGTCACCTACCTAGTAGTGAGCCCAGCACATCCTCCCCTTGCTCCACAAACCTCTCCCACTCTGCCTACTACTTTTACACTTTCATATTTGAATGGTTATGCCATCCTGTCATTTGCCCAAAAGAGGTGTTCATCACCTCTATTAAGTGACCCCCAGTCATTTGTGCTTTGTCCTTATTTCTGTTACCCTCCTATTCAAATCCTTCCAGGTTCAGTTTAAAATATCATCCCCATAAAAAAATATATAAATAAAAATAAAATAAAATATCATCCCCATGATGAGTTTCCCCATCTGAATTCCAAGTGGCTTTTTCAGCTGTACAGGGTTATTTAACCTTATTATGTAACATGTCCATTAACTCCTTGGGAGCAGAACTTATGCTTCTGTGATTCTCACTGCATCTAGCATGAGAACACACCCAGTGTAGCTGTTAAATAGTAATCACAGTTAACTAGTGCATCTAAGACACAACACAGACAGAACTTCAATGTGTTTCTCAGACCTCACAGACTAAAATGCGGATTAGACACTTTGAAACCTGTGTTCTAGATCACCTACACTCATGCTGAGTTGCTGGGCATGATGAATGCAGTTAACAGTGTCATAATTCCACATGTTTGAATGAACTAATAGCTTACTACAGTGAGATTTACCCTAATTTTGTGAAATTCTCTCCACTGGATGTTTACCAAACAGGCATCCGCATCTAATTTAGCATATATTTTCATGAATCCAGATGTTGTTTCATGACTTAATTTACTATTTAATGCATCATTCCACAAATAAAATAAACAAAAAATAAACTTTTTTTAATTCTTAAAAAATCTTGATTTAAGCACTTGCTTCCAAATATAAGCCATGCCATTATCTTTAAGGAATTTCTTTGTGGACTAGGAAAGATCCCTTTGTAAACTAGGGCTAATTTCAACATTTGTTTGAATTCTTGAGAGTAGAGATAGCAATAACAGAAATGTCTGTTAATTCAGTCCTGCATTAGAGAAGCCAGAGCATGTGGCTCATTAGAATAATGACACCTATTTGCATTCCTTTGTCTCCTAATAGCAGAGAACTGTTGGATTGGGTAATTTGAAACTCATTATACTATCACATTTAGCCTCTGCACTGTGCTCAGATGCCCATGGAATGAGGGAACTACTTGGCCAAGCAGCTATTTTTAGTAAATCAAAAAGATGAAAGACAAGTAAGAGACACACTTAATTAAATAACATTTCTTCTGTTAAAATTATTATATCCTGAGCTGAAACCATATAAGCTGAGGAAAGGTAAAGTTTGTGCAGTTTTTCATCTCTTGGGCAACTGTATATACACATGATGTATGAAGAAAATCCTTTAAATCACTTTGAATCTGATAGCAATGATATTAAAATTTTTTTAACGTTTATTCATTTTTGAGACAGGGAGAGACAGAGCATGAATGGGGGAGGGTCAGAGAGAGAGGGAGACACAGAATCTGAAACAGGCTCCAGGCTCTGAGCTATCAGCACAGAGCCCAATGCAGGGCTCGAACTCAACGGACCCCGAGATCATGACCTGAGCTGAAGTCGGACACTTAACAGACTGAGCCACCCAGGTGCCCCTGATAGCAATGATATTAATACCAGATATACAGAAACAATCAACATCTAAATCAAACCAATCTTCAAAATATCAGGCAGATAAAAAAAAATTTATCATGAGAGTTCAAAATCTCAAGAATGTTTATATTTATTTGGGGCTCTCTACTGAGTTCAAAATACACACACACACACACACACACACACACACACAAACTGAGCCCATTTGGTATGACTGATTATAGAAGTGATGAGATCCTATCAGATGTGTATTTTATCACTGAATGTAATAAATGACTTAACTATAGTTGGTTGACTGTTGAATAGGAGATATTTTAGTGAAGAATGATTTAGAGGGTCACATATTTTCTTTAACCAAAATTTGCTCTTGTGCTGCCTATCCTGTAAACCATTGTCATTATATCCCATTAACTTGATCTTATTTAATTAATGATGCAAAAAATGACAATTTCACTTTTAGTGTCTTGCCTTTGATCAAATAAAGAGCATAATTTTCACATGCAAAGAGGGGTCTAATTTTACATTATACAACTCATTTTCCTCTTGGGGACATGAACAATTTATTTTCCTTCAGGGACATGAATCAGTGATTCCCAAATAAGATGCCTCAGGATCTTTTGAAGGTTTCGTCTCAAGCACTGATGTGCACAGCCTCCACATGGCAACATATTATTTAAATAAATCCTGGTGAAAGTCGCTTTCCATTATGCTGCTTCTCCCAAATAAATGTGTGTTGAATCTCTCCTTGGCATTTAAAGGTCATAGTTTGAAAAAAAAATATTTCCATCCAACCCAACTTTTGGCTCATCACACACATACACCTTTCCTAATCCCAAAAAGCTGTTTGAAATGATAGAAGTAATACAAAAGGAAACCCCTGGAATCAAACAAACTTCCCCTGCCAGTAACAGCAAAGTGGTTGTTAGTAGTTGTTACTATTAACACCATGTAAAAGAGAACTCCCTGAAGCGCACTGGAGAGTGAAAAAATAGAGGAAAAGACTGGAGGGAGTTGGCTCAGAGGAAAGGAATGCCTTTCTACTTAAAAAGCTTTGAGTCAGAGCTGTGAAGTGGCTAAAGCTTGGATGGATTCCTTTGGTCTTCCTGGCTCGAAGAACCAAAGGAAAAGTAGACTATCAGAACAGCACATCTGAAAAATGACACGCAAAATCCTAGAAAGGAAAGAGCCACAGAGAAGAAATCACAAATTTGATGTAATGGATGTATGTAAATTCTACCCAGATATGTATACTTACCCTGAATTATACATACATGGAGCATAATCCTACCAGCCCAACTAAGGTAGAAGAACCATCTGACATTTCATCTGTTGCCTACTATAGGAAAGACAGTGTTTGGAGTTTTCCTTTGGCCAAGTTAATTAACTAAAAAAGAAAAAAAAATGACACTCTAAATTTAACAGAATCCAGTCTCTGCAATACAACACTGAGATAGCCAGGAAAGAATTAAAAATATATATTAAATGTAAAAGAAACACAAAAAAGTGACCCAGACTCAAGAGAAAATACAATCAATATGGAATGCTCCTAAGAGGACTCAGATCCTGGATTTAGCATATAAGGATTTTAAAGCAGATTAAATGGCTATGCTTAAGAGTGTAAAGGAAAAAAATGTAATGGTTTGTAATGAAAAAATGTAATGAAAAACTAAGAGTAAGTCTTAGCAGAGGCATTGAAATTATTTTGAAGAAACATATACAAACTCTAAAACTGACAAATACACTAAATAAAAATTTTTTGTATGAATTTAGCCACAGATTGAAATGACATAAGTCAGTGAACTTGAAGACAGAGTGATAAAAATTATCCAATATAAAGAATAAAGAGGGGTGCCTGGGTGGCTCAGTCAGTTAAGCATCCAACTCTTTTTTATAATATTTATTTTTCAGAGGTGGGGGAGGGGCAGAGAGAGAGAGACAGACAAAGATTCCAAAGCAGGCTCCAGGCTCCGAGCTCTCAGCACAGAGCCAAGGCAGGGCTCAAACTCATGAGCCCTGAGATCAGGACCTAAGCCAAAGTCAGACATTTAACCCACTGAGTCACCCAGGTTCCCCAAGTGTTCAACACTTGATTTTGACTGTGCTGTCAGTACAGAGCCTGCTTGAGATTCTTCCTCTCCCCCTACCCTGCTTGTGCTCTCTACCTCAAAATAAATAAATAAATAAATAAATAAACAAACAAACATTAAAAATTAATTAGATTAGACTCCAGATGGAAAAAGAAGGATGGGAGAGAAAAATATTAGAAGAGATAATGGCCAAAATTCCTCAAATTTGGTGAAAGACAAATTTAGAAATTCAAGAAGTTCAGTAAACCCTAGGAAATATAAATAATAATAAAAACACATGCAAGGGGACTTCTGCTTCCAGGAGAATGGAGATGTGTTTTCCCCTATTCCTCTCACTAAATATAACTAGAAAATCTGGATATGACATAAAATATAGGAAGAATCTGAAATGTAGAAAGAATAAGGCAGACAGGTCTTGGGATCTTGGTACTCAAGAGATGACCCAGTAGTGAGTTCTGTGGCTTTATTCTTACCTTATGCATCTCAGACTGGGAGCCCAAGAAGTTTAGCAAGACCTGGTGTTTCAGTTTGAGTACAAGGCAGGAAAAGGCCAGGGGCCCTGATTAAGGCAGTCAGGCAGGAGGAATTTCCCCATATCATTGGAAGGCCAAACATTTTGTTCTGTTCAAGACTTCAACTAGTTGAATGACATCCACCGCATTAGAAAAGGCAATCTGCTTCACTCAGACTATTAATTTAAATGTTAATCATTTCCAAAAACATCCTAACAGACATCCCCCAGAATAATGTTTGACCAAAAATCTGGGCATGTCATCGCCCAGTCAAGTTGACACACAAATTAACCTTCACAGAAGTGAAAAATACAATAACTGTAATAAAAAGTTCAATATATGAGTAAATAAAGAGGATGGAGGAAAGAAAGGATAGAGTTTGTAAACTCAAAGACAAAACAACAGAAATTAAATAACATGAGAAACAGGGAGAAAATAGGAGAAAATGAAAAGCCTCAAAACTTATGGGGATACAAGGGGTACAGGAGTACTGATGCATAGGGGCACTTGTACCCCAATGTGTATAGCAGCACTCTCAACAACAGCCAAATTATGGAAAGAGCCTAAATGTCCATCAACTGATGAATGGATAAAGAAATTGTGGTTTATATACACAATGGAATACTACGTGGCAATGAGAAAGAATGAAATATGGCCTTTTGTAGCAATGTGGGTGGAACTGGAGAGTGTGATGCTAAGTGAAATAAGCCATACAGAGAAAGACAGATACCATATGGTTTCACTCTTATGTGGATCCTGAGAAACTTAACAGAAACCCATGGGGGAGGGGAAGAAAAAAAAAAAAAAGAGGTTAGAGTGGGAGAGAGCCAAAGCATAAGAGACTGTTAAAAACTGAGAACAAACTGAGGGTTGATGGGGGGTGGGAGGGAGGGGTGGGTGGGTGATGGGTAATGAGGAGGGCACCTTTTGGGATGAGCACTTGGTGTTGTATGGAAACCAATTTGACAATAAATTTCACATATTAAAAAAATAAATAAATAAAGAAGAGTTAACACCTAAAAAAAAAAAAAAACTTATGGGGATATATAAAAAAATCTAATATTCATGTCATTGGAATCAGCAAATGAGAAGAGAAAGATAATGGAGCAGAAAAAGTATTTAAAGAAATGATTGCTCAAACTTCTAAATTTCATAAAAATCTATAGATTCAAGAAGCTTAGCAAGGCCCAGGCAGAATAAACTCAAAGAAATCTACACCAATGCATAGTTAAATTTCTAAAAACTAAAGGCAAAGAAAATAATCTTGAAAGTAACCAGAGAAAAATGACATCCTACCTACAAGCAAAAAATGATTTGAATGGCATCAGATTTCTCATTAGAAAACAAGGAAGCAAGCATAAAAGAGCACATCTTTCAAGTGCCAAAAGAACTATCAGTACAGAATTCTATGAAAATATCCATCAGGTATGAAGGGAAAAATCAAACCTCTTCAAATGAAAACAAAACAAAACAAAACAAAAAAACAAAGATAATTTATTGCCCCAAAAATACCTAAAGACAGTTTGCTAGTTATAAATAAGTTTTATTATAAAATATTTTGTTATTATTTTATTATAAAACAACTTAGTTATAAAGAAGAAATCTTGGAACAATTAGAATGAAAAAAGAACACAGTAAGTAAAAATATGAGCAAATACAATAGAATTTCCTTCTTGTCTTGGGTTTGTAAAATTAAGTATGATGGTTCAAATAAAAATTCTAAAACTCTCTGATATGGTTCTATACGTATATAGACAACATCTTTAAGGCAACTGTATTTATAATTATGGGAAGGTAAGCACATGTAAACGGAGGTAAGGTTTATTTTTCATTTGATCTGGTTAAAGGAAGACACCAGTAGACTGTGATAAGTTATGTATATAGTTAACCCTTGAACAACATGGGTTTGAACGTCCAGCTCCACTAATACACATATATTTTTTTATAATTACAGCATAATACTGTGAATGTATTTTCTCTTCATCATGATTTTCTTAGTAATATTTTATTTCTCTGGCTTACTTTATTGTAAGAATATATTATATAATACCTATAATATACAAAATATGTGTTAATCGACTGTTTAGGTTATTGGTAAAGCTTCTCATCAACAGTAGGCTATTAGTAGTTAAGTTTTGGGGAGTCAAACTTATTGCTATGTAGTAGCAACTGTACTTCAAATTCTGAATTTTTCTCTTTTCCCAAGTTAGCAATATTTGTTCTGGGCAGTGGCAGTGAACCAAAGCTCCCGATCAATCATGTGATCACAAGGGTAAACAATTGATATATTTACAACAATTCTGTGCCCATGCAACCATTTGCATGTTTTTCATTTTTAGTACAGTATTTAATAAATTGCATGAGATAGTCAACACCTTATTGTTAAAACAGACTTTATGTTAGATGATTTAGTCCAACTGTCAGTTAATATAAATATTCTGAGTATATTTAAGGTAAACTAGGTTCAGCTATGATGTTCTGTAGATTAGGTATAATAAATACATTTTTGATTTACAATATTTTCAATTTATACTGGGTTTATCAGATGCAATCCCATCACAAGTTGAGGAAGAACTGTATAAAAATATTATAAGTCAAAATGTAATCATAATAAAACAACTAATCATAATTTTCCAGCTAACAAACAGGGAGACAGAAAAAGGAAAATAGAGAAATGAGAAAGATAAAGAACAAAAAACAAAAATAAATAAATAAAATGACAGTCTAACATATCAAAAGATACATTATATGTAAATGATGAAAATATACCAATTAAAAGACATAGATTGACCAAGTCATTAAAAAATATTACGTGGCTATATGATGTGTATAAGAAACTTATTTTAACATAATGATATAGAAATGTTGAAGAGTAAAAATAAGAAAAATAAATACCACTCAAATATTATTCAAAAAGAAAGCAAAAGTGTCTATGTGGATATCAGACTGAGTTCAAAGCAAAGAAAATCACCAGAGACAGAAAGGGATATTATATAATGATAAATGGTCAAGCCACCAAAACATAACAAACTGATTGAACTAAAAGCAGAAAAATACAAATCCACATTTATATTTGGAGATTTCAATATCTCTTTCTCAAGAATTGGTGTAAAACAACTAGACAGGAAGTTGTAAACAGTCCTAACTAACGCAGTATTATAAGAAAAGGAAACAAAAGGTGAAAAGATTAAGAAAAAATAAACAAAACTATCTTTCTTTCGTTGTTGTTGTTTTTTTTAATCTGTACACCTTTATTTCCTTTTCATGCCTTATTTGCACAGGCTAGAATTTCCAGCACTATGTTGAGGTAAAAGTGGTAAAAGCAGACATCCTTGCCTTATTCTAACTCTTAGGAAACCATTTAGTCTTTTTTTACATTAATTGTAATGTTAATTACACGTTTGCATTGTGACTGTTTGTAGAAGTGTTTTATCAAATTCTGGGATGTCCCATCTATTACTAGTTTTCTGAGAATTTTTACCATGAATAGGTGTTAATATTGTCAAATGCTTTTCCTGCCTCAATTGATATTATTATCTTAGTTTTCTTCGTTATTATGTTAAAATAGTGGATTATATCTCAGCCTTGCATCCCTGGATTAAATTCTACTTGGTCTTGGTCATTGTGTATTATTCACTTTGTTGTTGAACCCAATGAACTAATACTTTGTTAAGAATTTCTTTGTGTCTCTATACATGAAGGATATTTGTCCAAAGTTTTGTCGTTTTTGCAGTATCTTTGGTTTTGGTGCCAAGGCAATCTGGCTTATATAAAGAAAACTACAAAACTCTGATGAAAGAAATCAAAATAGAGCTAAACAAATGGAGTTATTTCATGTTCATGAACACGAGGACTAAATTATGTCAAGATGTCAGTTTTTCCCTACTTGATCTGTAGATCCAATACAATCCCAATAAAAATCCCAGCAAGTTATTTTGTGGATATTGACAAACTGACTCTAAAGTTCATGTGGAGAGACAAAGGAATAACCAGTATAATACTGGAGAAGAGCAAAATCAGAGAACTGATACTACCCAACTTCAAGACTTACTGTAAAGCTACAGTACTCAAGACAGTGTGTATAGTATTGGCAAAAGAATAGGCAAATAGATCAATGGAACAGAACTGAAAGCTAAAAAACAGACCCACACAGTCAACTGATCTTTGACAAAGGAGCAAAGACAATACAGTGGATAAAAGATAGTCTTTTCAATAAATTGGTGTGGACATCCACATGCAAAGAAAAAAAATGAGTATCTAGACACAAACCTTATACTTTCACAAAAATCAACTCAAAACGGATCACAGACCTACATGTAAAATTCAAAACTATAAAACTCCTAGATGAAAACACAAAGAAAATCCAGATAACCTTAGTTTTTAGATATAACCTCAGAGATGTGATCCATTAAATAAATAATAAGTTGGACTTCATTAAATTAAAAATGTCTGCTATGTGGGGATAACTGGGTGGCTCAGTTGGTTAAATGTCCAATTTCGGCTCAGGTCATTATCTCACGGTTTGTGGGTTCGAGCCCCATGTCAGGCTCTGTACTGACAGCTCAGAGCTTGGAGCCTGCTTCAGATTCTGTGTCTCTCTCTTTGTCTGCCCTGCCCCCCCCAACTCTGTCTCTGTCTGTCAAAAATAAATAAACACTGAAAGAAAAATTTAGTTAAAACAAAACAAAACAAAAAGTCTGTGTGAAAGATACTATCAAGAAAATGAGAAGATAACCTGTAGACTTGGAGAATATATTTGTGAAACACACAGCTGATAAAGAACTGGTACACAAAATATATAAAGAACTCTTAAAACTAAACAATAAGAAAATGAACAACCAGATTAAAAATGGGCAAAATCCCTGAGCAGACACCTCACCAAAGGAGATAAACAGATGGAAAATAAACATATGAAAAGATATTCAGTATCATATGTCACAAAGATATTGTAAATTAAAACAAGATACCATTAGACACCTATTAGAATGGATAAAATCCAGAATACTGATAACACCATATGCTGGTGAAGATGTGGAGCAAAAGGAACTCTCATTCTTTGTTGGTGGGAATGGCAATTTGTCAATTTCTTACACAGCTAACCATATGCACACTATATGATCCAGCATTGGTGCTTCTTGATATTTAACCAAAGGAGTTGAAAATGTATGTCCACACAAAAACCCGCACACAGATGTTTTTATCAGCTTTCTTCATAATTGCCCAAACTTGGAAACAACCAAGATGTCCTTCAGTAGGTGAATGGAGAAATTATGGTACAAGCATACAATGGAATATTACTCAGCACTAAAAGGAAATTAGTTCTTCAGCCATGAAAAATATGGAGAAACCATAAATACATATTACTAACTAAAAGCAGCAATCTGACAAGGCTTTGTACTATGTATGAACATTCTGGAACTGTATGACATTCTGAAAAAGAAAAAAACTATGGATACAGTAAAAAGATCTGTTAGGGATTGAGGGAAGGGATGGTGAATCAGTGGAGTGCAAAGGATTCTAAGGGCAGTGAAATTACTCTATATGATAATATAATGTTGGAAACATTTATCAAAACCTATAGAATATATAACACCAAGTGAACCCTAACATAAACTATGGACCTTAATTAATAATAATGTAACAATGTTGGTTCATCAATTATTAAAAATGTAATACAATAGTACAAGTCTGCTGATTAATTTCCAGGAACACATTCTTCTGCTTTTAAAAATCAAAACTTAGCATAGCATGAGTACAAATGGATAGCATAAAGAAAGAAGGAAACAGTTTGGTTCTAACCCTGCCTCCCAACATCTCAGAAGGGAGGATGGGGCTGCAGGCACACTTTCAGGGACAGTGTCATCACTGCACTATCTGGAACGGCTGGAATGCAAAGGTGTTCACCTAATGAATAATTATTTGTTCAAGAAACACATTTCCTAAAATGTGTACAGGGTGAGCAGTAAGGGTGAACAAGACAGTGTCATTGCTCTTATGGAATATTCTATTAAGAAGTGAAGATCATGGCTGGGTACTGGAAATTGAGTCATGAATGTTGGCTCCTTAGAGGATATGACCTGCAGTCTGCGAAGTAAAAATAAATGCCAGGAGCTCCTGGTGGCTCAGTCGGTTCAGCGTCCGACTTCAGCTCAGGTCATGATTCGTGGTTTGTGGGTTTGAGCCCCGCATCAGGCTCTGTGCTGACAGCTCAGAGCACGGAGCCTGCTTTGGATTCTGTGTCTCCTTTTCTCTCTGCCCCTTCCCTGCTTGTGCTCTGTGTCTCTCTCTCTCAAAAATAAATAAACATTAAAATTAAAAAAAAAAAAAGAAAGAAAGAAAGAACTGCCAGGTGAGGGCCTGAAAACACTTCTCCAGGATATTTTTATGGTATGTGCCTCGACACATAATTCTCTGTTAGAGACAAGAAAACTAGTCTGTGAGGACAAAAGTATGAGGACTCCACAGCATTCCAGTCTTCTCAAGCAGACTGCCACCCATATTGTGTTTATTCACATATGGAACCCAAGTTCTGAATGAATGTGGAAATAACCCCAAAAGTATATCCGTGGTTCTTACTTGTGAAAATAACTTACAGCTGCCAAATTTCAGAGGGCAAGCATGGGCATCCATCGGGAAGTCCTCAAGTTGCATTGGGCATTCTGCAGAAATAGTCAAGCTGAAAAATAAGACATGAAGACTTTTTAAATGACTCACCAATTCTGGCTATTTACCGAGCAACCACCATGTTCCATAGAGCTATATTAAGTACTTCAGTCATAATTTTAATTACCATCTTTTATGAAATTGTCTGCCTGACCCACCAAATTATATAGGTTTGCATTGAAGATGGATATCATTTAAAAATATGGATTAAATAAAATCTAGTCAGTTCTGTGGCTTCGTGTGTTTATACATACATTACCACTTGTAAAGTAATTCCAGATGCCTTTAAAAATGATTTATTGTTTGTTTCCCATTCCTAACTCAGAAAAATCAAAACATTTCCTTGGACAAGGTTGAAATATATGTATTTTATAAAATAGTTTATAAGCTCAAGAAATATAAATGTATAATAAATTCTCAGTCCAAATTCTGACCAGAAGCTGGTTACAATTATTGTGTACTGGACTGATAACATGAAACAGAGTAGGTGAATTGTGTCATGACAGCAATCTTCTGGTACAACCTAATTGTTTTTAACCCATGTCTGGTCTTGCAGATAGTAATACTACTGCCTGCTACGACTGCCACCAATACTCAAACAGCAATGGACATCATATCTACCAGTTGTATGTCAGGCACTGTGATAGGTGCCTTACCTGCATTAACACATCTAATCAGAGTAGCATTATGAGATTTGTTGCTATTAACATCCAAGTTTACGAGAAAGGAAAGTGATGCATAGATATTAAAAGATCAGGACAAGTATGCAGAGCTATGAAGTCAGGGAGTAATGATTTAAGCCCAAGCCTCTGACTGCAGTGGCTTCCTGACAGCACATCCACCACACACTAAGTGGGAATGGGTTCTGTACAATTCCAAAATTGCCATATTGTTGTGCTTTTATTTCCCTACAGACTTTACTAATTAGATAGTGAATCTAAATTTCATTAATGAGTTAATCTTGTTTCTTAAATTCCTTCTTCTGCTATTTAAAACAAAATTAAATTATATAGAATGAAATCAAAATATAAAATATTCACCTTTAAACAGATGTTATAGTTATATTTTTAGACAAATAATAATTCAAGATATTAGCACCATTGGTCCTTCCCTCTTATATTGAGTCCAGATCTTGCCTTTGTGCCCAGAGTGAGAATAAAAATGTAAAAACATTCATTTTTACCTTCACTACTTCCTCCTGTTAAAACAGATTAGCCTTCTGCTCTGAGTACCTAATTCATAGTTAATGATTACAGACAAAGAAGTCAATGTATGTATACTGTGAATGAGACAAATTTATGTGTTAGTGCAAGAAAGGTCTGTGCTGATCAAAGAGAAGAAATCCTCTGCTGTCTCTGGTTTGAGGGGCCATTCCCCCAAAGATGGAGTGACTTTTAGATGGTATAAGTGCACATAGATGAGAACACATCATCAAAGTATGACATGCAGGCAGGGAGATAGTATTTAAAATGATATGTGGTATATGTTCATAGAAGGATATGGAAATATACAAAAGAATTTTAAAGGAGAAAACTACAAGTAGGTATCATTTCACTTGTAATTTCACTTGGTAAATTTTTTCTACATATTAAAAAAAACTTATTTTAAGTTTATTTATTTATTTTGAGGGGGGCGTAGGAGGGGCAGAGAGAGAGGGAGGTAGAAAATTCCAAGCAGGCTCCATGCTGTCAGTGCAGAGCCCAATGTGGGGCTCGAACTCACAAATAGTGAGATCATGACCTGAGCTGAAGTCAGATGCTTAACCTACTGAGCCATTCAGGTGCCCCTGTACAGATAATTTTGACATGTACATGTATTTTCTTTCATTCTTGTCTTTTGTATATCTAACATTAGAACAGGATATTTCCCACATGAAAATCTCTACATAATGATTACTTTGAAAGATGAACTATATAATTATAGGATGCAGATGTCTGGACTATATGTATGTGTGTACATATAGAATATATAACTAGATATATTATACACATATAACATATATACAAATATACATATATAATATATTTCATACTATGCATATATAATATATATTTCATATACACATACATAATATATGTGTATGTATAACATATATACATATATACGCATATATTTCATATTAAATCAATTATGTATAATAATAAATAATATAATAATGTATATATATTAAACTAACTAGCTATTGTTAGACTTTTAAATTGTTTTACATGATAAGTAAACTGCAATGGACTTCTTCAAGTATAAACTATGTATAAGGACTATTATTAGAGACTATGAAGTGGATAAGGTAAGTATTTACTTACTAGAATTAAGAAAATTATGACCTAAAAATCAGAGCCTGTGAGGAAAGCCTTCAGTCAGCACAAAAGAAAATAATGTTAACTTCATTTGGCTTTTAGTGAATTTAAGAAATTTTTAAGGTAAAGCAAATAGAGGGACAGAGAACTTAAATGAGTCAAATATGTTTTAGAGAATAAATTCACACTGAACTCAGAAAATCTAGAATTTTCTTCAGAAGCAAATTTTTTAGTAAGAAAATAGAAAGTGTATATAAAGCTACAATGCCAGGTTCAAAGCAATGAATGCAAAAATAAGCACAAGAAATAACAGTGCTGTAGGAGCTTGGAGAACAGCTTTGATTTGGAGATTCTGTGCTGGTCTACAGCCTCTGTTCAAATAGTTTAGGTGTAAGGAAGACCCTGGGCTCAGATAGTTGGGGTAGTGTGGAGTGGAGTGGAAGTGGGGATGCTTCAGGTGATCCTGGCCATCCTAGCCCAGCCACAGGTACTACAGACTTGAACCAGCAGATCCAGTTCTGCAGTCTTCAAGTTGCCCCCTACACATACAATATTGACAACTTTATGGTCCCACTCCCATCATCAGGCTGATGTGGAGATGGTCTCTCCAGGGCAGAATCTTCCCTCTATATACTGCCACGTCTGCCAGCTCACATAACTGAGAAATAAAGAAACACTTTATTGCCCACTGGGTCTGGAGGCTGACTTGAAGCCAGATCTGTTGGTTTTTTGACAGTGTGGTGAATCAGAGTTAATTTCTCTTCCTTCTGTGCTTTGTGGTGGTACTTTGTTTCTATGTCAATGGCCACTGGAGGCACCACCACCTGGCATTTCTATTGTTTGCTCCTACTTCTCAGAGAAGATCCCCTCAGAGAGACCTGACCTCCCACCTTGGAAACACTGCTTACTCCTGGATTTTTCCCTTCTCCTCATGTCTTCCTTCATTCTTGGCCAACACCCTGTATTTATGAGGTATGAGAAGCCTTTCCTTTTGCCATAGTGGTCTCAACTCTTACTAAAGACAGCATGCATCTTCTGTCCTGCTTTATTCTGGTTCCTTGGTTCTGAGAGCTGCCTACCTTCTGAAAACCACTGCACTGACATTTAAAGATGATAAGGATTGTACACCAAGGAGTCTGCTTTCAGCATATAGCTGGAAAA